>NC_030831.1:2159133-2492133 GCF_001704415.2 Capra hircus | reverse complement strand
AGCTCGTCCACCGAGAGAGAGGCATCGCAAGGTCCCCGGTTTTAGTGGCAAAGGGCATTATGATTTATTTGTTCCAGTTTGAAAACGGTGTGCCTTTCCATTAGGGCTCGTGGATGTAAACACCTATTCCCACGTGAACTGAATTAGTCCACACCCCCCCACCCCGCACGCTTCAGGGAACAATGGAGGGAGCTTGCTGACAAATTATGCCTGCATTTAATGCTCTGATTATCTGGTGAGTTGAACACAGTGGTATTAAAAGCCTGGACCTGCCTCATATTTAATCTGCACTTGTTACTCTGCTTTCTCCTCCTTTTCTGTTTCTTCCCCAAAGATTAAAAGAAAAAAAAAAAAATTCTGACTTGGGTCACATGTGTCCTGAGATTGAAACAGGGCATGGCCAGGTGGAACACGGGATGGGTGGGTGGCAGAAGCTTGTCACTGGATATCATCATTGGTGACTTTTTCCCCTTAGTAAAAGTATTCTGAGGAGTGACTATGAGTTAGCTGGGGCTTCCTCCTGCCCTGGCCCAGGCCGGAAAAGCCCCCAGGCAGCTGGGCAGCTCAGGGAACTTCCCTGCTCTCAGCCAGGCTTCCGTTTGCCGGAATGAAAGGGAATTATGCCAGACGTGGACGAGTCATGTTTAATTCAAGTGAAATTTATTCACTCATTTGTTCTATAAATATTTATTGAGGGCCTGTTTTGCAGCCCCTCCTGAGAAGCCAGGCTTCCTTGGGCGGTGGGGACCCCCACGTGGCTGCCCTGGGTGCTCAGCCTGGCTCCAGGGTGTTTCTATACAAACCTGCTCCCAGAGTTCTAGGGTGCTATGTTGGTTTTGGTTTTGAAAATCAGACTCTGCTTGTTTAATCTAAATTCGAACACTAAACCTAATCTATCTAAAATATGTTGGTGGCATTTAACAATAATGATCAATACAGCATATTGGTTGGATGGAAGGACTAGAAGATGTGAGTGGCCGCTTTCCTTTCGGGGCCTACAGTTTACAAGTAACCCCTGTCCCCAGCTCATTAGTGAGCAAGGTTCCCTCCCCTCCCCCCTCTGTGCCCTCATTCCTATAATGTAAACAGCTGCTAATAGCTCCTATTTCTCTTTGTTCAAACAAACAATAGCCTTTATAACTAAGAAGAAAATTAGTATTAGGTGGAAGCCTCGTTTTCTGGTTCTTAAAGCGCTCCGCTTTTTTCCCCAGAAGAATGAAATCTAGCAGCTAGAAGAAAAATTCACATTTAAAGTTTGGAAAGTGACAAGAAAAAGGTCCATCCTTAATGATGCATAGACCACTTATGATTGCATTTTAAATATTTTTCTTTTCTTTTCTTTAATTTCCTAACTGAAAAGTTGTAATTTGGGGAACGAGGGTGGTCAAAGGTTTGGGGGAGTCGCGGCCTCTCCTGGATTTGGGGCAGTCTTGCCCTTTTTGTTCAAGCCCAGGCAAAGGCCCGATATCGAGGGGGCTGGGTTTCTTTGCCAAATTAGGGGATTACACTTATTAATGTCTAAGGAGTGCTTGGAAATGAAAGATGAGCTAAAATATGCTCGAATCCCTTGATTCCTTTCCAACATAAAAGAAATCTCTTCCTGCTTGACCTCAGGGCTTAAAAACAGCACGGTGTGATTTGAAATTTAAGTCCCTGGGAAATGTAGGAGGACTCTGTAAACATCTTATGTTTTTCTATGAAATAGATTCAGTGGGGGGCTAAGTTTCCAGAATAATCCACTTAGTACATGTCTGCAGGAAAACCTTAACCTGTGTGTTGTTGCATTTTTATATACATTTTACTCTTTGTGTTTTTAACTATTATTATTCTGGAAGGTCTTGGAACAAGACCAACAACCTGATCCTTTGTGAATAAGTGCTTTCAGAGTGGAAAAATCTTTACACTTTATTATCACACATTATCTTTGATATAACCTTTCTTCAGGTTTGTGGTAGAATCTGATGTCCTCATTTTGCATTCTAACATACCCATAGAAGGAGCTTCCCGCATGGCTCAGTGGTAAAAAAATCTGCCTACAATGCAGGAGACCCAGGAGATTTGGGTTCATTCCCTGGGTCAGGCAAGATGCCCTGGAGAAGGAGATGGCAACCTGCCGCAGTATTCTTGCCTGGAGAATCCCACGGACAGAGGAGTCATGGGCTACAATCCATCGGGTTTCAAGAGTTGGACAGGACTTAGCAACTAAACGATAATAACAACAACAAAGCCACATAGGAAAATTACACTTTCCTTTTCGTTGATTTGAAGATGGGAAGGCGTCACTGAGTTCAGTATTTACGGGGATAAGAGAAAAAGTGTTCAAGAGTCTCAGGATTGTTCCTGAATCCACATTTGGTGATAAATATTAATAGGTAAAGGCAGTGTGCTGGGCCCTAGCTGGTCGGGCCTCCTTTCTTCCTGTCCAAGCTGAATCACAAGTGCCCTGAGGTTGCAGCTTCCCCTCCTAGTGAATGAGCAGAGAATCACCAGGGATGGTGTTTAAAAGTGAGGGTCCTCTGTGCTCTACCCTGAACGCTTGTCTTCAGTAGGTCTGGGTAGGGGTCTTGGAAACTGTACTTCTGGCAAACAAGGGGCTGATTCTGATGCAGAAAAAGTTCAAGACACTTGCCGTGCTAGCTAGTGGAACCATCAAATTAGGTCACTTTACAAATAAGAAACAAAAGTGATTTAGACTTTGTTTTGGAAACCTGGAATTACCCCCACTTGAGTGTCACAAACTTCAATTTGGGAAATGTCTTCACAATTCATTCAGGAATTCAGCCGACTTTGGAAGCTGCGCTGTTTGCCTGACTATGCCAAGCCGGAGAAGTCTGGATGAGCTTCAGCCATCCATCCCCCGCCGCCCCCCTTTAACTGTCGACTTAAATACATCCACGAGACTGCGTCCATAGGGCTGGAGACACATCTACTCACGGGGCGGTTCTGCACACTCCAACCACCACGTGACTTATCCTCCTTTCCACATTCCGCACACAAGTGGTTCTTTCCGGTTTGTGGCCGAAGCTGTTAACTGTGGGCTCAGCCTTCACCTCCTGGTGACAGAAAGCCTGTACCAAGCCTGTGGTCCCGTCCCTGAATGCCACCTCTTCTGATACCAGGTGGTGCTACTTGTTTAGAGCCTCCTGTGTTAGACTTTCACACATGTGGAGTGACTGTGTCATTTATTGTTCAAATGGAGACACTTTTGAGAGTAAACGGGACAACGTTAAAGGGATGTCAGGGCAGCGGGGACCATCTGGGGCAAACCAGGATGTACTCTCTCCTGAGCTAGACATCACAACTGCCATGGGAGTGAGGATTGTGAGGTCATGAAGCCAGGGAGGGGCCAAGACCCTTAGTCCAGATCTGGGAGACTCTGAACTGGGTTGAGTAGTGTCCCCACAAATTCCTGTCCCTCCAGAACTTCAAAATGTAATCTATATCAGAAATATGTCTTTGAAGATGTCACTAGGTAAGATCAGGTCATCCTGGTTTAGCGTGGGCCCTGTTTACAGTGACCAGTATCCTTATAAGAAGGTCCAATACTTTGGCCACCTGATGCTAAGAGCCAACTCACTGGAAGAGACCCTGATGCTGGGAAGGAGTGAAGGCAGGAGGAGAAGGGAGCAGCAGAGGATGAGATGGTTGGATGGCATCACCGACTCGATGGACATGAGTTTGAGCAAACTCTGGGAGATACTGGGGGACAGAGGAGCCTGCTGTGCTGCAATCCATGGGGGCACAAAGGGTCGGACACGTCTTAGTGACTGAACAACAACATCCTATGAGAAGAGAGGAGGGGACCCGGAGGCCAGGGAGGGGCCCGTGTGCTGATGACGGGGGCTCAGATGAGGCCGTGGGTCCACAAGCCAGGGAGCCCCAAGGATCTGCCTGGCACAGGCTCTCCCTCCGGCAAGGCAGAACTGGCTCTGCCGACACCTGCGTCCTGGTCTCCTGGCCCCCAGGCCTGTGAGAGCATACATCTTGGTGCTTTGACATCACCAGCGTGGTATCGCCCAGGCTGTGAACCAGCTCCAGGAAACTGGTCCAGACCCTGAAGCCCAGTGACCAGGTCCACCACAATCAGTGCTCAGGACTTCCTGGAAACCTGAGTTTACGCCCGATTATTCACTTACTTTTTATGTGAACTTTAGTAAATGACTTACTCTTGAAGACTCACTTTTCCCATTTGTACCGTGGGAATGAGGATAATTGTACCTGCCTCATAGGCTATAGTATTGTTATCCTCTTTTTCCCTGGACACATTTATTTTATGTGGGACTTTCCCAGAAATAAAAGATACAGTCTCTTACGGAAAACCACGCCTTAAAAAGAACCACGGGTTAAAGTGTTGAACAGAGCATGATCTTTGCTTTTAGGGAGATTTCAGACAAGGAAACAACTATCCCAATTTGGTTGTGAGCTTTCCCGGTGGCTCAGTGGGTAAAGAATCCTCCTGCCAATGTAGGAGACACAGGAGACTCCTGGGTTGGGAAGATCCCCTGGAGGAGGGCATGGCAACCCACTCCAGTATTCTTGCCTGGAGAATCCCATGGACAGAGGAGCCTGGAGGGCTGTAGTCTATGAGGTCTTAGTGAAAACCCATCACCTGATGCAGAGTCCTAGTTCCTGATACCAAAGTCGAAAGGAAAAGTGACCTTGTTTTCCTTCTCCCAGATGGCAAGAGCTCAGGCCTGACCCGCGGCAGGACCTGCTGGATGCTCCCACGCGGAATCCCATTGACTCACTGATGGGAAGTGGTGCTTAGAATCTGTTCCCAGTTGCTGTATTGGTGCCTGCCCTATTGTTGGCCAGACTTTTCATGCAAAGAGAGAGCCTGCTGCTTCCTGTGCCTCCAGAATTCTGGATTCCTGGCAGCTTCTGAGTCCTCAGGCAGGCCTGTGGCCCTCCCTGTATTTGATCCCTCACTAGTGAACTTCTTGTACTTTAGATAGCTGGAAAGAATCATCCCAGTTGTGATCAGAATACTGACTAGCAGATGGGTTTGCACTGGAGGCTGAGGAGGCCCCAGGAGGAAAGCACCAGGAGAAGGGGGTCTGATCGTGAGAGAAGGCTGCCCAGCAAAGGTAGGCTTGCTTCCTGGAAGTGACCTGGCTACTCTGCTTCTTAGTGTTGCTGGCAAAGATGGGGCTTGAGATGTTTCCCCACCTCCGCCTCCTTTTTCTGGACAGGAAAGTAGGGTTTATTGCTGGGCTTGAGTTAGGAGGGGACAGTGACCAGGCTTTCATGAGTGCAGGCCCCATTTGTCCAGAAGGCTTTAGGGACTTATTTGATTCCACAGCCACCGGGATGGCTTCTCTGCCACCGCGTTTTCACATTCATCTGCGTGAAACTTGGTGGATCCCCACTTGGAGATGGGGATCTTCTGGAGGCCAGGGAACTTGAACTTGGCCCCATAGAGGGCTTCAATCACATGCCGCTTGTTCTGTAGCTTGGTGTGAATGGACATTATGACTTGGCCGATGTGGACCCTAGCCATTGTGCCCCTGGGCTTTCCAAAGGCACCACACACACCTGTCTGGAGCCTAGACTGGGGCCAGCATGCCAGTCATGAAGGTCCACTGGGAAGAGTTGTCTCCAAGGTCCCTTAGGGCAACCTGTATGGGTAACAAGCTGCAGACACTACCAAGAAGGCTGTTGTCTGTAGCCATTGCACACTGGGTCCCCATGGGGAAAGAGCACAGTCAGCTTAACTGGCTGCCAACAGCCTTCTTATTTTTAAAGATTCTCAGTCACCATTACCCCTGCCATCTTGGTTTCTTCTTTACTGTCTACTGCTGCCCCAGATGCCTACTGAAAGCCTCGCACAGACAAAAGCCACAAGGTGTTCACAGGAGGATTAGCACCTAATGGGTGCCTGCGCCCAAAATGTTGGAAGAACTAAAAGATTGTGGTCTTGAAAGGGGCACCTTTGGAGAAAAAGCCAAGCAAGCACCTGCCATTGCTTATTGGGCTACAATTAGATCACATCAGATTCTGCACATAAACCTTTGTTGATGAATCTAGTTGGGAATTCTGCCTGCTCACCAGGGTATTAAAATATACCATCCCACAGAGATGGTTCCTCCATAGCAGGTGGCTGAGATTGTAGATTATAAATTGAACATTTAAACCCAGATCAATTGCCTCCCAAGCCAGTGCTGTTTGTGTTAGAACCGTTGCCAGACTCCACCTGGTTCTCCTTCTCACAGTGACATTATCAGAGGGCAGAGCAGAGGCTGGGGATGGGGTGGGCTGGCCCATTATTTGGAGTCACTGGGTACACTCAGTGTTTTATGACCTTAAATAAGTTTCTTTATGTACCTCTGCCTCTTAAAGAGATGGGAATACCAGACCACCTTACCTGCCTCCTGAGAAATCTGTATGCAGGTCAAGAAGCAACAGTTAGAACCAGACATGGAACAATGGACTGGTTCCAAATTGGGAAAGGAGTACATCAAGGCTGTATATTGTCACCTTGCTTATTTAACTTATATGCAGAGTACATCATGTGAACTGCGAGGGTGGATCAAGTGCAAGGTGGAATCAAGATTGCCTGGGAGAAATACCAATAATCTCAGATATTAATCACAGATGACACCACCCTTATGGCAGAAAGCGAAGAGGAACTGTAGAATCTCTTGATGAAAGTGAAAGAGGAGAGTGAAAAAGCTGGCTTAAAGCTCAACAGTCAAAAAACGAAGGTCATGGCATCTGGTCCCATCACTTCATGACAAATAGATGGGGAGAAAATGGAAACAGTGACAGAGTATTTTTTGGGCTCCAAAATCACTGCAGATGGTGACTGCAGCCATGACATTAAAAGACGCTTGCTCCTTGGAAGAAAAGCTATGACAAACCTAGACAGCATATTAAAAAGCAGAGACATTGCTTTGCTGAAAAAGCTCTGTCTAGTCAAAGCTGTGGTTTTTCCAGTAGTCGTGTATGGATGTGAGAGCTGGACCATAAAGAAAGTTGAGCGCCAAAGAATTGATGCTTTTGAACTGTGGTGTTGGAGAAGACTCTTGAGAGTCCCTTGGACTTTAAGGAGATCAAACCAGTCCATCCTAAAGGAAACCAGTCTTGAATATTCACTGGAAGGACAGATGCTGAAGCTGAAACTCCAATATTTTGGCCACCTGATTCAAAGAACTGACTCATTGGAAAAGACCTTGATGCTGGGAAAGACTGAAGGCAGGAGGAGAAGGGGACAACAGAGGATGAGATGGTTGGATGGCATCACCAACTCGATGGACATGAGTTTGAGCAAACTCCCAGAGATGGCGAAGGACAGGGAAGCCTGGCATGCTGCAGTCTGTGGGATCACAAAGAGTCGGACACGGCTGAGCGACTGAACTGAACTGAACTGAACTGCCTCAGTTCCACCTCAGACAGGAAGGGAAACTGTACAGTAGCTCTCTAATATGATCTTGTTGTATTCCAGAAAAATCATATAAAGGAAGAAAGTCAGTAAAAATTCTCTATTTTGCATGACTTTGCCAATATCTTCTGTTGAAAAATTTATAAATCATTATCATTCTGGTTCACGGTTGCATTTTTTTTTAAGACAGAAACTCATATATTTGTGAATTCAGCCACTTAGTTCTTCTCATTATTACTGAATGGTAATCATGGGGGTTGGGAATCATTTATAATTCCCTTGTGAAGAGCATATTCTGTGAGCCAAGCGAGTCGTCTCCTGTGAGGATGGGAGGCAAGCGCTGGGATAGCCCACACTGGACAAAGGGAAAATTAGGGATTGCAGGTAGAGAAAGAAAGCAAGTCGATGGCCAGTACTGTGGTTCATAAACCCAGAGGAGATATCAAAAGCATACGAGATACAAAGAATAATCTTATGAACATCTCAGTCCAACCACTTAGCTTAAGGGTTAGAATTAGACCAATATTGTTGAAGGTCATAGTTGATTTGTTCATATGTGTGTGTGTGTGTGTTTTATGTTAGTTATTCACTTAATTTTGTGATTGTTATTCACTTAGTTTTCTTTGTAATTCTTACACATAGCGATGCGCCCTCAAGCCTTATATTGCTTAGTCTTGCCTAGTTTGAAGTCTCCGTAAGTAGTGCGACATTGGAAGCACCTTGTCCTTTGTTGCCTGTCTGTTTGGGATGCTGTCTGCGGGTTGTTGATGCACATAACTCTTACTCATTTCGGGTTGTTGATGCACGTAACTCTCATTGCCACTGTGATATAGAACTCTATGGGCTTCCCAGGTAGCACTGGTAGTGAAGGATCTGCCCGTCAGTGCGGAAGACACGAGAGACACAGGTTCGATCCCTGCGTTGGGAGCATGTCTTGGAGAAGGGCATGGCAAGCCACCCCAGTATTCTTGCCTGGAGAGTCCCATGGGCAGAGGAGCCTGGTGGGCTACAGTCCATGGAGTTGCCAAGAGTCAGACATGACTGAAGCAACCTAGTGCACACAGGCACATAGAATTCTGTTGCATGAATACGTGGTAATTTGTTTACCAATAGGAAGTTTCATTTTTTTCCTCTTTTTTATTGCTAACACTATTATGGTATTTTAATATTATCTATACATACAGAATTATTCCTAACTTGTAAACATCCTCTGAACATAGGCTCTGGTGCATACAAGGCTGCACTGTGAATCAGTCAGTTTTCTCCATCGTTTCTTTGGAGACCAGAGGCCTAACAGCCGAGGTGGTTGGCAACGTCCTCCTTTAGCCTCACGGTACCTCCCTTTAAAATCAGTCACCTAGTCATCAAACAATGTTTCCTCTCAACGGTGCCCCCAACTAGATGTCAAAACCTCAATGCTATCAAACGGTGTCTTTTGACATCAAAACATCAATTTATGTCAATTGTAATTGAACCTAAAGCTGAGCTTCCATTATCAGAATGATAATGTCCTCTGTCATGTGTCTTTCCTTTCACTTTCCCTGATTTTAGTTATTGAAACAACACCTGCTTCCTGTGCGTTGAGAGATGGTGCTGATGCTAATGGGGGTCTGTTACCAGAGCACCCTATGAAGACGGTGTCAGAGCCCACGGTGATGAGCAGAGAGTTCCATAAATGGGTATTGAGGATAATGAAGACATCCATGGCGCCAAGCCGGCCACAGAAACACCATAGCAACAGATGAACCGTAATTGCGGCATTTCGGGCTATTTCCTCAGCTACACTCTCACAGAATCGATGTCCACGCCGTGTCCTCAGGAGGAGCCCAGGTCAGGTCTGGCCACCCCCATCCACAAGGGCTCGGCTCCTGGGCCTGGAAAAAGCGGGGTGTGCTCCCCTTCCCAGCCCCTCTGCTTCCTGCCCACTTATGCCTGAAGCGTTCATGGCAGCAACAGAGATGGGGAGGTTCTGGGCACCCCACACCCCAAATCAGTCAACCCAAGTCACCTAATAAGATTTTGCTCTCAAGAAACAGAGCTACCGAGAGTTCCCTGGTGGTCCAGTGGTTAAGAACCTGCCTTCAATGCAGGTTTGATTCCTGGCCTGGGAAAATCCCACACGCCAAGAGGCCACCAAGAGCCTGCGCACTCGGCTACAGAGACCCAGAGCAGCCAGAAATAACTTTTAAGACATGGTACTGAACCTTTAACAAAATCAAATTTAAGTAAACAAACCAAATATCATCAGGTAAATCAGTGCTTTTCAAGTTCTGTCCCCATAATGGCTCCTACGGGACCAATGCTCTTGGATAAAACATATATACTAAAAAAAGAAAACTACCCATCAGCGGGAGTGCTTATCTTGGTGGACAAGCAGGAAGACCAGAGCAGCATGTGGGTTGTGAAGTGACAACATCATCCATCTCTCTCAAGGGCACAGGGTCAGGGCTGGGCTCCCTCGGCCTTGGGGAGTCTATAGGCGCTAAACAGCTGTCTCTGCAAGTGGACCCCGGTAGCTGGTGGTAAAGAATCCGCCTGCAATGCAGGAGACGAAGAGACGTGGGATTGATCCCTGGGTTGCGATGATTCCCTGGAGGAGGAAATGGCAACCCACTGTGCTATTCTTGCCTGGAGAATCCCACGGACAAGGAGCCTGGTGGGCTTCAGTCCATAGTGTCACGCGAGTCGGACACGACTGAAGCGCCTAATCACAGCACAGCACAGCAGATGTGGCCTCTGCTTCTCTAAGGCACGGAGACTAGACAGGACTCTTGGGACCCATCGGATCTGACCATGACCCTCAATCCTAATCCTGAGAACACCCAGGAAGGGGCCAGCCTGAGAAGGAAGGATTGCCTCTCGAGGGATGTCCCTTGGCCTGGTGCATCTTGCCGAGGTGTCTACTGAGAGAGGCGGGCAGGTTGGTGGGGACAATTTTCTCCTGGTGAGGACTGTGGGGGGCTGAGCTGCTGGAGAGGGCAGAGTCTTTCCCATGGAGTTCCTGAATGGCACACGTCTCTGGAAAGATAGACAGTGAGCCCAAGACCCTTGATATGAAGTCAGAGGATGGGAGAAGGCTTCCTGGCTGCTGTTGCTTCCCCTCAAGGCTGCAGACTCACTTATCAGACACTTCTAAGGATTACATCTCTCCCTGTCTTTCAAGACAGCTAGAATAATTGATTTCATTAAAGTCTAGATATTCCAGAACTAGTTCCTATATGTTAAGTGGTGATAGAGCTTTTTCCCTCTCTGCCATCTTTAAAGGGTAATCTGAATTCTGGAGGTTTGCTTTCAGCCTTCTCAAACTCATTTTGTTTCCATGGTTACAAAACACTGCTCTTCCTGACCCACAATGCATCAGGAGGGGCACACTGGCTGCCTAGTAATGGCTATATTGTGTTCCAGATTTGCAGACCTCCTCAACACTATCCAGATATTAGAAAGGGGGCTGCCCTCCTGTTGTGTGCGCCAGCTGGCAGTCCTCATGTAAGTGTTTTGCAAGGAGAGAGGTAAAGGATATTTGCACTACAAATTACAAATATTGAAGCATTCCCCCAATAAATGGAATATCAAGGACAAAGGTTGGAATGCAAGAAAGCATCAGCAATTGCCACGGCATCCCAGGGGGATTTCCTCTTGCCTAGGCTAAGTCCATTAATCTAGCTCTGTACTTGGAGGCAGGAAGCCCTGTCTGGGAGGCCGATGCTACGATGGCCAAGGGCCGGCAGCCGATCTGAAAGAGCCGAATGTGAATCTGTGTTTTGCTAGCCATGGGCAATTCATTCTCTCCTAAATGCAGTTCCCTGATCTCTGAAAGAAGCAACCCTAGCAGGCTTGTTGAGAGGATTAAAGGAGATAAGCAAAGGCTTTTCGTACTGTACATATTATGCACTCAGTAAATGCTAATAGCTAGTTTTGGCACTATGACTTCAAAAGTCACCAATTCCTGTGACATAAAATAGTGTATAATATGTTAGTGCAAAGTATATAGAAAGTGTTTGGTGGGGATTTGGGATTATGATTACCACCACCATGATGATGGTGATGGTGATGATGGTGATAATGGTGGCTCTGGTGGTGACAGTGATCAAGTTACTGAGGTATAGAAATTATAGAGACTTCAGTGTGACTGGCTGCATTTGCTCCGCTTAATGAAAGATGTAGAATACATAATGATTAACAGTGTGTGACAGTCGCTCAGGCACGTCCGACTCTTTGTGACTGCATGGACTATAGCCCGCCAGGCTCCCCTGTCCATGGGATTCTCCAGACAAGAATCCTGGAGCTGCCCTTCCCTTCTCCAGGGTATCTTCCTGACCCAGGGATCCAACCCTGGTCTCCTACATTGCAGGCAAACTCCTTACCCTCTGAGTCACCAAGGAAGCCTGTAATGTTTCATGCATGATTTACACTTTGACCTTTCCTAGAGTGAAAAAGTTGGATTAAAGCTCAACATTCAGAAAACTAAGATCATGGCATCCGGTCCCATCACTTCATGGCAAATAGATGGGGAAACAGTGGAAACAATGGCTGACTTTATTTTTCTGGGCTCCAAAATCACTGCAGATGGTGCTTGCAGCCATAAAATTAAAAGACGCTTACTCCTTGGAAGGAAGTTATGACCAACCTAGACAGCATATTGAAAAGCAGAGACATTACTTTGCCAACAAAGCTCCTTCTAGTCAAGGCTATGGTTTTTACAGTGGTCATGTGTGGATGTGACAGTTGGACTGTGAAGAAAGCTGAGCGCCGAAGAATTGATGCTTTTGAACTGTGGTGTTGGAGAAGACTCTTGAGAGTCCCTTGGACTGCAAGGAGATCCAACCAGTCCATCCTAAAGGAGATCAGTCCTGGGTGTTCATTGGAAGGACTGATGTTGAAGCTGAAACTCCAATACTTTGGCCACCTGGTGCGAAGAGCTGACTCATTTGAAAAGACCCTGATGCTGGGAAAGATTGAGGGCGGGAGGAGAAGGGGACGACAGAGGATGAGATGGCTGGATGGCATCACCGACTCGACAGACATGGGTTTGGGTAGACTCCAGGAGTTGGTGATGGACAGGGAGGCCTGGCGTGCTGCGTTCATGAGGTCGCAAAGAGACGGACACGACTGAGCGACTGAACTGAACATGTGTAGATGTGACTTACTCGAACTTGATGTGTCTCAGTTTCCTTCTCAGAAAAGTGGAGAGGACGATAATATCCTCATGTGCCTCACTGAATGCACTGGTAGTTTTGGGGGCCTCGGACAGCACCAGGGCTGAGATCTTGGGAACATGCATCAAGGCGTGGAAGGGCAGGACACCCATGAGCCAAGCAGGAGGCAACCATGCTCTTCTCATCCCTCATGTGCCTCTTAATCTGCTTTGCCAGCTATTTCTTTCCTGCATGAAATCTCAGGTTGGTCCTCAGAACTTTTCCGACCATATAGTCTTCTCATCACTTCTCAGAATAATAACAGTCTTATTTGAGAAATTACAGTGCCCAGTCCTACATGGTTAAGTGCCAAACTTCACTTAGAATGACAGTGTCTCTCTTTCCCCACTTTCTCCTGGTTTCAAAGTGAATTTGCAACTTCTGCTAAGAAGGTTGATGAGGGGCAAGAATTGTGAAACTGACTTTCACCACCTCCTCTGAAGGACAGACTGTCCTCACCAGGGCCACTGGGACTGTGTGACATTAAGCAGGCTGTCCCCTCCTGGGCCTCGTGCTTCTCATCCGTGGACCACAGGAGGATGACTGCACAGGGGAGAGTGAGGTGTGAGAGACATCCCTGCCGGCCCTGGCGTAGACAGAGTGCCCAGTGAATCACCATCGCTGTTTCCATGTTACCTGTTTTATTTTAGACTGACAGTCTTGTTGCAATTGTGCAGAAACGGGCTGCAATGCATTTGGCAGATTGAGAGTCACCTGCAGCCAAAGCTCGGGTTGTGCAGGCCGTCGAGGGCTCAGGGCCCCCCCCACCCCGCCCCCGCATGTTGAAGAGAAAACCGAGAGGTCAAGTTCTAACCCAGATGGGAAGGCTTGTCCCTTAGGCAGTCTAACTTCCTCGCCTTGCTGCTGCTTCCTTGCCTTCCTTCCTGCTGCACTCGCCTTGGTGAGAGGCTGGGGAAGGTTTACGAAATCCCCAGGGAAGGACAGGCCCTCCCTGAGGAGCACCGACCCCTGCACCCCGCTGACTGCTGTTCCCTTCCAGCCACTTCCCAGCCCTGGCCATCCTGGCCGCCTACAAATCAGGCTGTGTGTTCCCATAACCTGCCAGCAGTACATCAATTACACGTTGTAACTGTTACCCTATACGTATAATGTGATTGTGCATATTAACTATGTATAATATGAGCTGGAAAAGACCCTGATGCTGGGGAAGATTGAGGGCAGGAGAAGAAGGTAACCACAGAGGACGAGATGGTTGGATGGCGTTATCGACTCAACGGACATGGGTTTGAGCAAACTCCAGGAGATGGTGAAGGACAGGGAAGCCTGGCATGTTGCAGTGAATGGGGTCACAGAGAGTCAGACACGATTGAGCAAATGAACAACAATCTGAGTCAGCTAAAGAAAAGTGAAAGATTTGGAGTCCAGCTGGATACCCTTTCCGTGGGCTCATCCCGTGGACAGCTCTGTCTCATGAATCATATTCCATCCAGAACCTATCTCCCCCCTGTATCCTCTCTCAAGTTGTTGTCTGCAAGAAGGCATGGATCTTAGCTGTTTGAAACTACCCAATTAATGAAGAATGTTGGACTCTACTCAACACTAAATCTACTTTATAACTTTTTGATGTTTTTTATCTGGTGTCTCAAACTCCTTTAAAAGGAAAAGAATTTTAACCTTGAAAATGGCATCAGTAACTACTAAGGACTTTTCTCGAGAACACAAAGCCCCCTCCTGTTCATAAATTGGTTTTTTCCAGACCCCTGCCTGTACCACCTATGCAAAATCACTTGAAGACAAATGGTATTATTCACGCCAGATAATGAAGCAGATGCTCAGACACTGCTATACCTGCTTGAGTCCCAAATTATAGAATGAATGTCTTTACTTTTGGAAGCAGAAAGGAGTTTCAACTGTCTGGCCATTTCCAACAGGAAAGACTCAAGCATCATTTTGATCTGGACAAGTCCATGTCTTCCTTTATGCAGGAATTCCAACCAATTTCTGTGCCAAGAGATTGTGCACACACTCAATGCACACAGCAACCCCCTGGGGAGGACTAAGTGTGTTTCTGTTTCACACTAAGCTTTGAGATTAGAGTCTCTACAACTAGGAGATGGCGGGCCATGGCTCGAAGTTTGACATCTGCCATTCTGCCTCCTACTCAAATAAAGACCCCGGGTTCCTTCCCATACTGGCTCAGAGAAGTCTCAATACAAAATGTGTGGGATCATCTAGAGTGAACTCTGGAATAATATTACTATTCATTAATATTAATATTAATATAACCGTAAACTTATACAGTTCTGTATGTCTATTATGTCTCCATAGAAAAACTGGAAGAAAAAATATCAGATATTCCCTTATCTACACCCAGAAAAGATGAATGCTCTCATTCAAAAAGGTATATGCACCCAGTGTTTATAGCAGCACTATTTACAGCAGTCAAGACATGGAAGCAACCTGTGTCCATTGACAGATGAAATGGATAAAGAAGCTGTAGTACATATATACAAGGGAATATCACTCAGCCACGAAAAGGACCTTTATCATGCCATTTGTAGCAACATGGATAGACCTAGAGATCGTCACAATGAGTGAAGACAGTCGGAGAAAGACACTTGTACATGATATCGCTTAGCATGTGGAATCTAAAAAACAGAGCAAATGAATTTATTTACAAAACACAAACAGATTCACAGCCATAGAAATAAACTTATGGTTACCAAAGGGACGGGGGGGTGGGGGGAGGAGAAATTGGGAGTATGATTAACAGATGCACACTACCATATATAACATAGGTAAACAACAAAGATTTACTGTATGGCACAGGGAACTATGCTCAACAAACTGTAATATATTGAGCAAGAATCGGAAAAAAGTGTGTATATATAGACATATAAATATATACATGTATGTATGTATAACTGAAATACTTTGCTGTACACCCAAAACTAACACAATATTGTCAATCAACTATACTTCAATAAAAAAACCTCCAATGACTCAGTTTTAAAAATATTCCCTTATCAGAAAAATACTTATTTTCAAAAGTTTTTGAATACAAAAAATTCAAAAAAAGACACCAAGAAAGACACTACCTTATTTACTAAGAAAGACACTACTTTATTTACCAAGAAAGACACACTATATTTCTCTTTCTAAATATAACTGATCCTTTAACATCCCATTTAGGAAAATAAACTTTCTCCCTTATCTGAACACTTACAATATATTTTTTGAAGCAGCTGATGATACATGGGGCATAAAAGTGAAATATTTACTAAAAATGTGACTGTGAACCACTCCGAAAACATCTCTCCAGGGGACATTTGTTGGTGATTGAATTGTTTTGAGACCGCAGTTTAATGAGCACGTCAGACTTCAACCGTATGTCCCGCAGTCAGGAAACGCAAAGAAGCAGAAGCCTGTAACTCACCAGGTTCGCTCTGGCCCCATCACTGGAGGAAGAAAAGAGCCTGCGCCAGGCCCCCAACGACACGCGAGACACGGACCAGCCGACTCTTCTCACTTCTTTCCACTTCTCCCCTCGCTTGTTTGAAAAACACTGCATTCTCACTCTTCAGATTACGCAAGTGACCTTCTAACAATGTTATGAACCAACAGAGCACAAAATAAATATAACAGGATGATACAGATCAACGAATGCGTCTAAATGGGGCAACTGCTTTCTCAAGACGTGTTCCAAATGTATTAGTGGAAGTAATATTTAGTTTTTGTTTTCATTTTGAAAGAGTTAGAGTCTTTCTCTTCCTGCACCTTTCATTCAGCATCTCTAGGTCTCTTTTTTTTTGGCCGGTGATTAGCCCCAGGGTCAGGCAGAACGCTCTATTCCGGCCAGGCGCTTATCTGGGTCTGCACTGTGGGCTTTGTTGGTGCCTGAAGGGTGGGGCTGGGCCCTCCCAGCTCCAAGAAAGCGCAGAAGAGTGAAGTGCAGTTGCCAGAGAGGATGAGGAGCCTGGCTCAAACAGGAAGTGATCATAATCTCTGCTTGGGCTTTTGAGAGGTTAAAGTGCTTGAAGAAAGTTTGAATCTAGGCCTGGGATATTTAACCCTTTCAGTGCCAGGACAGAAAAGAAGATGATGGTGAGGGCAGAAGGGGTGCTAAAGTCCAGGAGAAGCCAGGGCAGGGCAGCTGCTGGCATGCAAAGTCTGTGGGCTTTATCAGTGTCCTCCCTGAGAAAAAGAAGTTGCTTAAAAACCTGCACAAAAGGCACCACTTTGAAGCAGAGAAATCATCATTTCTTTCCTTCCTCCCCCTCTCCTGTCTCTGGTAGCTTTCTGAAAAGACCAGACCTGAACAATTTGACCATCATAAATATTTCTTCAAGTGAATGAGAAATTCAGTTGTTTCGCTGCTGGGGAGAAAACCCTGCACATTCTCACAGTCTGCCATCATGGCAGGAAGGCTCCGCGTCGGTGGGGGTAAACGCCGCGATCCACTCCGTAAATTCTCTCAGGAAACCCGAGGCCATGAACCAGACAGTGCTAAGGCCAAAGAGATTAAGATTGAGGACCACAGCTCAGTGGAATCTATTTATAGGCATCCACACGGAGAAGAGGTTGAGGAAACCTTTTTTGGTCAACTCGCTGAAGCGTTCAGTTACGTCTAGTTATGATGGGCTGTTTAATTCCATTACATTCTGGAAAAACAATTCCGCTGACCACAGACCACCAAATAGCTTTTTGGACAGCACTGGAGAGAATTTCCTCTTTTAGGACGTTAGAAGAATTGGACAGGACAGAGGCTGTAACTGATCCTTAACAGGGGAGAAGTGGTGGGAGACTTAGAGATGAAGCAGGTAGATGGTTTAGAGGAATCAGTCACAAACACAGCAGAGCAATATTTCAGGAGGAGAGAAAAAGTGAAATCAGAAATTAAAAAGAACTTTAGGAAGCAAACACATGTTCTGTTTAACATGGTGGATTGCACAGATGGATTATCTTCTCTGTACCCACCCCCCTGCAAAAGAGTGTTAAAGGTTTTATTCACCGTTAACAGAGAACAGCAGCAGAAGAGGTGTTTGAACAGGAGAATGGAACTTAGGGAGCAAAGGGAAGACAGTAAAGGCTTCGGGGAGAAGAGAATGTGTCTGTAGATGGAGACACTGATGGAGAAGGGATTGTTTATCTCAAGGGATCCACTGAAGGCTCCCCTCCAGCATTCTGAGTGGTAGGTGAGGACCCCTACCCCTCGCTTCTCTGTATTGTAGGAAACTGAAGGTTATTCAGTGGGGAAAGTGAATAGCAAATGCTCTGAATTTGGGGACACAGGCCCTGCCAAAGGTCAGCATGTGGTCTCCAGGTAGAAGATACTAGAAATACCCCTTTGCTATGAACCTCCTCCCCATCTACTCCCAGACATTCAGAAGCCAGGTGTGGGCAACTCTTACCCATCCACAAGTCCCACCATGCACTTGACCAATCTGGGTTTTAGTACCTTAGTCATCAGGCAACACCAGTTTGATTCCTGGGTGGGGAAGATCCCCTGGAGAAGGGAAAGGCTACCCACTCCAGTATTCTGGCCTGGAGAATCCCATGGATTCCAGTTTATGGGGCTGCAAAGAGTTGGACATGATTGAGCCACTTTCACCTTCACTTTTCATGAATATGAGAGGATAGTCAAGCATTACTAAAAATTTGATGGGGAAAAGAATAAAACAGAACATATAAACCTAGAGGAATTAGTCAATGAAAATGAAGGGAACATAAATAAACTTTTAAAAAAATCAATGTTAGATAGATATTAGATCAGAAAATGCTGCATTCATGGAAAAAAATGAATAAAAGCATCCATACACCCGCATACATATGTGTGGGCAAGGAATAAATAAAAGGCCTTGGAATTCATAGGTATGGTAGCTAAAATAAAAAACAATTTCTATAAACAGTTTGAAGGATAGAGTGGAGGAAAATTCCTCAGCACTGAAAGATATACAATGTAAAAATCCTACTGGGTGCCAGCAGAATGGGGTAAAAAGGACCACATTTGGGTCCATCATCATGAAATGTGGGGACACCATCGCCAAATAGAAGATCTTAAGGGCTTCAGTATTTTTGTTGAAGAACGTTTCTGTGAACAGTCTTGCAACATCCCTGCACAGATGGATGGATAGATGAGAAGGTCAGCAGAGGAAGAGGGATAATGGACCATTGCTCATCAAAGGACGGTCCCTTCTGGGGACTCTGGGCCACTTTGGGTGTTGGTGGGGTCACTAAGGGACATAAACTGTCATAGGAGGGCCCCCAGAGGACAGAGAAGATCCCCTGAGTTTCTTCTAATGGAACGATGTCACCACCTTTTAGAAGAGATAGCCTGGGACATAGCTACAGACTGTTCATTTTGAAGTCAACATCTAGGAAGACACGGGAACAAGTCATTGAGTAATCCACTGATCTCCCAGGAGGGCAGAAGACCCTGGGAAGAACCAACAAAAGCTTCTGGAACAGCAAATGTATCAGCAAAATTCAAGGTCCTCCTCTAAGGCTTCAGGGTGCGAAGGGACCCCAGGAGATGGGCCTGGGGGTCCAGCACGGGGGTTACCCAGGAATCTAAGATAAAAAAACATCGCAGAGTATTGTGATACACACACGCTACAGTCAGCACAAACAGTGCATTTGGACACCATGCCAGTTTCAGCAAATCTCTCCAAATATGAAAGATAAATGAATATGTACATAATAGGGCATGAAATTTAAAGAGTAAAACCCAGGCAAGGCTGCCAGTGGACAGTGGGGTCTGAGGGGCATTAGGGACAAGTTGGGGGCTCCAGTCTCCAGTTGTAAAGCTACTTGTTTTCTACCCAAGTCCAGACACACCTGCAAATCAAAATTCAACCATAGCAACCAAGACGGGGAAGGCAAGTGAGTGCTGGGGAAGAATGGCCTGGGGCACTTTGTTCTCCTGGATCACAGTGGGAACCGGCTGGAGTTCTCTGCCAGATACTGTTCCAAGGGCCTTCCTCTTCCACCCTGTGTAATCCAGACAGCACGCCTCTGACAGTGGGACTCTTACTATCTGCATTTTACAAACGGGGGAATTGAGGCTTTGAGAAGTAAAGCATCACGTCCTAGCTTATACGGTTAAAAGCTGCCAGCAGGAAGACCGTTAGAAAACTCAAAAACACAGTGGAAGTTTCTGTTTCCTAATGTTTCTCAAAGTTGTTCACGGGAGCTGTGAACCTACCCAACGAGATCCCATCAAATGTAACTTTCTGTGCCGGATCAAATAGTGCAAATGCTTTTACTCAACGGGTATCAGAGAAAAGTAAACGGCATTTGTATTGGAAAAAGACACAAAAATGAAGACATTCAAACCATGACCTTTGTGTTCTTCCACACGTGGGGATGTCCACCAGCTCCAATTTCAGTCGGAGCGCAGAGTCTGGCTTTGTACTGTGGAAGCAGAGCCTGAAAGCCAGCCTTTGACGATCCGAGGACAGAGATGACCACGGCTCTGTGACTCACACGCTCTCGTGGTGAAGGAGTCGTGGGTCAGTGCGGCCGCTGGTCAGCAGGACCCACAGAGGCAGATGCAAGAAGCAGAGGGAGGGAGGCCAGGCCAGCCCAGGGCTCCCCGGCATGCCCTGTGTGCTCCAAGTCACTAACCTGGCCATCCAGCCAGGGCTCCCAGGTCGTGGCCACTGCTGTCCAGCCTCCAGGTCAGAGGCCCTGGACGTGTCCCTCTGGCCGGGAAGGGTGGATATGTCACACCCGCAGGCGATATTCTGAGGCCCATGGCGAAGACCATGGTGGGACAAGATGTGCGCTCCTTTGGTTTGCCACATTTTACAAGAAAACTGGATGTGAAACATAGAAGATGGCCACTGTGGTCAGGGTCACGCTTCCATGGGGCTCTGGTCGCAAAGGGAAGCTTCTGGGACACGCGGAGCACTCAGTGCTAGATGGAGGCGTTGCCCGCCAGCAGCCATTCTAAAGTTCCCGCTCCACCTGCCTTCTAGGCTGGGACCGGAGGCGGCGCGTGAGCAGGCCCACTGGTGCGGGGGGCGCTGCTGAACTCTACTACAGACGCCTGATCACAAGCACTGGTCCTTGGAACGTAATATTTTGCTTTCTTTTTGCAGACCTGATGTTAACCTGTGAGATCTGACGTCCACACGAGGGAAAGCATTGGTTTGCTCGCCGCAATCCGGAGGAGTGCAGATTCCAGGCGCAGTGCATTGCGGGAGTGCCCCTCACCTCAGAGCCAGGAGCATCGTAAGCGGTCACACGGAAGCAGGGCGGCAGGAGGCCCGCGGTTTCCCTGGATCTCCCAAGTCACAGGGCTGGCGTGGAACGTGAATCTGACTCCGAAAAGCACGTGTGTTCTGGTCCACTCTGCTGCAGAAGGTCTCAAACAGGATTTGCTAAGCTCTGGAAAATGGGCATAAACTGAGGCTGCTGTTAAGTCACTTCAGCCATGTCTGACTGTGTGACCCAAGAGACGGCAGCCCACCAGGCTCCCCCGTCCCTGGGATTCTCCAGGCAAGAACACTGGAGTGGGTTGCCATTTCCTTCTCCAATGCATGAAAGCGAAAAGTGAAAGGGAAGTTGCTCAGTCGTGTCAGACTCTTAGCGACCCTATGGACTGCAGCCTACCACGCTCCTCCGCCCATGGGATTTTCCAGGCAAGAGTACTGGAGTGCGATGCCATCGCCTTCTCTGATAAACAGAGGAATGTGGATCAAAAGTTCCCAAATGTAGCAAAAGACATAAACCTACAAATCCAAGAAGCCGAGTGAACCCCCAACAGGATAAACCCTAAAATTTCATGCCAGGGACATCATACTCCAACTCCAGCCTCCTTGTACAGCTTCCTGTTGCTAATGGTAAAAACACTTTATTTTTTATATCAAAGAATTAAATGAAGATATAACCAGCTTCCATTTAAGGCAGGCTGATTTTCTACTGTATATCTAAAAGCGTGTCAACTAAATGCATCTGACAGCAGACATACACAAATACAAATATCACAGAAACAAGTCAATTGCTCTTAAATAACAAAATGCGAGAATTCCAAACAGACCATGACTATGCTTCTTGTCTGTTTTTGATATTACGACATGAAGGTAAATGACCATCTACATTTTAGTATAGGTAATGAGCCTAAACCAAACAGGGTATAATATCTTATTTAAAAATGCCTTTGTCAACAAATCATGCATTTGCCATGTAACTATCTTAAATTACGTAGAGGAGCATCACTATTTCCCTGCGGACAGTTGAAATGTGTCTTTATGTATAATCAAAACGATCAACATTTGTGTTAAAATGAATGTTTTAATGAAATCTGCAGTGACATACTGATCAAAAACAACACTGCTTCTTCATCATGTATCATGCAAAAATAATCATGTGATTAAAAAAAGAAAACTGGGGGGTTCATGTTTGGGAACGCATGTAAGAATTAAAGATTTTAAAATTTAAAAAAATAAAAATAAAAAAAGAAAACTCTCCCGGAGCTCTTGAGATTAGGTATTGCCATATAAGAAGCTGGCAAGACCAGAAGATGTTAAGAAATTGTGCACATCTGTTTAATCATGGGCGCCTTCATTTTTCCCAACCACAAATGTGCCTTCATTTCTTTATCTCCTCAATGGGAGGTGTTGCTCAACTGAGCGGGAACCCTAATTAAATTAAGATGTTTACCCGAGATTTCAAGCCAGCTTCCCCGACAGCCCATTTGTCTTACCAACCTGAGAACAGGGTACTGTCCCTCGGCCCTGCCCACGTTACAAGACGGCGAAAGAGGAAGTGAGGAACTGGGGCCTCTGACGGGACCAGCTTTATCTGAAGACATCAAAGTTGGTTCAGTTCAGAGAAATGTGAACTCATCAAGGTAGATAATACGGCATCCCCGCAAGCACTGAGGCTTCCCAGGTGGCGCTCGTAGTGCAGAGCCTGCCTGCCAGCGCAGGTCGACGGAAGAGATACAGGTTCAATCCCTGGGTCGGGAAGGTCCCCTGGAGGAGGGCATAGCAACCCACTCCAGTATCCTTGCCTGGAGAATCCCATGGATAGAGGAGCCTGGTGGGCTGTAGTCCGTGGGGTTGCAAAGAGTCAGACACGACTGAAGCAACTTAGTGAGCATGCACACACCGCAAGCAATGCTGGGGTTTGATTTAGGCTCCGTTGGGGAGAATTCACAGCACGTCCTTGTTTACTAAGTGGATGTACATGACCTCCACATACTCACACCCAGGTAGGGGGTTCGTTTCTCACATTTATGCAGACAGACCTAATGACAGTTTATACAACAGCAGCAGAGCGGGTCGTTTGGCCATCCACCTTTCCTGCCTCCCAGCTGTGCAGTCCGGGTGAGCCACTTTTCTAGGCTGAACCCCATTTATTCATCTGCAAAGTAGGGTTGGTAATGGCACCTGCCTTTATCGAAAGAGCAGAAAATAAGCAAATATCTACAAAGCCCTGAGGAATGGTCCTCTCACATGATGAGCATTGCAGAGAGTCTATTATGTCAACTAAAAATAACCGACACAGAAGCAGGCGTCTACAGAAACGCTGAAAATGAGAGGGTGTCAGGGATCTGAGTGAGGTTGTCCAGTGAAGTCTTCCAAAGGGTTTTCCGTAGATTTAGGTCTTCCCTGGAGTCTCATCTTTGATGTTCTGTTCCCCTACTTTTTTCTATTTCCTGTCCCATTCCGCAGACTGAAGTAGCAGGTGAATCGAGCGTGCCACAGTGAAGACAGAAGGGCCTGGAGGAGACACAGCGCCCAAACGGAGGATGAACCTTGGGGCACCGTCTTGGTTCCAGGTGCCCACGGAGCACCAGGTGACCTCCTGTGTCCAGGAGGGAGCTGCCCTGAGGGGAACCGCCTTACCCTCAGTGGGTGCTCCCAGAAGATTCTGCAGACGCACGAGATGAGCAGGCCCTGAGGACCAGCGGTGCAGAACCCCCCCAATTCACTGCTCTCCACGGGGCCCAGGAGGGATTGACAAGCTGATTTTGCCCTATGAGCACCTCTTCATGTTCTGGAAAGGAGCTGTCATCTCCACCTCTCTCCTCTCCAGACAAAACAACCTTCTTGGATGTTTTCTCAGCTGCCCTCTCTCTTCTTGAAACATTAAGCACAGTTAGGAACACGGTGGGCATTATTATTTACCAGCAAAAGACTGAATTTTCAACTTCTCTAGCCTTTGAACACCGTGATGGACTTTGTTCCCTGTCAGAGTTTCCGATTATGAAAAGGTGAAAGCTAAAAGCAGGGTTGGGTGGGAACAGGGCGGGGACCACCTCTGCAGGAACGCCGTGTCTTCAAAGGATCATTTCCCACTGGTTTTGCCAAAATTCCCTTGGATGTGGTGGCCTCTCCCTGTTCCTTGGGTGGTTCTGGAACCAAAATGGGGTTTCCACAGTTTCCTACTCATTCCCTCTCCTGGGGAGGAACAAGGATATCTCCCTGAGCTTCCAGGGAGCTGGAGCTGAACTTCCTACCACTGGACTCTCAACTGCAATGTGACAATCATTTTATTAACTTTAAAAAGCATATGCCACTTAAGTTTTTTGAAAAATACCCAAGGAGTTCAAGTTGAAAGAAAAGACTTCATCCTGCTATTGGCTGCATTCGGACCAGGTCTACTAGAGGGCTGATTCTTCCGAAAAGGAAACCCCATCTTCAAGTTCTCGATTTATATTTCAATTTAAAATTTAGTGCTGGCCCCAGAGAAGATGCAACCATGTGTAGGATATACCCATGCTTGGAGAGACTCGGTTTTAAACAGAACAGACTCATTTAGGATCAAAGAACATGGTAAAGATGTGTTGATTTGCTTGCTCAGGGAAAATGAATTCTTAAAAGCACTCTTTTGTTTTTACTGCTTTAAAATAAGTGTCAGTCCATGTGAGAGTTGGGCCATAAAGAAGGCTGAGCACTGAAGAATTTGTTGCTTTCAACCTGGGGTGTTGAAGTTTCTTGAGAGTCCCTTGGACAGCAAGGAGATCAAACCAGTCAATCCTAAAGGAAATCAACCCTGAATATTCACTGGAAGGGCTGATGCTGATGCTGAAGCTCCAATACTTTGGCCACCTGATGCGAAGAGCCAACTCACTGGAAAAGACCCTACTCGTTGGAAAAGACCCTGATGCTGGGGAAGATTGAGGTCAGGAGGAGAACGGGACAACAGAGGATGAGATGGTTGGATGGCATCACTGACTCAATGAAACAGAGTTTGAGCAAACTTTGGAAGATAGTGAAGGACAAGGAAGCCTGATGTGCTGCAGTCCATGGGATCACAAAGAGCTGGACACAACTTAGTGACTGAACAATAACCCTGCTATTACCAACACGTGAATTTTGAGTTGTTTCCTCAAGTCTCCAAAGACCCTCCCCATTCCCTTTCATGATGTCCCCATCCTGACGCTCCTAGGAGGATGGAGAGCAGTTGTCCGTCGTCTAGCCTCCCAGACGAAGACCCTCCTGCCCAGGTCCACGTGTGGGGGCCCAGAGCCCAGGCCTCCTGTGAGCGAGCCCTCTAGAGTACTCTGCCTGGGTTCAAATTCTCATATGGCGGCTTTTTTCCTGTTAAGCAACTTACCAGGTCAGATTCTGTGCCATTTTATCTAGAGATGTAGCCCACTCATCCAGAAGTGGGGCCACTTCCCACCTAGGGGCAGGCCCACCTCAAGGGTAGACACAAACCCAGGCAATCCAGGGACAGTCAGGAACTCAGGTCCAGGACCCTTATAAGAGCTATTTGGTGAATGAGTATAATAATAGTAACAGTAACAGTAATAACAATAACTAACAGTATTACCTGCCTCTTGAGAAACCTAGATGCAGGTCAGGAAGCAACAGTTAGAACTGGACATGGAACAACAGACTGGTTCCAAATAGGAAAAAGAGTACATTAAGGCTGTATATACTGTCACCCTGCTTATTTAACTTATATGCAGAGTACATCATGAGAAACGCTGGGCTGGAAGAAGCACAAGCTGGAATCAAGATTGCTGGGAGAAATATCAATAACCTCAGATATGCAGATAACACCACCCTTATGGCAGAAAGTGAAGAGGAACTAAAAAGCCTCTTGATGAAAGTGAAAGAGGATAGTGAAAAAGTTGGCTTAAAGCTCAACATTCAGAAAACTAAGATCATGGCATCTGGTCCCATCACTTCATGGCAAATAGATGTGGAAACAGTGGAAACAGTGTCAGACTTTATTTTGGGGGGCTCCAAAATCACTGCAGATGGTAATTGCAGCCATGAAATTAAAAGACGCTTACTCC
Source organism: Capra hircus (assembly GCF_001704415.2). Lineage (NCBI taxonomy): Eukaryota > Metazoa > Chordata > Mammalia > Artiodactyla > Bovidae > Capra > Capra hircus. Next base: position 2,466,335 of record NC_030831.1, on the reverse strand, counting down.
TTGGAAGGAAAGTTATGACCAACCTAGATAGCATATTGAAAAGCAGAGACATTACTTTGCCAACAAAGGTCCGTCTAGTCAAGGCTATGGTTTTTCCTGTGGTCATGTATGGATGTGAGAGTTGGACTATGAAGAAGGCTGAGTGCCGAAGAATTGATGCTTTTGAACTGTGGTGTTGGAGAAGACTCTTGAGAGTCCCATGGGCTGCAAGAAGATCCAACCAGTCCATTCTGAAGGAGATCAACCCTGGGATTTCTTTGGAAGGACTGATGCTAAAGCTGAAACTCCAGTACTTTGGCCACCTCATGTGAAGAGTTGACTCATTGGAAAAGACCCTGATGCTGGGAGGGATTGGAGGCAGGAGGAGAAGGGGATGACAGAGGATGAGATGGCTGGATGGCATCACCGACTTGATGGATGTGAGTTTGAGTGAACTCCGGGAGTTGGTGTTGGGCAGGGAGGCCTGGTGTGCTGCAGTTCAAGGGGTCTCAAAGAGTTGGACACGACTGAGTGACTGAACTGAACGGAACTGAACTGAACTGAACAGTATTAAGTCCTTTTTGTATCATAGACACTGTCCTGAGCAGCTCATGTAAACTAGCTCGTTTAATTCTGGTTGGCCCCATGAGGCCAGCCAGTGTTTCCCTGGGATGCTGGTGCTGATGCTGACGGATGCGAGAGGGTTGCTTTGAAGCAGGCCTGATATTTCCATACCCTGCAGTCTCATGGTTAGAACTGGGGCTCCTCCAATTTGTCTATCTCAGAGTCGAATGCCATGAAATGTTCTTTCTACCATATATAGTTCAAAGGAGCAATTGCTGTGATATGTTCATGTGACTTTCAACATAATATAGATACTTCCCTCCCGCGCTTTTTACACATAATGTCCAAATTGTTCAGTTACGGCAGATTTTGCAGTCATGAAGCTTAAAAGCAACTGATCCTGCAACCTGACTTCCGAAAGGGTCACAATTACTGCATCCACCTCCCCATCAATATTGACTTACCAATGTCAACATCACACCCCCAGTGTCACAAATAATGTTTCCTAATTTAGGAGAATTTTCTAAAGACTTGTCAGTATAGTAGCTGGATTTTTATCACTGTGGGTATGGATGAGAGGAAGGAAATAAAACAGCCGTCAGTTAAGGTTCTTGTCTCAGGAAGACTCTTACTGAAAAGTGAAATACTTTTTCATTTTAACTCTAGCAGAAGCTGTCTGAATTTTAAAAAATAAAATAAAAAAGAGAGAGAGAGAGAAAAAGCATCCTAAATTCTCAAGAGTCCCAGACCCCATTGTTTGGATAATTATTGGGGAAAAAAAATGGAAATACCTTAAAGGAAAAGATGCTTGAAGGCAGGAGTTCTGAGCTGTTGGTGCTTAACTTCATGGAGATACATCAGGGCATTCATACACCACTGAGTTCACCCATTTGAAGTTTTTTTCAATTTAAAAAAATATATTTACAGGGTCATGCCACCATCACCACTCTCCAAGTTTAGAACATTCTGTCCCTCCTATAAGAAATTCTGGGTCATTAGCAGGCACACTACCTTCTCTCACTCCAAACTCAGTTCCCACAGTGTGCCTTCTGTCTCAGTGGGTTTGTCTGAGCGCCCCCAGATCTCTTGTCCTTCTCTCTCATCCATCCTTCCCCCAGGAGCGAGGTGTGTGGACCCCACCTCCAAATCTCTCAAGTGGGCTTTCTAGGAATGCTGTTCATTCCCTTGGGTTGGTGGTTTCCAATGGTTGTGACTTTCTGGAACCCACTGTTGAAATGAAACCTGAGGATGGAGCATCAGTGGCGAGGGGAGAGTCGGATGCAGGCCCCAGAGGCACTGGCTGAGGAGAGGACGATGCTACCCAAGGTTGGCTCCGGCAGTGCCCGAGGACCCTGGAGCTCAGCCCAGACTCTGCGAGACGTGGGCCAGGTGGCAAAGCGTGTCCTCTGAGGTGGTTCGTGCCACTGCCCAGGTGATTTTTCTCTTGACCCTGGGTCTCTACACACCTGTAATAAATTAGTTTTTCAAGGAGATTTCAAAGCCCAAATCAATAGATAATAGCTCTGGTGCTTGGGGGCTTTTTTGGGATAAAATACACAACACAATGTTCACATTTGGCTCATCATTTCCCACATGTTTTTATCTTGTAAAACTGAAACTGCACCCATCAGTGGAGAAGGCAATGGCACCCCACTCCAGTCCTCTTGCCTGGAAAATCACATGGACGGGGGAGCCTGGTAGGCTGCAGTCCATGGGGTCGCGAACAGTCGGACACGACTGAGCGACTTCACTTTCACTTTTCACTTTCATGCATTGGAGAAGGAAATGGCAACCCACTCCAGTGTTCTTGCCTGGAGAATCCCAGGGACGGGGGAGCCTGGTGGGCAGCCGTCTATCGGGTCACACAGAGTCGGACATGGCTGAAGTGACTTAGCAGCAGCAGCAGCACCCATCAGATGCTAACTCCCCACTCCCTGCCCCAGACCCTGACACCCAGCAGGCTACTTTCTGTCTCCATGCATCTGACAACTCTGGGTGCCTCTTATAAGTGGATTACACAATATTTGCCTGGCTTATTTCATGAGCATAATGACCTCAAGATCCATCCAGGTTGTAGCCTGTGTCAGAGTCTCCTTCTTTCCAAAGAAGGACAATATTCTGTTGTCCAGTGATTCTCAGACACCTATGTCTGCAAACTGCTAGTGCAAGGAGGGTGCAGTCCATGGGGCTCTGAGAGGCTAGGCAGGCCGTGCCCTTGCCCACTGCGTGTGCCTGCTCCCGCCAAGCCCTCCTCCCCGCTTGGAAAGAACTGCCAGGCTCCCTGTACTGCCTGCAGAGAAGGACACTCACCAGTTTTCTCCCTATAGACAAAACAGGAGGCACATTAGAAAGTTCCCAAAGTGGAAGGTGGCAGTGGCAGGGGTGGGACGGGGCGGGGGGGGGAGTCAGTGTCTGTCTGAGGGCCTGCTGTACAGTGAGAGCCTGGACGGCAGACAAAGCTCTCTGTCCTGCCCCTAGTCCAAGCTCTGGGCCCTACCCTCAGCCGGGCACCTGGGAAGATTGCCCAGGAGTATGAAGGTAGAACATGGGCTTTGGGGCCACTCAGATGGGGGTGGAATCCTTCTCAGTGGGGTCACCTGCCCTAGCACCTATATTAGGACCAACAGTCCCTGTTGGATCCTGGTTTCTTCATCCTGAATAGTGGAAAAACAGCCATATTCACACCATGCATTGATCTGAGAATTAAGAGCAGATAATCCAGAGACCCGGAATCAGTGTGGCTCAGATGGTGAAGAAGCTGCCTGCAAGGCAGGAGGCCTAGGTTCCAACTGTGGATCGGGAAGATCCTCCGGAGAAGGGAAAGGCTACCCACTCCAGTATTCTTGCCTGGGAAATCCCATGGACAGAGGGGTTTGGTGGGCTACAGTCCATGGGCTTGCAAAGAGTCAGACATGATTGAGTGGCTAATGCTTTCACTTTCAATCTATAGATGGATGTGAAGAGTGTCTACAAATAGTGAGGGCTCGGTGAGTGGGAGCCAAGATTAATGTGATTAAAACCACAATTTAAGAGGGAAGAACATTTAAAGTGTGGCCCATCCATGTATTTCAGCTTTATGCAACCGTTAAAAATTTTGTTTACATTTTGTGTTTACAAAACTGTTTAATGCATCAGGAAATTTTTATGCTGTGTTAAATTTTTAAAAGTTTCCAGAATTATAGATATGGAGCGATTTCAATTATGCTTAAAAAAAAAAACAGTAATAAAGACTCCAGAGGAGACATGGCAAAATATGAACAGTGGGTATATCTGGGTAATGAGATTGTGCATAACTTTTATTCTACTTTAATATACTTCCCATAAAGCAGATTTCTATAATTAAACATTATTATACACGAGGGCTTCCCTGGTGGCTCAGATGGTAAAGAATCTGCCTGTAATGCAGGAGACCCAGGTTCGATCCCTGGGTCGGGAAGATCCCCTGGAGAAGGAAATGGCAACCCACTCCAGTATTCTTACCTGGAGAATCCCATGGACAGAGAAGCCTGGTGGGCTACAGTCCATAGGGTCATAAAGAGTCAGACATGACTGAGCAACTAACATTTTCACTTTTCATAATTATATATACAGTAAACCAAAAATTCAAGGAAATGCAAATATACGCTCCTCAAGGAGATCAGCCCTGGGATTTCTTTGGAAGGAATGATGCTAAAGCTGAAACTCCAGTACTTTGGCCACCTCATGCGAAGAGTTGACTCACTGGAGAAGACTTTGATGCTGGGAGGGATTGGGGGCACGAAGAGAAGGGGACGACCGAGGATGAGATGGCTGGATTGCATCACTGATTCGATGGACGTGAGTCTGAGTGAACTCCAGGAGTTGGTGATGGACAGGGAGGCCTGGCGTGCTGCAATTCATGGAGTAGCAAAAAGTCGGACACGACTGAGCGGCTGAACTGAACTGAACTGAACTAAAGCTTTAGTTTTCCATCTCACAGGGGTCCTGGCCTGGTCCTGGAAACCTATCATAGCAGAGATCCAGGCCATGTGCTGACCACCAGCATCAGCGCTGGGGAACCCAGAGCACGGGCTCCGTTCCGACGATAAATACAACTGGCAAATTTTTTTATCAGGATCTTAAAGTGGCTCACTCATGTTATCTGTGGACAAATAGTGTCCTTCTCACGTTAAAGTCCCAGAAAGAGATTAAGCCCAGCTCCAGGATTAGAGCTGACTGGTTACACATTTTGTGGATATGAATCACCGCTGGTCGGTGACCCCTATAACCCAGGGTTACTGTTTGACTCCGTCTCTTCTCTGCCACGTCCTGGCTCTACCTAAGAAGCAGGGAAGGAAAAGGAGAGCCTGGAGGGCCCTGTGGAGGCCGCCAGGCCTCATCTGCCGCGGAGACAGCCGCGGAGACAGCCGCGGGGACAGCCGCGGGTCCTGGGCGGCAGAAGAGCCCAGCCGGGAGCCTCCGCCCCACCAGCCCGGGAGAGAGCCGCCGGGTTTCAGACACTCTCGCTTCCAACCTGTGTGGCCCTGCCCACGGCCGCGCTCGGGATTCCTCCTGTGCCCACTGCCCACCGGCGGCTGCGCCTCCCAGAGCCCCAGGCACCCAGACACCCCAGCCACTGTCTGCCAGTGCTCACCTCTGAGATCTGGTTGTCAGCTTCTGTTTTGTTCTTGCAGGGGCAAAACAAGGGTTAAAGGTTATTTTTAGCGCCTGAGGGGTCCCCGGGATGGTTTTAAAAGGATATGCTGATCCCTGCTCCAATGTGAGGCCACTCTTAGCGACCCCATGGACTGCAGCCTACCAGGCTCCATCGACCATGGGATTTTCTAGGCAGGAGTACTGGAGTGGGGTGCCATCGCCTTCTCCGGTTTAAAATCACACACGCTTACAAGTCAGCTACACTCCAATCTAAAATAAACCATAACCAACAAGGACCTGCTGCACAGCACAGGGAACTCTGCTCAGGGTGTGTGGCAGCCTGGATGGGAGGGGAGTTTGAGGCAGAATGGACTCATGTTTTTGTGCGGCTGAGTCCCTTCACTGGGCACCCGAAACCATCTCAGCATTGTAAATCAGCTACCCCATGGAATGAAGCCCAACAGCCTCTTCTGTCCATGGGATTCTCTAGACAAGAATATTGGAGTGGGTTGCCATTTCCTTCTCCAGGGGATCTTCCTGACCCAGGGATCGAACATGGGTCTCCTGCATTGCAGGCAGGTTCTTTACTGTCTGAACCACCAAGGAAGTACCCAATATAAAATAAAAAGTTTTAATACATAAATAAATAAAATCTGAAAAAGAAGAAAATAAAATCACACACTGTGTTCCAGCTGAATCTTATACTGTGTTACAAGACAACCCTGTCTCCTTAGCACGACAGTCATTCCTGCCCTGGGGGTGCTGGGAGTCAGCCTGTCTTTAGGACAAGAGTGAGGTTAACCAACGCACTTCAAACTTCCTGCTTTCCACAGGAGATATCCAGAGTCTGCCTGTTGTCCCCTCCGTGTGCCTTGTGGGAGGGAAGCAGGAGTATCTCAACGATTATTGTCCAAAAAGCAGACGCCATCTCTGGAGCCTGGAAACTGTGGACCAGGAGCCAAGCAGGCCCCTAGTACCAGTGTGTCCCATTCCTTCCTCTTCAGAGTCACAGGTAATTCCAGGGCCACCTGTCAACCTGTAGGTCAGACCGACCCAGATCCCACACTTGGAAAACAATAGCACAGAGTCCGTCTCTCCTTGCGCCAACAAGTAAGTTATAAAAGGAATTGATGTCAGCAGATCTTCGCCATGATAAGTTTTCCTATTGCCAGGACGCAAGCTTCACAGGCTACAGGTTGCATCAAAGTTGCTTATAAACTCGGACTTTGGGGTTGCAGCTGTGATTGCCTTGTGCTAGAAACATGGAAATACCAAGAAGTCCCGGGAAAGATTCTTCTAGAAACTTGATGTAGGTCAAATCCATTAGCATCCAGCTTTTTTTTGTGTGCAGGTCTCTGTGTGCGTGGGGGCTCGAGGTACCAGATGCTTGGTTCTCTCATTAACCTCTGATCCCTTCTTCTTCCAAATACCGTTGAGCCTGTCCTGGAAAGGGAGACAAAGCAAGTAGGAGGGATTCATTTCTCATTTGACTAGACCCTTCATAAACATGAGTCATTTTCCCAAGAATAAGTCTTGAGGTGAAATTGTACAACCCATCGTCTTTCTAAATCTCTCAGGCTTCAAGGCAACAAGAAGACCTCCGTGTGGGGGTTGGAACAGGTGCCAGAGAGAACAAAGTGGGGAGGGGACCGTGGACGTGCCCTGGAGCTCCAGAGAATGAAACCCAGAGAATGAAACGTGGTGTTTAATAAGTCATTTAAAATTAGCTTTCATATGCTATGGCGCCTCACTGGTGGTTATTTGTGCCGCTCTTCTGGGTTTTCCACAAGAGGTTCTGTTTTATGGCCACTGATACCACGTCTGCTCAGAGCTATTATCAGAAAACATGGTGACTTACACACATACAGAGACACGTGCAGTAAGCAACAGAAATGGCACCACAAGAGCAGCCCCTTGGGGTGACACTGCGGCAGCCCGCTTCGGATCACAGCCTCTGTGATTCATCAAGAGCGGGGCCGGTCACGTCCACGGGCAGCACGCGTCCTTTTCTGGGGGCCAAGCTCCAGGGACTGTTTGGTTCCGACTCTGATTGTTAGAAAGATGCCAGGAGCAAACTTCCTGAAAAGGGTTCCCTGGGAAACATCCACTCCCAGAAGGAGGGTTCTGAGTGGCTCTCCCCGGCACTGGGGTTGGCAGGTGAGCAGGGAAGGCCCCGATGGGAACCAGGGGTGACTCAGCTGGACTCTGGTTCTGGAATGCTTTTCTCAGACTAAAGCCAAGCCATCAAGAGCCCAAGAGGATGGCCAAGGGGTGTTCAGTCTCTCAGTCATGTTTGACTCTGCAACCCCATGGACTGCAGCACGCCAGGCTTCCCTGTCCTTCACCATCTCCCAGAGCTTGCTCAAACTCATATCCACCAAGTCGATGATGTCATCCAACCATGTCATCCTCTGTCGTCCCCTTCTCCGCCTGCCCTCAGTCTTTCCCAGCATCAGGGGCTTTTCCGATGAGTCGGCTCTTTGCATCAGGTGGCCAAAGTATCGGAGCTTCAGCTTTAGCATCAGTCCTTCCAATGAATATTCAGGGTTGATTTCCTTTAGGATTGATGGGTATGATCTCCTTGCAGTCCAAGGGACTCTCAGGAGTCTTCTCCAGCACTACAATTTGAAGGCATCTATTCTTCAGTACTCAGCCTTCTTAATCAGAAGGCTAAAGTGGATGGAAACACAGGTGGGAGGAAATTAAAGATGAAGGGAAGATGCTTGAGCTCTGTTTCTGGGCTAGCATGAACGCCTTCAGGAGTGCTCGGACACCCGAGGTTCGGCAGTGCTTACCCGCTCCGTGACTCCGCAGGGTCAGGGACCTGCAGCGGGCGCGTCTGTCTACAAATGCATGCCTGCGCAGAGCAAGTCAACCCGGCCTGGAGGAGTCTGCTCTCCGCGCCAGTCACGACGTCCACACAGACTGGTGACACACGAAAACCGCAAGTGGGACATCTCATCCCTCATTTCTGTCTTTAGTCATTAGCTGCCTCCTCTCGAGTTACACCTGGGCAGCTTCTCTGGCATACAGGTGTTACTCCACAGGAAACTGTTCAACAACAGCCATCAAACAGGCCCCATGTCACCTTCAACCAGGACGGATGTGCAGACTGAACACAGTCTAGTGGGCGAAGGGTTCCCCACTGGCATGCTGAGTCTCGGCTCACGTGTCACTGACAGGGGGCCTCCCGGCGACCCTGCCCCCATGGGCCTCAGGCCCACCAGTCACGCCCTTTCAGAGCATCCTTTGCTTCTTCTCGGCGTCCAGCACAAGTTCCAGCGAGCCTGGTTTTCGCGGCCCTCTGCGTGGGGAGATGCCTGCCTCCTCCACCAGTTGCCAAAGCCCTGAGCTGGGGATTCTCTGTCCTTTCTTCACCGCCATCTACACCACACACGAGCACGTAGAGGGCCTGCAGGGACAGTTTCCAGACGAAGGGCTCAGGGATGCCTTGCACAAACCATACAATCGGGAAACACTGTGTCTTGCCAGTCCAGCTGCTAGCCCTGAGTGAGGGGATTCTGTTTTTCAAATTGAAACATTTGGTCAGCAAGTTCCTTTCAGTAGTTTATCCTCAAAATAGACTCTGTGTCATTCGCGTCTACCCTGACCTTGGGCTCTGCGTGTCTGACTCATACCTGGGTCAACCACAGCTGTGCAGGCAGCTGCCTTCAATCAGTTGTCACAGCCTCTGGGCACAGAGGTTCCAGTGAGTGATGTCGACAGCAATCTTGTCATTTACACTCAGAGTTTGACTTCTTAAAAAGTGTGATTTACTCACACTGCTAATATCAAAACACACACTGCCTGTTTTATAGGGGTGATATTATTTATTTATTTATTTTTTTAATAGGGGTGATTTTAAATCCGATACCTGCTCTATACAGGCTCTCTCTAACCCTGAAGGCTCCCAGACCTGCCTGTTCTCAGACTCGCCTGCTGGCAGGAAGATGCACCTTCTAACAATAGATGTCCTCTCCCGATGAAATCCAGGACCAACTTTTCCACTGACCCAGATCTTTCACACGCAGAGAAAGGGAACGTTCACAGTTGCCGGACTGTGAGTACAGACCTGACGTTGAATAAAGGCCACACTTCTCAGCCCTGGGATTGTTTTCATTGTTTTCGGAATGTAATTTCTGGGGAAAAAAATTCTAATCCTGGCTGCAAACCATGTCCCAAACAATAACTGCTTTTAAGTACAGTTTTAAAGAGTGATTTCTGAGGCTTTGTTCTCATGACAGCAATTCATTCCTATGGCAATAGTCACGGTGCCCTACCGCTCACATTGATAAAATATGTGTATAAAATATTAAAGCGAGGCAACCAGGACTGAGGCTTGAATGAGCAACAGCGATGTGATTGAAGGGCAAGTTTCAACGTTAGGGGAAAAAAAAAGCAACCTTAGATGTCTGCCTTTTACTCCAAGGAAATTACACACTGGTGACTCTTGAGGAAGGAATACATACGAAAATGCACGCCCACAGACACACTGACAGACCCAGCTACCATTCAGCCATCCAGAGGGTGAGCCAGGAAGTGAGCGTCCAGACTTGACCCAATGGCTTATGCCCTAAAATGACAAGTTTTTTTTTTTTTTCCTAACTCTTTATTTTATATCGGAGTACAGCCTGGCATGCTGTAGTCCATGGGGTCACAGATTCAGACATGACTGAATGCCTGAACTTAACTGAAAGTGAAAGGAAGTGTTAGTTGCTCAGCTGTGCCTGACTCTTCGTGACCCCACGTACTGCAGCCCACCAGGCTCCTCTGTCCATGGCATTTTCCAGGCAAGGATACTGTGAAATGGTTAGCCATTCTGTTCTCCAAGGTGATCTTCCTGACCCAGGGATCGAACCCGGGTCTCCTGCACTGCAGGCAGATTCTTTACTGACTGAGCTACCAAGAAGCCCTCAAGAAAGGCTGTAGCCTATTAACAATATTGTGATAGTTTCAGGCAGACAGCAAAGGAACCCAGCCACACATATACATGAATCCATTCTCCCTCAAACTCCCCTTCCATCCAGGCTGCCACATACCATTCAGCAGAGTTCCCTGCGCTATACAATAGGTCCTTGTTGGTTATCCATTTTAAATATAGCTGTACCTGTCTATCCCAAACTCTGTAACTATCCTTTCTCCCCCTCTTTCCTCCCAGCAACAATAAGTTTGAAATGACAGCTTTGTAGTTGCAATGTTTTCAATGTGTTAAGACTTACAATTGGGTTTCCCAGGTGGCTCAGTGGTAAACAATTCACCTACCAATGCAGGAGACTCGGGTCTGATCCCTGGGTTAGGAAGATACCCTGGAGAAGTGAATGGCAACCCAGTATTCTTGCCTGGGAAATCCCATAGACAGAGGAGCCTGGAGGTCTATAATTTGTGGGGTCGCAAAAGAGTCGGACGTGACCGAGCGACTGAGCTCACAAGACTTGCAATGAGTCTAAGTAGAAGAAATAATGATTTTTTCCCCCGAGAGTAAAACAAAACTGATAGCAATGTACTAAGTTGCATTTTAGGATGCTTATGGTTCACGCACAAGCCTTTATAGCATTTGTAAAACACTAAGGAACAGGACTGGCAACTTTAGTAATAAAATAGCCAGTTATCTTTCTCAGTTAAAGTGAGTTTCTTTGGGAATAGCCAGAGGAATTGCAACTCAAGATATGGCAGACCGTAGGAAAATTCAGGAAACAAGGAAGGGAAACTTGCTTTTATAGGGAAAGGTGGGGGCGGGGCTTGGGAAGAGCTGGGATGACCAAAAGAGTTCGCTGGAGGACCTGCGAGTCCAAAGCGCAGAGCTTCCCATTGGCTGGGCTGCTGCAGCGGCTGATTGACTGGGCCGTAGTCCAGTGGAGAGATGGTGTCTTCTTCCTGCTGGATGGAAAGTGGAGGCGCCTTCCTGTCCGAGATACAGGCCTGTTTCTTCCTGTTTGGAGTAATTGATGGTGATGACAGGCCTGAGAGCTCCCCCTATAGGCCTGTTCTGATCCAGCTTTTTAGCGGAGGTTCCCTTGCTAATTCCAAGGCCAGATGCAGAAAGGGAATGGTGCCTTTCAGCAGAGGGCCAGGCACTCCCAGAAATGTTCCCTTTCATTATGACTTGTCCTGCGGTTGTTGTAGCTGGAATATCAGGGAGTCTCCTGTCCGGGTACTTAATCTCCAGGCTCTGGGGAGAGTTACCTGGTGGCCAGCTCATAGATACAGGAGGGCAGAAGCTGCAGAAGCAGCTCAGTCTCTTTCTGTGCTCACCCTGCCCACCTGATCTGCATTACCTCAGTCTCAATCTGTGCTGTATCATTCTCTTAATTATAAACTGCTCTTGCCTGGTGGCTCAGAGGGTAAAGACTCTGCCGGAGATGCGGGAGACCCGGGTTCAATTCCTGGGTCTGGAAGATACCCAGGAGAAGGGCATGGCAACCCACTCCAGTGGTCTTGCCTGGAGAATCCCATGGACAGAGGAGCCTGGCTGGTACAGTCCACGGGTCGCAAGGAGTCAGTAAAACTGAGGAACTAACCCACACCTTGTGTTCTGGGTCTTTTATACTTGGCTGAAAAAGAGTTACTCAAGGCTGATATTTTCATGAAAAGCATCTATTCCAGCACAGGTGTACTCTCAGAAGGTAAAAAACAGTCTCTTGTTTTCATTTACGAAATTTACAGTAAGAAGAAATATAACATCTTTCTCAGATCCAGGTTTTCTCGTCTGGGAAAAAAAACAAAGACCATACTTACTGACTAGGAAATACGCAGATGATCTTGAACGGTGGGATCAGAAAGTGGTTGTGTGTGCCCATCTGAGTTGAGAAGGATGGTATTATCATACAGCAGTATTTCCTGCAGGATGTTAAGGCACTTTATAAATATTAATTATCTCATTTGTCCTCATCACTTTGTATGAGCCAGAGATATTATAGCTGTCCGGTCACCCAACTCACTAAATATCTGAAGCCGCTATTTCCAATTCAAAATAGTCTCACCTCCCTATTATTCAGAGATGTCATTGAGCTTATGAAAGATCCCGTCCCCTCTGGTTCTTTCCATCTGTTTCACTCAACTCTATTGAATCACTAAATATCTCTATTCTGGCCTATTTCTTCCCCCTTTAACATATGTTAGTTTAGCTAGAAAATATAGATACATAAAAATAAGGGTAAGCCACTCATAAGCTCATGATCATTAAAAAGTTACCTGTGGCTAATTGGTTGTATCGATTCTGAAGAGATATGTGTGAGATCGTGAATCTCTATTCCCTTTAATACTGCTTCCTGTTTATCAATATCATTATTTTTAATATATTGTATATATTTATTTTCACATGTTATATACCATTAACAGCTGAATATCATTTCACTACAGGCAGACCTTGTTTTATTGTGCTTTCATGATTATGCTTTACAGACACTATGTTTTTATGAAATTGGAGGTTTGTGGTAACCCTGCCCTGCACAAGTCTATCGGTGCCATGTTCCAACTGCGTTTTCTCACTCCTCATCTCTGTGTCATACTTCATTAATTCTCATGCTGTTGCAAACATTTCCATTACTATTATGTTTGTTATGGGAGTCTGGGATGAAGGAGTGAACTTTGATGCTACTGTTGTGAAAGGATTGCAGCTCACTGAAGGCTGAGAGGATGTTCAGAATTTTTTAGCAAATCTTTAGTAACAAACTATTTTTAAATTAAGGTTTCTAGACATAATGTGATCGCACACGTCATAGACTACAGTGTAATGTAAACTTGAGTGTTATAGGCCCTGGGAAACCAGAAAATCCGTGTGGCCTGCTCCATTGCGATATGTGGTTTATTGGGGTGTCGAGAACTTACCCACAGCATTTGCCAGGTCTGCCTCTGTATGAACCTGCCATAATTAAACTAAACTCTTAAATCTAAGCACGGAGGTTGTTTCAGCATTTTTGCTGGTATAAACTGCTCCCTCCAAACCAGGCAGTCAGCTTGGTCTGTATACTTCTGAACCATTCTTCATGGCCAAACAAGTATATAAAAACTGCATCCTCTTATAAAGGTTTTTTTGTTTTGTTTCTCGTATACAAACGGCATTATACCATGAAATTAACTTTGCTCACTTAAAAAAAAAATACCTCATGAAAGTTCTTGTAGAGAATTCTTTAAATAGCTGCAAAAAATGTTATGTATGAATATACCACTATTTGTCCAACCATTTTCCTTGATGGGCATTCAGGTTTTTTCCTGATTTTTGCCATACAAATCCTCCTGCACTAGACAACCTTGAATATAAACATTAGTATATTCATGTGTTTAGTTCCGTAGCACAAGAGCAAAAAGGTGGGATTTCTGAGTCAAGTGGTGTATTTGTTATACGACTAGATTTGATGTGCCTCTTAAAGGCATCCGCACCGATATGTGTAAGAATTTAAGCTGCTTTGTCAGTTTCTTTCATAAAGGTGCTCCAGTTGAAGCAACTTGTATGTTGTCATATAGACAAGGAAACTGATACTCAGAAAAGTAATATCTGAGAGTCAGCACGAGGATCTGGGTCTCCTGTTTCTTTGACCAGGACTTTTTGCAAAACATCAAGCCTTTACTGGGGGATGGGAGAGTTCTTAAATGAGACAGAAGAGGTGTACCAGATAGTTACCGCTGTGTAACAAAGTAGCCCGACTTAGTAGCTTAAAATGAGAGCCAAGTACACGGTTATGATCCCATGGGTCAGCCCCTGAGGCTGGACTCTGCTAGACTGTCTTCTGAGTTAGGGTCCCTCACGTCTCTGCAGTCAGCTCCGCGTCAGCTGGGACGCCTCAGTTCTCCTGTGCTCTCTCTCACCCTGTGGTCACCATCCCAGGTGTGTTTTCACGGCAGGGGCTCTACGAGAGTAAAATCCTGTGAGTCGCTGTGAGGCTTTAGGCTGGGAGCCAGCGGATCATCACTTGTGCCATACTTGGAGGCCCAAGAGAGTCCCAAGGCTGGCCCAGATTTGAAAAGCGATGAAACTGCCTCTGCCTCTTAGCGGGAGGAGCTGCAGAGTCCCACTGCAAAGGGCCAGGACAAGGGCAGGTGGAGAAGGGGGCCATGTTTGCAAACACCCACCACGTTTTCAGGTTACTTTTTTCCCACTTTCCAAACAATCGCTCTGGTATCACCTTGATGTGGTTGTTTGGATATCATGGCTCTGTTAGAGATTACAAACATTACAAAGAAAGTCATGTTTGAAGTGAAACCACAAGAAGTTCTCCCAGGATACCAAGGCCACGTAGGTCACAACTTTTCCCATGGGGAAGAAAAAATTGTCAGATAAGAAAAGTGAATCACTATGACCACTTTGCTCTCATTATTCATAATACATTACACAGAGGGCTGGTGATTTATCTCTTATTTCTTTATTGCCCTCTTGGAGAGCACTGTTTGGGGTGTATATATTTTATGTCTTTTTTTTAAAAAAACTTATTTCTATATGTGTGTCTGCCCCCCCCACTTTTATTATGTAATTTTCCATCTCACACAATAAACAAGTGAAGAGGAGGGATTTACAGGTCATAAAACTAGCAGGCCATCAATAAAATTAAACAGGGTGTACTTCCTTCTGATACCTCAGCAAGAGCGTGTCCTTGGGGGCGCGGGCGGGATACGGTTCGGGCCAAGGAGCCCAGCTCTGCCGGTGTCCCGGCTGGGCGGGCGCGGTGCGCGCCTGCACGATAGCCCCGCAGGGGCGCTCGTTAGCGCAGAGAGGGAACAGCGTCTATATTTAGAAACTTCTGGCTTCAGCCAAATGTAAAATGGATTTAGGATGTGGGCTGAGGACAAGGAAAGGAACACACACATGTTAATAGTTCGTTTGCTCTTCCCTGAATCAGCAGCTTCGTGTGGAAAATGACCTTCTGTGACATTCCTGTCTGCCTGTAATTACAGATCCGCGTGGCAAGAAAAGACACTCGAGGGGAGCTCTGCTGACTTACTGCACCGGGCATCTCCTGACGTCTGCACCCCTGCGTCACCGCCTCCGAGCCGGGCCCAGGGAGCCCCCGCCCAGAGCCCCCAGGACTCTGAAGGAGGGAGCTGGAGGTCCTGGGCGCCTTCCATGGCAGAAATCCACAAAGAGGCTGAGAATGTTTATAACGACTAAAATAAGCATGGAGGGAAAAACTACAGGTTTCAGTAAAAAGTGCTTTAGGGACATTCTGTACCAGAAATTCCTGTCCAAAGGGAACAGGAGACAAAAAAAAGTGGAGACCCTATTGTTTACTTGGAGGTTTGAAAAGAAATAGGTCAGTGATTTGTTTCCATAGTGACTATTACGGAAATAAGATGCACTGACACCAATGCTGATTTATCCTCCTATTCAAGCCCTTTTACAAAATCACTTTAATCGGCGTGGGTTCTTGAATATAAACAAGAGACCAAGTTATCTTTCACAATCATTATCTTTTTGTCAGCTGCAAATGAGACTTTCTAAAAAATAATAAAGTAATCCAAATTCATGCCATACCAGCTTATGGGTTTAGATAAAGCATGGGTTTTACATATACGAATCGTGTCCTGGGGATTTGTAATTAAATTTTAGGTCTTAAAGTGTCAATATAATATGATTTCTGTGTTACTCCCAAACTGTAGGATGTTTATTTGCTATTGGCTATCCCTCAGCCATATGACGGGAGGCTGGGCTGTAAACGTGGGCACTCATGCTGGCTCCTATGACCAGTTTGAATCTGACCTTTAATCTAAGAGCAGGGTCAGGCCGGCAGTGTGGAAGGCAGCCTGCCCAGGGGAGCCGTCGTTTTGGCCATTTTAGCCACCAGGTTGAACCATGCCTGATGATGCCTTCTGAAGTGATCAATATCAATTTGCAAGACAGCTGAGATGTCCTGACCAGCCCCATCCGGGTGAGACACAAGAAAGAAACCCGTGCTCGGCCCACACCCTCCATGGAGGCGCTGTCAGGAATCTGGGTCGCGAGGATCTTGTTCCCTTTGGTCGGTTTTCTACGTCTGGATCATTTCCTTGGCTTAGCTCATAACCTTTGTAAACATAGCTGAAGTGGGTCAGTTCTCAACCGTGGGGTGTGGAAATCAAGCTCACCATTTTTTCCAGACTCATGGGGGACTCTGTGTGCAAGTGTGACAGCCTGCTTATGTGTGTAAGAGTGAGGGTGCACGAATGTGTACTTGCATGTGAGTGCATGTGAGCATGAGGCTGCATATATGAATGTGGGTGTGTGAACGTGGGACTGTGAGTATGTGTGGGTGTGTCTGCGCGTGTATGAGTGTGTGAGTGTGCCCGGGAAGGAGTGCTGTGTGGAAGTGTGGCTTCAGCAGGCAAGGCACCCCGCTCACTCTGGGGGTGATCCTTCACCCACCCGCACCCACCTCCAGGTAGCAGATGATGGGGGTCATGCGTCCTTGTCTCCATTTGCCTTTTAGCAAGTTTCTTCTGTTTGATCCCTTCATGGCTATGTCGAGGGGAGAAATGGTTTCTTGAGTAAGATGGGATGGCTGGAGTGGAGGCTGAGCCTTTTGGCTAAAATTAGGTGAGAAGATTATCAGTGGATGGGCACAAATGTAAGGAGCTTAAGTGCCGTGCTTCACGCCTGCACTGGGTCAGGCTCCCATCTTCCCTGTTTTCCTGGCACCAGTGTTTATCAAATAAATGTGTTTTCTCTTTATCTGTCTGTGTGTTTCAGTCATGTCCTACTGTTTGTGACCCCCTGGACTGTAGCCCACCCGGCTCCTCTGCCCATGGGATTCTCTAGGCCAGAATACTGGAGTGGGCGGCCGTTTCCTCCTCCAGGGGACCTTCCCGACCCAGGGATCAAACCCACATCCCTTATGTCGCCTGCATTGCCGGGCAGGTTTTTTTTTAATCAGTAGTGCCATGTGGGAAGCCCTTCTCTGTACTCAAGCAATTATTACTTTTTCCTAACGTAGGAGACATTAAACCTGCGCGAGCTGAGGTGACAGGCTTTATGGGAAGGCGCTTGGCAAAGAGAATGGACACCGCTGGGTCCCCTGCAAGCAGCCCCTCCTTCAGCTGATGCTGCAGGGGGAGGCCCGCCCCGTGCTCCCGGGAGAGTTGCCAGGGCAGTGCCACCCACCAAGGACGTCCCCTGCCCTCCTAATGGGAGGGACCAGCAGACCCAGTTCAGGGCGGTAGGAAGCCATAAGCAGTTCATCTGCATGTGTATGTTATGTGTTTCAAATATTGATAGAATTCATTTCTATTGACTTTACTCTATAAATGGTGTATATTGTCACTTCAACAGTGTCCCACACACTCTCTCCATGTGAATATGTGTGTCTCTGTTTCATTCACTTCTCTGTCAAATGTGGTCCACTGGGTAGAAACATCACAATCTACTACCCGTCTCCTGATCAGGATTCTCTTTGGACAAATATTTTAAA
This sequence comes from Capra hircus, assembly GCF_001704415.2. Classification (NCBI taxonomy): domain Eukaryota; kingdom Metazoa; phylum Chordata; class Mammalia; order Artiodactyla; family Bovidae; genus Capra; species Capra hircus. The sequence goes on along the minus strand of NC_030831.1, from coordinate 2,448,804 downwards.
TGTTATTTTATTGAAATCTCTTGCTTTTAAACCTAGTTTTGTTTTCTTATTCCTCAGAGGTACTTTTTCCAGTAACTCAGCCCTAAATATTTTAAGTCAGCTTAAAAAGAAAGCAAAAAACCTATTTTTTCCTGACTATAAAATGAATTCATGCCCATTTAAAAGTAAACACACAAAAGCTTAGTTCTCCAATCCAGGAAAAACCACTGTGGACATTTTGATGTATTTCTTTCCAGCAATTTTCTTGTACCTTTATATTACCTTTGATTTGTATAAACCTACTGCCATCAAAAGAAGCAGTTTCCCTCGCCCTTAAAACTCTTTGAAAATAAACTTTTAATGATTTAAATGCACTCCTTCCTCTGCTCCAATTGTTAGGCATTTAGGTGCTGCCAATATTTCACTCTATTCCATGTAACAAATGTTCTGTTACCCGCTCTGTGCTCACGTTAGGTGTAGAAAGTTCCCAAAAAGGAAAGTGCCACAGTAACAAAGACGAGATTGTATCCTTCACAGACCATTAATCAAAAAACAAAGACTATACAAATGGCTATATGATATCATTGTGATTTGTACTATAAAGAATAAGCCAAAAATAAAACAGCTATCACAGGGAGGCAGAAAAGCAGTCACATGGGGTAGGTAGGACTCCGCCAGGAAAAGAGAGATTCAAGCTGGAGTTGTGGGTGAACAGAGGTGGCTGATTGAAGGGGTGTGTGTGTGTGTGTGTGTGTGTGTGTGCGCGCGTGTGTATGTGTGAGAGAAGGGGAGAGACCTGTGGGTGGACACGTCTGTGCTGGCATCAGGCCTGTCCACTGGCATCAAGAACATGACCTCAGCTGGGCAGGAGAGAATACAGATCATCACCCCGCTATGAAAACCTACACGTTTAACTCTGTGTTCACATTTCTGGTTCTCTCCTAAAGTGTTCATCCTGAACACTGAATGATTAGACCACAGTGCTTTGAAGCAATCACGTCTGCAAGATTTTGATATATTAAAAATAAAATATTGCCCAAGGTTCTGTATTTTGGATGCCAATACCACTTATTTATTCTTTGCAACTGGTGCCAGTGACCTTGAGCATTGTTCTGACAAGGTGGCGGCCAGGAAACAAAGACAACCTCAGCTGCATTATCACCACTGTCTACTGTACATCGGCTAAGATGAGTGGCTATGAAACAAAAATGTAGAGGAAACAAAGTTATTCTTAATGATTAAGAGCACTTCAAGAAACATATTATTAAAATAGTAAAGGTGTATGTATGTGTATGTGTGCTTGTGTATGTATGCACATGTATGTATGTATCTTTGCTCTTTGAATGATGTGCACACAATACTTAGGGTTTCATTGAAAAAGAATTATCAGAGAGGATCTGGATGAGATAGGGGGATTCCACAGGTTCAACAATGGGCAGGAAAGGTTCTAGTAAATGGGAAGACTCTCAGGAAAGAAAGCTTCAGTATTATAAATAAGTGATCTCAAATTTAATTTATTAAGTTTCAATAAAATTTTTTACAGAATTTTTAAAGGAATTTTTTGTCAAAATAGTTCCAAAGTTTATCTAGAGAAATAATAAGAACAGCCAAGAAAATTAGCAGGAAAAAAAATCCAGGAAAATCATTTAGAATATTTCTTCTGACAGATAAGAACAAGGTAGGGTAAGGGTGAAATGGAGGCTGCTATTTTTCATATAAGCCTCAAACCTTTATTTAACTCTATGCCTGCGCTCCTATGATTAAAAACATACAAAGATGTATTAATACTTTAATATATAAAAAAGAATGTTTGCTTCATTGAGTAGTACAGCAATAGGCAGGGGTATTAGTGGACAGAGGAGAAGCCCAGAGTTTTTATAAGAATTAAAGATAAAAATAACTTTTTAATCAGTGGCATAATTGTTAATACTTTGTAAATAAAATCAAACAAATTTAGAGCGCTTTCATAAAACAAACCCAACTAACACTACACTACTACTTAGAGATGAAAGAACGAAAAAAGGGAAGAGTTGTAAGACAAGGAAGTAAATATATAGGTGAATAAATATCTTTGGTATAATAGTAGAATAAAAATATACAGTAAAAGGTAAAGATACTTGACTCCTAAAAATTTGAAACTTCTATATGCCAGAAAAATAAGTAAAACTTAAAAGCCAATGACCAAATAGGATAACTATGTACTACAACTATGTCAATACTAGATTTAGAAATTTTTCTGAGTTGGAGTATAGCTCTCTTACACTGCTGTGCCAGTTTCTACTGTACGGCTAAGTGAGTCAGCCAGAGGCATATGCATACCCCCTGTGTTGTGGGTTTCCCTCCCATTCAGGTCACCACAGAGCACCAAGTCCCCTGTGCGGTACAGCAGGTGCTCATTAGTTATCTATTTGGCACATAGTGTGTACGTATGTCAATGCCAACCTCCCAACTCACCCACCCCCAATGTTCAATTTTAGGGACTCCCCACAAATCAAGAATGATACACATCCTCATAGAAAAACATTCAAATGGCATAAGAAAGAATAGGTAGAGGAAGAAGGAAAAAGAGTCAACAAATAAATGAGCAACTTTGAATTCTCTGGTCAAGAAAGTGCATATTAAAATAATAACCAGACTTTGGTAACAATGAATGAACATACCCAGTGTCCATGTCTCAGTTTCCAAGGCCAGTCTCCAATGAAAGGAACCAACGAAAGACACGACATATTTTAGTGAAAAAAAGAAAAAAATCTACATAGTCTCAAATAAGGGGGAAAAAAAAAAAAGAAGTGTAACGTATGTTTAAAAATAATATCTGGCAGAATACATACCCAAATGTAAGATGAATGACATTTATCTCTACTGCTAAAGTTACTTTAAGTTAGATTACAAGATTCCAAAAAAGGAAGTCTCACTTAAGAACATACAACACTGTTGTAACAAACGACTAGGACCTGAGCCATATTTTAAAGCTGCATCTGTTTCAAAAGAAGCTGACTCAGCTCTGGAGGGTGGAAAGGCGGAGGGGCCTTGAGCACCAGCCAGATGTGGAGGTGAGATTCCACTGCTGGGTTCAGCAAGTCCCTAGTGCAGCTGGCGTTCTCTACAAGCAGCGACTTCTCATTCCTTTTCTTTCATTCTTCCCAGCTTTCCTTTTCAATGGTGCCTGACTGCTAGCAGACAAGGAAGTGACTGGAATCTTTCATACTAAGATGTGAATGGGCCATTGCTGACTCAGCTTGTGATGTCTCCCAGGCAGCTCTGCATTCTAAGAGTGGCTGGTGAATCCAAGTGGACTCTAAGGGTCACAGTTACGTTCATTATTTAAGCACATCTATTTTCTGCCCTACTTCTGTTTCTTCTGCCTGGAGATGGTATTGTTGGTACAACAGTTTAAATCTATAATTTCTAAACTTAAAAAAATTATGGTGATGCACGCACAAGTCTAGGAACATACTAAAAGCCCTCAAGCTGTACACGCTTTATTTATTTCGGGCCACTAGGTTGCATGCAGGACATTAGTTCCTGACCAGGGATGGAAACTGTGCCCCTGCAGTGGGAGCATGGAGTCTTAACCACTGGATTGCTAGGGAAATCCCTTCCAAACTTTTGATGATGCATTTCTGCCATATTTTTAAAAATAAACACCTGCCCAAATAACTCACTGATTTCACATAAATGTGTACAACTACTGCAAAAATATGCTTTATTTACCATAAACATACACATAATTAAGGCCTTCCCTGGTGGCTTAGACAGTAAGGAATCTGCCTGCAATGTGGGAGACCCAGGTTCGATCACTGTCAGGAAGATTCCCTGGAGAAGGAAATGTCTATCCACTCTAGTACTCTTGCCTAGGAAATCCCACGGACAGAGGAGCCTGGCAGGCTACAGTCCACGGGGTAGAAAGATTTGGACACAACTGAGTGACTAACAGTACACTACTACATATGTTAAAGGGCCAGATAAACAATACTTTTAAACTATTTTATCTTAGCCTTAAAAACGTATTTTTGTTCTCATTCCATAGTGTTTTGACTGCAAGTAGGGAGAATGAATATGCCTCTCACATGTAAGCTACATGTATACCCCAAATGTTGAGAGAAAACAGCCAGTGAGAGCCTCCTGTCCCCACCCTTCCCTTTGGGTGTTTACTCTATCTTCAGCGGTGAAGTGCTGGCCTGTCAGACCAGCACACGTGTGTGCAGGGGGAGAGGAAGGGATCAGTTTGACCAGTTGGCAAAGTTTGATCTTATTTGATTAAAATAAGAGAAAGATAAAGAAGGTATAATGGTTTCTCTGTTTCCCAGTTAATTATCCTGGGGGTGCACCCACTGATCCATATGTATTATTTAAAACAGGAACAAGCTCAGACCCAGATTTTGTGGAAAGTGGAAGTGTTACAATTTGTGCTAAGAAGAAACTCTAATGAAAAGGAACACACAAAACAAAATCAAACACAAACCTTACTTTTCCAGCTTTTACAAACTCTGTGACCTTAGGAGCATATGGCAAGGGCCCTCACAGGGCAGTGGGTGAGGACTCCGCCTGGGACCCAGCATCTCCAGCAAGGATGTTGGGGACAAACAGGCTGGGGGAGGTTGCTCCTGGAAACGAGCTGGCTTGGGAAAGAGGGCTTCTTTGCAAAACGTTGCTTAGCGGACTGGAATTTAAATTTCCTTCCCTGCTTGGGTCCTTTTCAATGGGCGTTCACTTTTTAAAATTCCAGATTTCTGTGCTAAAGTATTTAAAAAGCAATCTCTGCAGCACAGTGAACTTGGAGGCCTGGAGCTGATAAGGACCAGGGCTGAAATGTTTAGATAACATCATAGCCATTCACCCTGGCTGCCTTCTTTCCTCTTCCCTCACGCTAAACGCTATGGTCTCAGAATAGCTGTGCTCTGGCCATGAGGAGGAGGATGTACAGCTTTTCAGTAAAGAACAGCCTGGACTAAAGTCACACTTTCAGCTTCTGCCTGAGAAAGGGTGTAGGGGGTGGCAAGGCTCATACGCCCTATTCCTTGCTGGTGAGAAATGTGATATGAAACTGGCCTTACAGAAATCACAGCTGTTTCCCTTTTATGGCACTGTTTTCAACGTAAGATGGCAAAGTAAAACCCAAGGAAAGGCCTGGTCTAACAGAGGACATTTATGGGGGGTGGGGTGGGGTGGGGGTGTGTGTGTGTGTGTGTGTGTATTTAGTCAGTCGTGTCCGACTCTTTGTAACCCCATGGGCTGTAGACCATCAGGCCCCTCTGTGTGTGTGTGTGCGCGTGTGTGTGTGTATTTAGTCGCTCAGTCGTGTCCGACTCTTTGCGACCCCATGGGCTGTAGTCCATTGTGTGTGTGTGCCTGTGTGTATTTAGTCGCTCAGTTGTGTCCGACTCTTTGCGACCCCATGGGCTGTAGTCCATCAGGCCCCTCTGTCCATGGGATTCTCCAGGCAAGAATACTGGAGTAGGTATCCGTGCCCTCCTCCAGGGGCTCTTCCTGACCCCAGGGATCAATCCTGTGTCTCTGGCACCTCAGGCTGATTCTTTACCCCGGGGTCACCAGGGAAGCCCCAAGAACACTGAAATACTGCAAGTGGGTGGTGGGGGACGGACTTGAAGAGTTAAAAAAGGTTGCACGTCGATTTGAAGTTCAAAGTGGGAATTCCCAAAAGTGATTCTTATCCTTTAAAATTGACAAGTCCACTCCTTATTGCCATCGCCTCCCTCCACCTGTGCATCGGCCAGGAGGGCCGGCCTCCACGTCCTTCTCTTCTCATGTGTCAGTCTGCCGGTCCCGCCACTTCTCTCTCCGGCAGTTACGCGGTTTATCCATCATACTGCCCCGATACACTCCTCCGTTCACCCGAACTCTCTGGGCAGCATCCCACTGTTCACCTCGACTCCATTCAGGACCGCCAGGTGGGTGAAACTGGCAGTGAAATGCTTTGAAACAAAACCAAAGACTCACGGCGCAGCGTGGCAAGGGGTATGAGAGGGGCGCCATGTTTACCAGTGGGTCTCAGGACAGCCATGTGACTGACCGACGCTGACGTACGGCCGCGCGACTGGCTGGCATGGGTCACGTGAGAATTCATGTCCTCCAATCAGCAGACTGCGCGGGGAGTTCACGGCAGAGGCGCAAGGCCACCGGCTCGCTCCTCGGTTCTTAGGCGCTCAGAGGCGATGATGCAGGAGCAATCTGCCGCTGTGGTTGCCACGGAGGCTGCAGCCCTGGTCTCACGAGAGGCCGTGTGCTCACCGCCGCCCCAGCCTAGAAGTGTAGGGGCGCACCTGGGCGTACAGGAGTAACGCGGTTATTTCAGGTAGGATCGGCTCCGCGTGGACCCAGGTGCCCGGTGGAGCGGGAGTGGCTGGGAGGAAGCCTCTGCTGGACTGTGTGCCATGAGCTCTGGTAACATTAGTTACTAGTGTCTGTCCTACGAGTGTAACACTAACGCTTCTTTTCGATAATAGGAGAGACTGCCCCCCTGCTTCCGCCCTTTCTTGTCACTGGGACCTGCAGTCACCGGCTGTCTGCTGACAACTGGAAGGGCAGGAGGCCCACTCCTGGGGGCAGTTTCGAGGTGCCCTAGGCGTGTGACAACCCAACCTGGGTGAGAACCTGGCGTCTAGGGCCGCGGTCATGCGGGGGAAGGGACAGGCTGGACTTCGGCGGCCTGGGCCTCTGCAGGCGCGGCTGCAGCCCGACCCGCGGGACTCAGCACCAATGGCTCACAGCCCAGGGTCTCAGCTTCCTCGGACACGTACTGTCAAGTGTTTGCAGAGACGTGTAAACTCCAGACGGGAGCCCTGTCCGCTGTCTGGTTTAGCCAAGGGGCCGAAGCCGGTGAATTAGGTGCCGCTGCCACCTGGTGGAGACACGCCCGCGTTCTAAGGCCACGGTTTACTTTTTTTTTTTTTTTTCTCTGAAGGATGAAGGAAATGCCCTCTGAAGTTGAAGATGGGAGCCTTCAGGTCAGAGGTATCAGAACCTCAAGGCAGTGGGCGGAAGCTGTGAGTGTCAGGTCAGGATGCTGGACCGTCTCCAGGGCTTCCTGAGGGTGGGTGTCAGAGGCTGGCAGTCTCTTCTGTGAAGTGTTTGGACTTCGCACAGTATCACATGTACTCACAATGAAAGAACCACAGGGTACACCAAAGTCAAGCTGTAAATTACTTGTATTGTATACATTTGGGGTTGTCTGTTTTACTCTTTCTCTCCATTCAGATGTCAGGTTGCTGTCAATGAGCCCATTTATTCAGTCTGAAGCGTGGATGAGGGACTTCCCTGTGTGGTCAGTCCAGTGGTTAAGACTGCATTCCCAATGCAGGTGCGGGGGGCGCTCCACAGAAAGAGAGAGGCAGTGGAACTTGCCTCAGCAAAGCCGAGGGGTCCTGAGGAGAGCTGAGCCTGCCGTCTGCCAACCCAGCCCCTCAGCAAGCAAGAGACAATCGGACGCAACAGGGGTTCCGTCTAAGCAATTCCACTTTATTGTCACAAACTCGTGGTTTATATAGGCAAGCAAGGGGGTTTTAGGAGGAACTTTCTATAGTTGCACCAATCTCGCTAAGAGTCAAATCATAATATGCCATAGTCGCACCAATCATGTTAAAGGTCAAATCATAATATGCCATAGTTGCACCAATCACGTTAAAGGTCAAATCGTCATGCGCCTTCATTGTAATAGGAGTCTACCGTGATTATGCGCTGTCCACGGTGCACGGAAATCAAGAGAGCCAATCAAAAGTTCTGACAAACAACTTAGGCCATGCCCTCATCTTGTCCGCCAGGCGCCATCTTAGCTCTAAACCGCAAAGCTAGCCCTTCCTCTAAGGTTTCCCATTTAGGGACCCACATGCAGGGGCATAGGTTCAGTCCCTAGTCAGAGAACTAAGATCCTGCAAGCCACACCGTGTGGTCAAAATAAAAAAATAAAGCGCAGATGACAATGACCTGATTCCACATGGCCACCGGTGAACTCAGAAAAAGTCTGGAGGGAGCCCGACTGAGCAGAAATAACCTAGCAAAGAATGTTATATTTCCTCTGACTCTGGAAAATAACAGTTGTCCACATCAGTGTCATCTGTGCTTCAGAAAATCAGGTTAGACAATGATTAATGAGGCTGAATAGCCAATGGTGTCTAAATAAACGTCCTTTTGCTCTTCAGAGCCTTGTACTCCCCCGTTTGTACTTTATTGCTTCAGGTTTTCAAAGGCCTTTGGCTGTACCCTTTGCTAAGCCAGGTTAGGGGACAGTAAGGACAACTGGTGAAAAGAGAAAGAACTGCGTCCGCTGCAGCTTGGGCCTCATGCTCTTTGATTTACAAAAGTTCCTCCATCAAATGCTCTGAAGTAAAAAACCAAGATGGAGAGAATTCACTACATGGCCTGAGTTAGCCAGCCAGTACATGGCAAGGGCAGAGCGTGAGCCTAGAGCTCTCTGAATTAAGAGAGTGGGCTCTTGCAAAGCATGGACATGGCCTGCTGAGGTGCTGGGCTGCCGTCCAGACACCTGACTTCTCCCCTGCGGCCCGGCTCTCCTCGCGTGGCTTCCTGATGGACTTCCTGGGAAACTGGAAGAGCCTACTTCCAGTGAGGAAGGTTTCCAGACAGGACTGCATTAAAGTCATCCTGATCTTTTTTCCCTGTGTCGTGTAAGAATAAGCCTGGTGCAGAAGGAGGAGAGCTAAGCCAGACGGCCAGATTTGAGGATCTTCAGCCCGGAGATTCAGGAAGCAGAGATCTTAATTTTTGGAGCTGTTCTGTCAGGCACTTTACAGCTTCCTCTCCTGACTACTATTTCAGTGCCGTAAATTTCCAGGCTGCTCGTCTCCAAATTGACAAGTAAACGGCTCTGCCCACCAGTGGCGAGTTGGTGCCAGAACAAAGCCAGGGAGCAGGTGACCTTAAATAAGGTGCCTGTTTAAACCTCAGCTGTTCAGGTTCTCCACCCATCCAGATGCAGGAATGGCCGGGTGTCTGAGGCAGAGGGCTGCATGTGCTGGTTATGGAGACCTTTGTGGAGAGGGATGCTTGGGGGGATACAGAACTGCCTGGTGCTTCTGCAGTGCAGTTGGCCAGGACAGCAGGTCCTCTGAGCGTGGCTGTGCTGAGGCTGCAGTCACCGGTGGCAACCTTGGAAAGTGGACAGTGGCCATGTGAGGGCACTTGTGCGTTAGTGATGGTGACCAAACATGGGAAGAAAGACTGTTCCTGCCAACTCTGGGGCTGCAAGAGCCTCTGTCTTAGCACACATGGCAGGCGTTTCTAGGCTTCCTGTCGGATGAGCATGGGGCGGATGGAGGAGAAGCTCAGACGTAAGAGTAGGTCTCACTGTGGAGGGTAAAGGCCTGCAATTTTTTTTCCTGAAAGGGGCCAGAGAGTAAATGTCTCAGGCTTTTGCAGCTACACAGTCTGTTTCAACTGCTTAGCTTCCCCGTGTTATGGACGCCTCACACATGACTTGATAAGTAGGCCTGCTAACGTTCCAATAAAACTTTAATTACAAAAAGTGATGGGGGGAGGCCAGGCTTGCACTTCAGTCCTTCCTTGTTTGCTGGCCCCTGGGTTAGGGGAAGGAGGAGAGATGTTGCCCTAAGACCCCAAACCTAATCCCTGTTCTCCCATGCTCAGGCCTATGACCCTAGGCAAACTATATCTGAGCCTGTTGAAGTTAAAAGACGCTTACTCCTTGGAAGGAAAGTTATGACCAACCTAGATAGTATATTCAAAAGCAGAGACATTACTTTGCCGACTAAGGTCTGTCTAGTCAAGGCTATGGTTTTTTCTGTGGTCATGTATGGATGTGAGAGTTGGACTGTGAAGAAGGCTGAGCGCCGAAGAATTGATGCTTTTGAACTGTGGTGTTGGAAAAGACTCTTGAGAGTCCCCTGGACTGCAAGGAGATCCAACCAGTCCATTCTGAAGGAGATCAGCCCTGGGATTTCTTTGGAAGGAATGATGCTATAGCTGAAGCTCCAGTACTTTGGCCACCTCATGTGAAGAGGTGACTTGGAAAAGACTCTGATGCTGGGAGGGATTGGGGGCAGGAGGAGAAGGGGACGACCGAGGATGAGATGGCTGGATGGCATCACGGACTCGATGGACGTGAGTCTGAGTGAACTCTGGGAGATGGTGATGGACAGGGAGGCCTGGCGTGCTGTGATTCATGGGGTCGCAAAGAGTCGGACACGACTGAGCGACTCAACTGAACTGAACTGAAGGTTTATCTTCAGTCGCTAAGGCGTGCCCAACTCTACAACCCCATGGACTGCAGCATGCCAGACTTCCCTGGTCTTCACTATTTCCCAGAGTTTGCTCAAACTCATGTCCACTGAGTCGGTAATGCCATCCAACCATCTCATCCTCTGTCGTCCCCTTCTCCTCCTGCCCTCAGTCTTTCCCAGCATCAGGCTCTTTTCCAGTGAGTCAGCTCTTTGCATCAGGTGGCCAAAGTATTGGAGCTTCAGTTTCAGCATCAGTTCTTCCCTAAGGCTTACCTTACCTTATCTCCCTCCTAGAGTGGTGATAATATGTGCAGAGCTCCTAGCACACCACGTGGCACAGAGTGGGCCGTAAACATAAGGCTTCCCGTTGTAATACTGACAGTTCTTGGGGTGGACCAGCTGCAAGTGCTCTAATGTTCTGGTGTCCTCTGTCTTTGATGGTCATCTTTTGCCTCATTTGTTGGACTCGACTCAGAGTGAATGAAGTGTCCTTCACTCCATCTGTATTCTAAAAGTAGGTCTTTCTGAACTCACTGACATGTTATTTCAAACGGTCTGGCAGCTTTCAGGGCTGTGTGGAGTCCCCTGGCAATTTCACTGCACCAGAACATTGCCTACCCTAACATTTTAAAATTATAATGGAATCCAAAACAGATGTACCAAATCTGGGGAGGGCTAGAGCAACATTAATTCGTTCCCTGGGAATGCCCTTCATAAGCACGTTTTGGGCAGACTTTTGCGATAAGAGCCAGGCAATAAAAGATGCCAGTGTGTTCTAAACACTGCAATTTTGGCAATTTGTGTCAAAGCAAATTTGGAAGGCATGGGTAACTGAAACAGAACTGACTAAATTTATGGCTCAACTTTTCATTAAAATGTCTGTGTTTGGAAGATGTCACTGATCTGAAAAATGAGAACTTGGATGGAATTAGATAGAATTCACATGGGTGGAACTCTTAGCTATGACACTGATCAGTACTTAGTTATTTAGAATATGAACTGGGGCCAACTAGCTGCCTTGTCTCTGTTGGGGCAAGCCCATAAATGCAATGAGCAGGAGCCATGTGACCCATGCCTTCTCATATGCTGCAATGCTCAGGAAATAGAGATGGGACAATTATGAACATTGTTGATAAATATTTATAAAATGGAATAAGAAGAAGACAATGCTATTTTAAAATCAAAACCTGTGTCCTTGATGATTAAAGCTGTGTGGATCTGGTTTCAAAGCTCTCATGAATCCTGTACATAACTGGAAAAAAATGAAGTTTTTTTTTTTTTTTAAATAGCTAAAAAGATTGAAAGCTTTGTCCCTAAGATAAGGAACAAGTGAAGGTTGCCAGCTTTCACCTCTGCTATTCAGTGTTGTATTGCAAGTTCTAGCCAGAGCAATTAGACAAGAGAAAAAAAAAAGATACCCAAATTGGAAAGAAAGAAGTAAAGCTATCTCTACTGCAGATTACATGATCCTATACATAAAATCCTAAAGAACACACACACACACATCCTACTACAGATAATAAATTCAACAAAGTTGCAAAGTACGGGACCACACACTGAAACCAGTTGTTTTTATATACACCACCAACGAGTAATTCAAAAAGGAACTTGAGAAAACAATTCCTTTTACAATTGCATCAAAAAGAATACAAGACAGCAATGAATTTAATCAAGTAGGTGACAGAGACTTGTACCTGAAAACTGCGAAACATTGCTGAAAGAATTTTAGGAAGACCTAAATAAAGTGAAATAGGTTTCATATCATGAGTTGAAAGACCCAGTGTTGTTAAGATGACAAAGCTGTCTACAAATTCAAGTGCAGTCCCTAATAAGAGTCAAATAGCATTGCAGGGGACCCTGAGGAGCCAAAGCAATCTTAAAAAAGAAGAACAAAGCTGGAGGACTCACATTTTATGGTCTCAAAACCGCTACAAAGCCACAGTAATCAAAACAGTGCGGCACTGGCAGGAGGATAGGCATGGGGACCAACAGAATGGGCTTTGGGATCCAGAAATAAGCGCGTGTCTGTGACCAGGTGGTTTTTGACAAGAGGACCGAGATTATTCAACAGAGAAAGAATGGTCTCTTCAGCAAATGGACATCCACATGCAAAGGAATGAATTTGGACCCTACTTTGCACTGTATTCAAAAATTAAACCACAGTCAATCAGTGACCTGAATGTGAAACTCTTAGAAGAAAATACAGGGATGAATATTCACAGCCTTGGATTTTGTGGTTGATTCTTAGATGTGGCACAAAAACATGAGCGATAAAGGAAAAACTAGATAAATTAGACGTTTAGAATTAAAAACTTGTACAACAAAAGGACATTATTAAGAAAATGAAAACCTACAGAATGAGAGAAAAAATATTTGCAAATCATATACCTGATAAGGAATTAATATCCAGAATATATTAAAAAAAAAAAATTTCTGCCTCCAAAACACTGGGATCTTAGGGTGGAAGAAAGAGGCATGTGCCCTGGCCCTTTCTGGAGGCGTGCAGACCAGCGAGGGGATAGCTGATACAGAATCCTCTCCGCTCCTGTTTACTTTTGCTTGGAAAGTAAGAGAAAATATACAAATATACAAAGGCATCCGGAGTCAGGAAGATGCTGAAGCACATGGGTGCCGGCACATGGGTCACTCCTGCAGTGACCTAAGAGAGCCGAGCACTCCTCGAGGTGGAGGGTCAGCAGTCTCCATACCTCTGTGGGAGGGGGCGAGTGGCTTAGAATCTTGGGTGCCCCTTGGCTGTGTGCCTGGGTGAGCCAGCCCTCAGCAGCATGCCCTTCCCAGGTACACCTTTGTGCTCCAGTCACGACAGGGCACTGGGAGCTCTGGGTGTGGTGGGGAGAGAATGCTGCCCTGCCACTGCGCCTCCCCAGGTCCTGCACCCACAACTGGAACGCCACCCCCGCTGACACCAGTGTCTCCTCCCACAGCATCCTCAGTCCCACCCACCCCTCAGGTGTCTTCTCTGGAGACCCTTTCACCCAAGGCCGGATTAGTGTAACGAGCAAACTACATTCTTTCCTGTTTGGCTCAGTGAAGTGGTTGAAACAAGAAGGAGTAAAATGCCAAGGACACTTTGACACAGGGGAGAAGGAACCACCTGCAGAAGGGGGTACACCCGAGCCGACAGGCGTCCATGTGAAGCGCGTTCTAACGATGCGGCCACGTCCTTAAGACCTTGAACGATAACAAGCGTTTCCGCCAAATAGCTCTTCATCAGGATATGATAAAAATGACTTGGGTGGAAATGAACGTTTATGGCTTTGTCTTTTGAGGGGGTCCCATGTTGGCCTCCAGGGGGTGGGGGGTGGGGGGTGGCATGTTCTCGGGCCTCCACCCTTCCCTTTCTCTTCCTGCTCAGCTCGGCGCTCTGTCTGCCCACCCATGCTCTCACAGGGGTGGGGAAAGACGCCTTTGAGGAATCTTCCTTCAGGCTCTAAAGAGGATGTAGGAGGTTAGTGATCCAGTGAGTTGATTCCTGGGCACACATTGCTCCTTTCTGGGCGTATAACTGGAACATTGTCCTCAAACTCGCAGAGGACAGCGCTTGTGCTGTCAGGATGGAGAAGCAGGCGTCTAACCAGGACCCCATGAGGGTCATGGCACATGTGAGTCCGGACACAATGAGGGCCTTTCACACTTCAGGGCAGTCGAAATGTCAAATAATTCTGGAAGCATAATGTGTGGCTTGTTAACCCTGAAGACGTCTTCGCGCTCTTTGTGTGCTGGGGAAGATGAGTGGGAGCTGTGGGCAGTGAGGGGCGTTTGTCCAGAGCGCCCCCCGCCTCGTGTTGGCCCTGCAGCCCCCGGAGCTCGCAGGTACACGTGCCCCACACGGCGGCTCCCAGAGCGAGGGTGCTGGGCCCAGCGTCCTCCAGGGGCCAGACGTGTCCTACCAAGTGCACAGTCACGGACCATGGAGTGTGGGGAAGGAGGTACTGATTAACCACTCTAGTGGTGTTCTCATGATAAACATATAAAACACCCTTCAGATCAACTAGAAGGAGGAAGCCCTGTGACTCTGCCCCCACAGAAAATGGCCAGAGATCCAAACAAGTGTTCACAAAAGACAAACTGCAAAGGACAGTGAGTAACTAGAAGTCCGGCCTCACTAGCTGCCAAAGAGATGTGGAATGAGAACATGGTGACCTGCGCCTCACGGGCTGTGATTACCGGTGTTGAGGACAGCTCTCTCTGAGGTGGTGGTGTGGCTGTTCCTGAAGCTTCGGGAAGCAGGCTTGCGGCTGCGCTGGGGTGGGAGTGCAAGTGGGCCACACTTTCTGGGGCGTGATTCATGCTCCAGAGGCCACACTCCCGGGTCACCCCTGGGTTGTTGCTGTTACTGATCTGAAGTGATGGCAGTTGTCTCACTCTAGACCGAAGTTTTCGTTGATATTTTTCATCGTGTTTTACTCATATTCACTTCTCGTTAAATGTGTTCAGCCAGACACCAGCACACATGCTCCTCACACGGTTGTCACAATCTCCTTGGGTGGGTTTATGATTTTCTACCTACAGCTTTGCTGTTTGTTTCAGATCTTAGCTGAGGATAAAGCGAAAGCTTCAATTTCCTTCCTTTTGTGGGAAAATGTCAGACATATCCTGTGACTTTTGCAGGCTTTTTAATGTAGCAATTTCCTGTGACCTAAAGGTAAGCCTCAAGAATTTTTGAATCATAAAAGTGTTAAAACTAGAGAGAACACTAGCAATCACTTGCTTTATATTAAAAGATGTGGTATATATATGCAATGGAATATTACTCAGTCATAAAAAAAAGAGTTAAAGAATGCCATCTGCAGCAACATGGGGGGACCTGGTGGCTCAGTGGTAAAGAACCCACCTGCCAATGTAGGAGACATGAGATTCAGGTTTGGTCCCTGGGTCGGGAAGATCCCCTGGAGGAAGAAATGGCAACCCACTTCAGTATTCTCGCGTGAACAGAGGATACAACCCATGGGGTCGCAAATAGTCAGAAACGACTAAAGTGACTTAGCACATGGCCTGAACATGTATGTCCCTCCCCCAAGTTCATGGGTTGGAAGCTAACTCCCCATATGATGGTGTTAGGAGGTGAGGCTTTTTGGAGGTGATTCGGTCATGAATGTGGATCACTTGTGGTAGGATTAGTGCCTGTGTTATTCTCTTGCATGAGGACTCAGCAGGAAGGCGGCCATCTGCAACTCAGACGAGAGCCTCCCCAGAGCCCAGCCATGCTAGCACCTGACCTTAGGCTCCCAGCCTCGAGCCATGAGAGAGAGATGTCTGCTGTTCATGTGACACGCAGCCTGTGGTACTGTTATAGCAGCCTGAATGGACTAAGGTATTTAAAAACTAAGAAATCAATATAATCTAAACCTGCACATGTGAGTGAGTTTCCAGGCAGACAGTGCTAAACAAATGTTAGCGTGTGTTAAGCCCCCTGCACCACGGGTCGCAATCGCCCATCTCTTTGAAAGGAGATGCCTAGTTGAAGCTGCAGTTTATGAGAAGTGAACTTCCGTGGATGCTGTGAGGGTTGTTTTAATCATGTGTCCACAGAAATGATTCTGTGTTACTATTTCTCTTTGAGAGATTTAAATAATATAAACGAAAATGTTGTATAGATACAACAGTTAGTACAGCAAATTATTTTAAGTGACACACCAAGTATTTTATTTAAATATCTCTATTTATTTAATGCATATTAAATATTAGTCACTAAGTTGTGTCTGATTCTTTGTGACCCCATGGACTGTAGCCTGCCAGGCTTCTCTGTCTGTAGGATTTTCCAGACAAAAATACTGGAGTGGGTTGCCATGTCCTTCTCTGAGGGGTCTTCCCAACCCAGGGATCAAACCTGTCTCCTTCATTGCAGGCAGATTCTTTACTATCTGAGCCACTATTGCAAAACACATATTGGTTAAAAAACTGGTACCAAAGGTAAAACTCAACAAGAAGACAAGCAACCCAATTTAAAAACTGGGCAAAGAAGATATGCAGATGACAAATAAGTATAGGAAAAGATGCTCTGAATCATATGTCGCTAGAGAATTGCAAATCACAACAGCAGTGAGGAACCAGGACACACCTATTAGTGACCAGAATCCAGGTGCTGGGAGTGTGCAAGGCAACAGGAGCTCCATTCATCACTGGGGATGCAAAATGGTGCAGCCACTTTGGAAGCTGCTTTGGCGGCTTCTCATCAAACTAAATATAGCCTTATCATGTGATCCAGCAAGCATGCGCCTTGGTGTTTACCCAAGGGAATGAAAACTTATGTCCCCACAGAAATGTGCATGGATGTTTAAAAGCAGCTTTATTCATAGTCGTGAAAACTTGGAAACAAACAAGATGCACTTCAGTAGGTGAATGGATAAATAAACTATGGTTCATCCAGACTTTGGAATGTTACTCAGCTCAGCAATAAAAAGAAATGAGGTAGCAAGCTGGGAAAAAAAAAAAGAAAGACATGGAGAAATCTTTAAATGCACATTGCTAACAGAAGCCAGAGACCTAACCAGAGACCTCTTCAAGAAAATTAGAGATACCAAGGGACCATTTCATGCAAAGATGGGCTCGATAAAGGATAGAAATGGTCTGGACCTAACAGAAGCAGAAGATATTAAGAAGATGTGGCAAGAATACACAGAAGAACTATACAAAAAGGATCTTCACAACCCAGATAATCACAATGGTGTTATCACTCACCTAGAGCCAGACATCCTGGAATGTGAAGTTAAGTGGGCCTTAGAAAGCATCACTATGAACAAAGCTAGTAGAGGTGATGGAATTCCAGTTGAGCTTTTTCAAATCCTGAAAGATGATGCTGTGAAAGTGCTGCACTCAATATGCCAGCAAATTTGGAAAACTCAGCAGTGGCCACAGGACTGGAAAAGGTCAGTTTTCATTCCAATCCCAAAGAAAGGCAATGCCAAAGAATGCTCAAACTACCGCACAATTGCACTCATCTCACACACTAGCAAACTAATGCTCAAAATTCTCCAAGCCAGGCTTCAGAAATATGTGAACTGTGAACGTCCAGATGTTCAAACTGGTTTTAGAAAAGGCAGAGGACCAGAGATCAAATTGCCAACATCTGCTGGATCATCGAACAAGCAAGAGTTCCAAAAAAACATCTATTTCTGCTTTATTGACTATGCCAAAGCCTTTGACTGTGTGGATCACAACAAACTATGGAAAATTCTGAGAGAGATGGGAATACCAGACCACCTGACCTGCCTCTTGAGAAACCTATATGCAGGTCAGGAAGCAACAGTTAGAACTGGACATGGAACAACAGACTGGTTCCAAGAAGGAAAAGGAGTACATAAAAGCTGTATATTGTCAACCTGCTTATTTCACTTATATGCTGAGTACATCATGAGAAACGCTAGGCTGGAAGAAGCACAAGCTGGAATCAAGATTGCCGGGAGAAAATATCAGTCACCTCAGATATGCAGATGACACCACCCTTAAGGCAGAAAGTGAAGAGGAGCTAAAGAGCCTCTTGATGAAAGTAAAACAGGAGAGTGAAAAATTTGGCTTTAAATCTCAACATTCAGGAAATGAAGATCATGGCATCTGGTCCCATCACTTCATGGCAAATAGATGTGGAAACAGTGGAAACAGTGTCAGACTTTATTTTTGGGGGCTCCAAAATCACTGCAGATGGTGATTGCAGCCATGAAATTAAAAGACGCTTTCTCCTTGGAAGAAAAGTTATGACCAACCGAGATAGCATATTGAAAAGCAGAGACATTACTTTGCCAACAAAGGTCCGTCTAGTCAGGCTATGGTTTTTCCAGTAGTCACATGGATGTGAGAGTTGGACTGTGAAGAAGGCTGAGCACCGAAGAATTGATGCTTTTGAACTGTGGTGTTGGAGAAGACTCTTGAGAGTCCCTTGGACTGCAAGCAGATCCAAGCAGTATATCCTAAAGATCAGTCCTGGGTGTTCATTGGAAGGACTGATGCTAAAGCTGAAACTCCAGTACTATGGCCACCTCATGCGAAGAGTTGACTGATTGGAAAAGACCCTGATGCTAGGAGGGATTGGGGGCAGGAGGAGAAGAGGATGAAAGAGGATGAGATGGCTGGATGGCATCACCAACTCAATGGACATGAGTTTGGGTAAACCCCGGGAGTTGGTGATGGACAGGGAGGCCTGGCATGCTGCGATTCATGGGGTTGCAAAGAGTCGGACACGACTGAGCGACTGAACTGAACGGAAGCCAATCTGAAACAGGACACATACTGCATGGTTGTATGTGACATTCCGGAAAAGGTGACAGACAGTAAAAGATCAGTGACTGCCAGAAATTCAGGGGTGGGAAGAGAAGGGTGATTACGGAGAACACCAAGAAATTCAAAAGCAGTGAAACTGTCCTGATATTATAATGGTGGATTCATTACAAGCATCAAAACCCACAGAACTGTACAAAAATGGGCCTTAAAGTATGAAGTTTGGCTAACAGTACTGTGTCAGTATTTTTTCATTAATTGCAACAGGCAACACTAAAGGAAGGTGTTAGTAGGAAAAACTTTGTCTATTGGGGCAAGGGTGCACGGGAGCTCCCTGTATCAGCTGCTCAATTTTTCTGAAAATGTAAAACTGTAAAAATAGAAACCTACTAATTAAAAGAAACCCTGAGACTCCTTGTTTAATGAGTATTGGTATCGTAAGCGGCCAGTATGTGCCAATCTCGGCTTCACGCTGGAGGTCGGGCCTGGATCCTAGATGGCCCGGGTTGTTGCGGCTCCGCGTGCAGTGCAGGCAGCCTGATGGGCCACCAGGTGGCGCGCCTCCTCCTCAACTCTGTCTCCTGAATTTTCTCCATTTGGTTCTCTTCCTTCTTTCTTCTCCAAGTGCACACTGTTCTCCCCGATGTACTGACCCGGGAACAGAGCTGGGCACGGGAGCTCAGGCACCCGGGGCAGGGCTCGGCAGCCTTGGGATGCTGGCGCAGGGGATGCTGAAGGTGACCCGCCCCTCCCTCCCCGCAGCTCACCACTGAGACCCCGCCTCGCCACAGCCCTGCTCGCCACAGCCCTGCAGCCCGGGTGGTGCGTTCACACCCAGCCCACCCCGGTGCTGGTCCCCAGTCTCAGGGGCCTTGCCTCCCCTTCAAATCTCCCCACCTGGATGGAGAACGGATTCAAACATCTAAAATCTAGTGGGGGAGACAGCCCAGACAGTATCGAGGTGACGGGTGCAGGCAGGGCTGGGGGACACGCTGAATCAGGCAGAGGGAAGGCAACTGGAGGGCTCAGAGCACGGATGGACGCCCAGGTCCCCTCACCATGAGGTGGGGATCCAGGCTTGGGCTGGGGGAGGTCTCTAAGAGAATTAGAATCGCGATGGACAGCGTGCATTCTCCTTGGGAAAAGAGGAAAAGGCTGGTCCACGGAATTATGTTAAAATGAAAACTTGAATTTCTCAAATGACAAACCAAATAGGCCACAGAATGGAAAGACATTTGTCCATAAAATATTAGTGTTCAGGATACAGTTACTATAGATTTTATAGTAAAAAAGATAAACCTAATGTTTAAAATTGGCAAAAATATGAATAGGCCAATCAATGAAGAGGAAAAGCAAATGAAAAGTTTAACCTCACTAGAAATTAGAAAAATAAGACCCCACAGGTTGACAGAAATTAAGAAGTCTGGCCGTACCAGATGGTGATAAGGGTATTTTCACACACTGCTGGTAAGAATGTAAATTACTGCAATCACAGTGGAAAATCATTTTAAATCTCAGTAACTCCACTTCTACAACCCAGCATATTAATATATACACATGTATAAGGGTGTTCAGAACCATATTATTTGTAATAACAATAAAAATATGTGCAGAGATAGCCTACATTTTACCAACAGGAGAAGAGATAAGAAAATTATAACATGATCACATAACAGGAACTGTTTATAGCATGAAATTGAACAATGTATCTTGCCACAAACAGAAGTGAAAAAAGCTGTGGAAAGATGACACACAGAGAGAGGCACAGGCCGGGGGCTGGCTGTCTAGGACTCAGGGCAAATGGGGTAGGGTGCTCCTGGTCTCCACAGAGAGGGGCAGGTCACTGAACCACCTCAGTGAAGCTGGGGACTGAGTGTGCTAGCGAATCACCAGCCCATTTTCATTTTTCTTACAGCCCAGTGTAACGCTCACACCTGTGGTCACTGGCCACCCTGGCCCCCGGCGGTGTCCTGCTCAGGTACCTCTCCCGGAAGAGACAGTTTGATGGTTTATGGCTGAAGCACAGCACAGTCACAGAGTTAGTACTGCTCGGGACCTCAGACAGTTCGGCCTTCTTGTTCGGTCTGAGACCCAGAAAGGCAAGGCCATCTTCTTGGGCTCACGCAGCCTGATACCTCTTGTTTTCCGTCAGCACTCTGAGGACTCGGGGAGGAAAGCGCGGAAGTTCTTAGGCAATCGTTTGTCCTTCTGCGGTGACGCCACTCCACTTCATCACAGCTGTCCCTCACCCACCCACGTCCCCAGCGAGCCGCGCTTGCCGTATTATCCAGACACCAGCCCGCCACGCCCCACTTGCTTCCCTACTTGAGTGGTGCTTGAATACTGTCACTCCTTCACATCAGCTGCTTGTGTTTTCTGCAGTCATGCTCCTGGTAGCAGTCTAGTTTACCAAACCCCCGTCCCCTCACCTCATGAGCTGCAGCACACCAGTGCTGATGTGACCCTGGGAGTTGAAGGACATGGAAGCCTGGCGTGCTGCAGTTCACGGGGTCACAAAGAGCTGGACATGACTGAGCGACTGAACAACCACATCCACTCACCCCAGTCAGCTTCCTGCTTGTCCTCACACTGTCTCATCCGTGTGGGCCTGTGCTCATTTTCTTGGGTTACTGAGCGTTTCTTGAGAAATTCATGAGATGAGGCAGATCGGTGTTACTGCCGTTCTAGCTTATAGCTAGTAACCGTTTTATTTATCAACTTATAAGCTGTTATATGGGCTTCCCCAGTGGCTCAGCAGTGAAGAATTTGCCTGCAATGCAGGGGAAGCAGGAGGTGCAGCTTTGATCCCTGGGTCAGGAAGATCTCCTGGAAGAACTGCAACCCACTCCAGTAATCTTGCCTGGAGAACCCCATGGACACAGATGTCTGGTGGGCTACTGTCTGTGCGGTTGCAGAGAGTCGAACACAACTTAGCAACTGAACAAATTATTATTTCTGCTATCATATTATTTCAATTTTCTTAGGTGCTAAACTATGTGCCCAGTAACCATTTTATTTATCTACTTATCATGTTATTATTATTACTTCAAATTTCTTAGGTGCCAAACTAAGTCCATTTGCTTCTCCAAGTACTCCAGGCAGTTTGTTTCAGGTGGATTTCAGAGTCAAGTTCAATTTGTTGGGTAGTTTTAAAGAAAGAAAAAAAATGGATAAAACAAATACGGCACAATATTGACTCTTGAATCTAGGTGTCAGTGTATGTGTTCATTTGACCTTTCTTTCAGCTTTTTTTGTATTCCCTAGAATTGTTTAATTGCTAAGTCATGTCTTACTCTTTTGTGACCCCATGGACTGTAGTCTGCCAGGCTCCTCTGTCCTTGGCATTTCCCAGGCAAGAATACTAAGGTGGGTTGCATTTCCTTTTCCAGGGGATCCTCCTGACGCAGGGATCTGACCCACATCATGTGACTTCCTGGCCCACATCTCCTGCATTGACAGGTGGATTCTTTACCACTGAGCCACCTGGGAAAGCCCAGGTGTCTGTTGGGGAGGCCATTCCCGGGATCTACCATGGGACTGGTCTTGTTTGCTAGCTGTGCCCGTGTGGTAGTTCTGGGGAGCATATGTTTTACACCCTTGTTTTAATACCTGATACAGTTATCAACTTAAAAATGAAAAGAAAAGGCCAGTTCTCCATTGAACTGAGACATCCAGGTGGATGAGCCTAGAAAACCAACCAACACACAGCCTACCACGGCTGAATCACGAATAAACAGAAAATTTGGAGAAAATGACAAGTAACAAAATTTAAACAGTAATCAAAAATCTTCCACCAAAAAAAAAAAAGGCCAGCACTAGATGGTTTCACCGGTGAATTCTACCAAACATTTAAAGAAGAATTAACGCCAATCCTTCCCAAACTCACTGAGAAAACTGAAGAACAGAACACTCCAGTTCATTCTGCGAGGCCAGGATTATCCTGAAATTGAAGCCAGATAAAAACATTAAAGGAAACTATCGGCCAATACCCCTGATGAACAGATACAAGCGTTTTCAACACAATACTAGCAAACTGGGACTTCCCTGGGACTAGATCCCACATGCTGCAACGAAGAATCCTGAGTGCCACAACTAAGACCGAGCACAGCCAAATAAATGTTAAAAAAAAAAAATACTAGCAAACTGATTTCAGCAGCATAGTAAAAGGATCATGTAACCATAATCATGTGGAATTTGTCCCTGGAAAGCAATGAAATGCAATAAATGGGATCTACCACGTTAACAGAATGAACGGCAGAAACTGTATGTTCAGTAGATGTAGAAAAAGCATTTGACAAAATTCAACATCTTTCATGATAAAAGTTATCAACAAACTGAGTACAGAAAGAATGTGACAAAAAGAAAGCTAAACATCATACTTATGGTGAGGTGTTCAGAGCTTTCCCACTGCGACCAGGAATAAGACAGGGTGCCCACTCTCACCGCTTCCATTCAGCACTGTGCTAGAACGACCTGGCCAGTGCAATTAGACAAGAAAAAGAAATAACAGGCACCTGAATGAGAAGGGAAGAAGTAAGGATTGCCTCTGCAGATGATACGCTCTCAAACACGGTCCCTACAGACCTGCATGTGTGGTGGGAGCAGCGTCCACCAAGGGGCACAGTGACAGGGACACTGCTCTTTTATGAGTAAGTGACTGATCGCAATTAGTCATCTCTGCTTCTCTATGTGGGCTAAGAACCTGGAGTTTGATTTTCTATTTACCTTTTACAGCTACACAAGATTTTATTAGTCCAGGTGCTTTACTTTGATTTTCTAATTTTTTTTCTATTGTCATAATTTCTTCATCTATTTATTTTGTCTTGGTATGCTGCTGCTGCTGCTGCGGCTAAGTTGCGTCAGTCGTGTCCGACTCTGTGTGACCCCATAGACGGCAGCCCACCAGGCTCCGCCGTCCCTGGGATTCTCCAGGCAAGAACACTGGAGTGGGTTGCCATGTCCTTCTCCAGTGCAGGAAAGTGAAAAGTGAAAGTGAAGTGGCTCAGTTGTGTCCAACTCTTAGCGACTCCATGGACTGCACCCTACCAGGCTCCTCTGTCCATGGGATTTTCCAGGCAAGAGTGCTGGAGTGGGGTGCCATTGCCTTCTCCGTTGTCTTGGTATAAAGCGCTTCAAATCCTTTTTGGAACAAGAGAGTATACATTCACAAACACATCATTACCCAGATTGATTTACCAAAAGCCAAGGAGTCTTATCATCTACCTCCAACCTATTTTCTCACCCTTCCATAGAACTCTAGTCATAATATTCATATGGAAGAACTGTTATATTTTGGCTAACCTTGTGTACATTTTTGCTTGGGTGCAGCTAGGAGCACGGGATTAACAGATAAGCAGATTTGGTTTGGGTCTTGGATTTGCCTAAGACCATGTGGCCCCAGGCTTCCCCGGTGGTGCAGTGGTAAAGAATCTGCCAATGCAAGAGACACAAGAGATGCTGGTTTGACCCTTGGGTTCCCCTGGAGGAGGAAATGGTAATCCAGTCTAGTATTCTTGCCTGAAAAATTCCATGGACAGAGGCGCCTATAGTCCATGGGATTGCAAAGAGTTGGACATGACTGAGTACACACACAGGTTAGCTAAAAAAGTTTTCGTGGCCTTAGGCAAATTACTTAACTCCTCAGAATCTCATCTCTAAAATAATACCTTGAAGGCATATTATAAAGATTAGAACTATTTTACTTAAGGCAGTAAAACATACTTTTGTTTAATTGCTAAGTCTTCTCTCTTTCTTGACCCTATGGACTGTAGCCCATCTGTTCTTGGGATTTCAAAAGCAAGACTACTGGAGCAGGTTACCATTTCCTCCTCCAGAAGATCTTACTGACCCAGGGATAGAACATCCTAAGAAGTTGAAAAACAGGAAATGTTAATAATTGCTAAATTCCATTTGCCGTTCACTTGCTAGCCGATGTTGGGAGGTTGAATAACCTAGCTTGTTTCCTTTTACACAATTATATGTCTAGTTTTTCAGGAGTGGGATGGATAACAAAGCATCTAACAGATTCAATTAAGTTGAATGCTAAAACTACCGCACAATTGCACTCATCTCACATGCTGGTAAAGTAATGCTCAGAATTCTCCAAGGCTTCAGCAATACGTGAACTGTGAACTTCCTGATGTTCAAGCTGGTTTTAGAAAAGGCAGAGGAACCAGAGATCAAATTGCGAACATCTGCTGGATCATGGAAAAAGCAAGAGAATTCCAGAAAAACATCTATTTCTGCTTTATTGACTATGCCAAAGCCTTTGACTGTGTGGATCACAATAAACTGTGGAAAATTCTGAGAGAGATGGGAATACCAGACTTTCACCTGACCTGCCTCTTGAGAAATCTGTATGCAGGTCAGGAAGCAACAGTTAGAATTGGACATGGAACAACAGACTGGTTCCAAATAGGAAAAGGAGTGCGTCAAGGCTGTATACTGTCACCCTGCTTATTTAACTCATATGCAGAGTACATCATGAGAACCGCTGGACTGGAAGAAACACAAGCTGGAATCAAGATTGCCGGGAGAAATATCAATAACCTTAGATATGCAGATGACACCACCCTTATGGCAGAAAGTGAAGAGGAACTAAAAAGCCTCTTGATGAAAGTCAAGGAGGAGAGTGAAAAAGTTGGCTTAAAGCTCAACATTCAGAAAACTAAGATCATGGCATCCGGTCCCATCACTTCATGGGCAACAGATGGGGAAACAGTGGAAACAGTGTCAGACTTTATTTTTTGGGGCTCCAAAATCACTGCAGATGGTGACTGCAGCCATGAAATTAAAAGACGCTTACTCCTTGGAAGAAAAGTGATGACCAACATAGACAGTATATTCAAAAGCAGAGACATTACTTTGCCGACTAAGGTCCGTCTAGTCAAGGCTATGGTTTTTCCAGTAGTCATGTATGGATGTGAGTTGGACTGTGAAGAAGGCTGAGGGCCAAAGAATCGATGCTTTTGAACTGTGGTGCTGGAGAAGACTCTTGA
Organism: Capra hircus; assembly: GCF_001704415.2. NCBI lineage: Eukaryota > Metazoa > Chordata > Mammalia > Artiodactyla > Bovidae > Capra > Capra hircus. The sequence continues at coordinate 2,423,375 of NC_030831.1, read as the reverse complement.
GAGTCCCTTGGACTGCAAGGAGATCCAACCAGCCCATTCTGAAGGAGATCAGCCCTGGGATTTCTTTGGAAGGAATGATGCTAAAGCTGAAACTCCAGTACTTTGGCCACCTCATGTGAAGAGTTGACTCATTGGAAAAGACGCTGATGCTGGGAGGGATTGGGGGCAGGAGGAGAAGGGGACGACAGAGGATGAGATAGCTGGATGGCATCACTGACTCGATGGACGTGAGTCTGAGTGAACTCAGGGAGTTGGTGATGGACAGGGAGGCCTGGCGTGCTGCGATTCATGGGGTCGCAAAGAGTCGGATACTACTGAGCGACTGAAGTGAACCCTGTTGACTCCACATAGAAAACCCTTTTCCATCCTTTAGTACCCAACCATTTACTATGTTCTAATTAAGAGGGTCTTTCCTATTATTTTTGAAATTAACTGTTCTGTTTTTGAAGGTACTGTGGATTTTTTTTTCTAGGCCTGTCTTAAGGTTCTTGTCTTAAGGTTCCGAGTAATTTGGGAGACAGACTGTTTTGTTAAGCGTGGTATTCCCTCAAAAGACCCTGCATGTAGTTGGTGGTCACTAGTTATGGCTTCGAATTAATTTTTCTGAGGCTACTAAGATAATGTTAAGACTCCTTTCTTTCGGCTTACTTGGCCTCACTTAACACTTAGCTGTCACCTTCCTGTTAGGATTTTGTGAAAATGTGGGCAGCAACAAAAAGAAAAGATCTACATATTTGCAACTGCACATTTTAGTGGCTTACACCAAAGGAGTGACTTCTGGGTATGTCTTCCTGGGCCCATGATGGATGTTTTGGGTAAATTCGGGCTCCAGGCTTTTTGGCCCTGTGGCTTGTACGTGGATGCTTTCAAGAGCCTTCCTGAAACAACCTGGGAGATGAAGCGTTGCTTTCCTGTAACTGGAAAACGCACATCAACACACAGGTCGGAGATCAAGCAAGGGGCACAGGCAGAAGCCATGGCTGGCTGGTTGCTTTTACCTGCCTCCACCTGAAAAGCTCCTTCTCACCACCTCTGCCCTTTAGAAGGGCACCTTTCCTACTCTGGCATTCCGTGGTGGCTCAGACGATAAAGAATCCGCCAGCGATGAGGGAGACCTGGGTTCGATCCCTGGATCGGGAAGATCCCCTGGAGGAGGGCATGACAACTCACTCCAGTATCCTTGCCTGGAGAATCCCATGGACAGAGGAGCCTGGCGGGCTACAGCCCAGGGTGCCACCGAGAGCCGGACGCGACAGAGCGACTAACACACATTTCCCCCACTTACTTTACCGATGGCCGTACCAGCCGGGTGAACTCGGCTGCCCAGCACCTCGGGAGACCCGCCCGCCAGGCCGTCCGTCCGCCCGCGCCTACGCCCGGCACCCGCTGCCCTCCGTCCGCCCAGGCCCGAGCGGCGGAGCGCGCATGCGCAGGGCGCCGCTCCCCGCCCCCACCGCGCGCCCGCGCCCAACGCCCCTAGCGCGGCCCGCCGGGCCATGGAACCCGCCGAAGTTGGCGCGGGTCGAGCTCTCCCGTCCGCTCGCTCGGGCGTCTTTCCGCCGTGAGGCCCGCGGGCGCTCGCCCGGGGCTCGGCGGCCGCCCGGGCCGCCCCGCCCGCCGCCCTCGCCCGGCCGGGCGCGCGCCGCGCCTCCGCGGCCGGTCCCCGCGCGTGCGCGCTCCGCCGGGTGTATGTGTGTGAGTGTGTGTGCGGCCGAGGGGTGGGCCGCCGCCGCCGCCGACGATGCCGCGGGGCCGCCCCCCGAAGCCCAAGGAGAGCAAGGCGCGCGGCGACACCGGTAAGCGGCCCCGGCCCGGCCGGCCGCGCTGTGCCGCTCCGCGCGAATATAGTCCCCGGATGCGGCGCGGGGGGCGCCGGGAGCGGGCCGGGCCGGGGGCGGCGGGGCGGGCCGGGTCGGGGCCCGGGGCCTGGGGGGGACGCCCCTCGGCGTCAGGCGCCAGCCAGCCGCTGCCGCCGCCGCCGCCGCCCGACTGCCGGGCCGAAGGGCGCGGGCGGAATGATACCGGCGCGGCGCGGCCGGCCCCTCCGCCGGGCTGGGCCTACTTTTCTGGGCCGCGCGGGCGGGCGGCGGGGCCGGGGGCGAGGCGCGCGCCGCCGCCCTCCCCTCCTCCGTCCTCCTCGCGCGCCCCCGCCCGCCCGGCCCGGCTCCCGCGGGCCGTGGGAGGCCTTTCTGAGGAGAAGGCGCCGGCCCCGGGGCGCCGGGCGGCCCCAGCGGCTGGGGGCCCGGTGCGGGGGCCCCCGCTGACACGTGGGGCCGCGGCGGCGGGGCCGGCGCCGGGGGGTGCCGCCTTCCGGGCCCGCGCTGCCCGGGGGCCCGGGCTTGAGGAGCGGGAGGACGGCGTTCTGGAAGCGCGGCCGAGCCGTGGGTCCCGCTGTGCCCGCCGCAGCCTCAGGCTAAGGGCACGCCGGGCGCACCCTTAGGGCCGGCGGCGGGCGCTCCCCCGGGCCGAGACCCGCTTGGCCGGCCCCCGCAGTGTGCGGGGCGGCTCGTGACCGGCCGGAGCTCGCGCGCGTGCCGAACGCAGTCTGGAAGGAGGTCTTCAGGACTTATTCTCTGAAGTTTATTGATTCTTGTTGTTGACAAGGACTTCTGCAGAAAATGAAGTGCAGTGTCTTTCAACTGTCTACTTGGAAGAAGGTTTAGGGTGGAGGAAAAAAAGACACAGTTTGCCTTGGGATAAGGCTGGGACCTCCTGTTCCAACAGTCCTCTCCGTCAAACTAGTGACATCACGCCCTGTTCACCTGGCATTTCAAGTCCCAAACTAAAGAGAGTAATTATCCTATTCTCCGAGACAGCCCGTGGCTTTGTAGCTTCTCCTCAGAAACGCGCTTTCGGTTGGCCTCCTTCTCCCCCCCTCCCCCGCTCCAGGGTGACTCCTTGGCCCACTGGTTATCGCCTTGGCTTCCGTGGGAGCCTTGACTGGTCTCTGCTTGTCCTGTCCTGTAAATCCATCCCCTGTCAGCCTGAGGCAGCTCTCGAAAACGTAAATGAGATGGCCACATCCGGATTCAAACTATCCGAAGGGTCTCTCGACCCTTTAATTTAAGATCCCTGCCGGGCAGGACCCTCATTGACCCGGCCTTTGTCCGACTCTCCTTTCTCTGCCCTTGTACTCAGCCCTTTGTTCGTTGAAGGTGCTGGTGTGTCTCCGCACCCCTATTCTGAGCACCCAACCCTGCCTCAGTCTTAGGGTCCTGTGCTTCAGCTTCCTAGGAGTGGTCTCCTCAGACCTTTCTGAAAGTGAATGGCGCCCCCATCAGCCATTCTGTACCATAGTGGTTCTGAAGCTGTCGTTCACCGACCCCTGGGAGTTCCTGGAGACACTTTTAGGGGTCTGCAAGGTAGATGTTTTCTTAGTAGTACTAAGACTGTTGGACGTTTTCACTGGGTTATCATCTGCACTAATCATACACGGGCTGTTGGGGGCAAAACTGATGACTCAGCAGTAGTCAAGGTGGCAGAGGCCTCCTATTCTGAATTTCACTCAGGAACAACAGAGAATGCGGAGGCAGATGTGAGGAGCCTCCTGTCTTCTATTAAACCAGACATTGAAAAGCATTTACAAAAGTGAAAACTTCTTCCGATTGCTTTTGAAGAGTATGTTTTTCATAAAAATATTTTTGTTAACATAATACATTTATTTTTCAGTGAATGAGTGTTTTAAAAGTTGTTGGTTTTAATTTCTAGTAGGGCAGCTGTCGATAGGTATAGCCTATATAAAGTTAGGATTGGGGGGGCGGGGTCCTCATTGATATTTAAGAATGTCCTGAAAGAAAAGATCTGGGGACCGCTGCACTAACAATTTACGATTTTAATGTTTTTCATGATCTGAAATTATTTTGTTTGTTTTTTGGTGTCACACATTGTGAATTTTATTCTAAGAAAAACCTGGAAGGTAGGTGGGGATTTTTACAGATAGAGGAAATGAGGCTCAGAGAGGTTAAGTGATGTGGAAGGTGCACCTAGCTGGTGTCAGAATTGAGTTTGAATCTACATTGGAGTCCAAAGTGTGCAGTGCATTGTTCTGCCGTGATCAGTATAAAGCCCTGCATATGGGTTAACTCATTTCTTCAACTAGTATTTTAAAGCCCTTCTTGTCATAGGTGGGCACTGTGCTGAGGGCTAGGGGCGTAAGGGTTAACAACAGAGACAAGGTCTCTGCCTTAGCTCCCAGGACAGTGTGTGTCCTCTGATGGCAGGAGCACTTCATGGCAGCAGATGACAGGCGCTGGAAGTCAGGCTTCCCAGGGAAAGCGATGTCAGAGCTGAAACCTCCAAAAATGACCCGGGGGCGGCCTGCTCAAAAATGTCGATAACAGTTTTTAAATATCGAACTATAGCTAATTTATGATGTTGTGTTAGGTTCGTGTGTACAGCAAAGTGATTATCATACACATTATTTTTCAAATTCCTTTCCATCATAGTTTATTACAGGATACTGGGTAGAATTCTCTGTGCTATATGGTAGGTTCTTGTGGTTTATTTTATATATAGTAGTGTGTATATGTTAATCCCAAATTCCTAGTTTGTTCCCGCATCCATTCCCTTTAATAGTCATGTTTGTTTTCTATGAGTCTATTTCTGTTTTATAAATGAGCTCATTTGTATCTTTTTTTTTAGATTCCACATATAAACGATATCATGTGATATTTGTTTTTTTCCAACTTACTTCACTTAGTATAATACTCTCTTGGTCCCTCCATGTTGCTGCAGATGGCATTCTTTCATTCTTTTTTACGACTGAGTAATATTCCATTATACATGTGTGTATGTGTATATATATATGATGTGTGTGCATCTATATACATGTATGTATGTACCACATCTTCCTTATCCCCTCTCCTGTTGATGGCCATCTGGCTATTGTAAATAGTGCTGCAGGAAAACTGGGGTGCATATATCTTTTCAAATTGGAGTTTTCTCTGGATATACATCCAGGAGTGGGATTGCAAGATCATGTCACAACTCTGTTCTTAGTTTTTAAGGAAGCTTCATACTTTCTCCATAGTTTATATTCCCACCAAGTGTAAGAGGGTTCCCTTTTCTACCCTCTCCAGCAATTGTAGACTTTATGATGATGGTCATTCTGACTGGTATGAGGTGATAACTCATCGTAGTTTTGATTTTCATTTCTCTGATCATTAACAATATTGAACATCTCTACATGTGCCTGTTGGCCATCTGTATGTCTTTGGAGAAATTTCTGTTTATGTCTGGAGAAATTTCTGTTTATGACTTCTGCCCATTTTTTGATTGAGTTTTTTGTTTTTTTTTTTTTGTTTTGTGTTTTTCCTATATTAAACTGTATGAGCTGTTTGCATGCTTTGGAGATTAATCCCTTGTTGGTAGCATAAAAATGTTTCTTAAGGTAATAATCAGCTTTAGGCCATAAGTAGACTTCCCTGGTGGCTCAGACAGTAAAGAATCGGCCTGCAGTGTGGGAGACCTGGGTTTGATCCCTGGGTCGGGATGATTCCCTGGAGGAGGACATGGCAACCCACTCCAGTATTCTTGCCTGGGGAATCCCATGGACAGAGGAGCCTGGCGGGCTGCAGGTCCGTGGGGTCACAGAGAACTGGACTCGACTGGGCGACTAAGCACTGCACAGGCCATAAGTAAAGAAGTAAGCCTCATCATCACTACATAGTCATTAAATTTTTCCCTCTTATCTCCTCCTGAGAGTTTTATAGCTTTAGTTCCTTAAATTGAAGTCTTTGATCCATTTTAAGTTATTTTATGTGTGGTGTGGAGTGAGGGTCCACATAGATTCTTTTACATGTGGATGTCCATTTGTCCCCATAACATTTGTTGAAGAGACTGTTTTTTCAGTGAATGGTCTTGGCCCCCGTTTTGAAAATCAGTTGGTGATGGGTGGTGTGGGTTTATTTCTAGACCCTTTAATTCTGTTCCATTGGTCCTTATGTCTGTCTATGTGCTAGTACCTCATCTAAATTTCAAGTATACTATAAGACTTTGTAAAGTAAATACCTAGCCAGGAAAATTATGAGTTCTTGTTACACTGCCTCAGATTGCCTTACAAACTGCTGGTGGTATGCTTGTCATACGAAAACACTATCTCTGCACACTTTTTGGAAATATGTGATTGCTAATCATTATTATTTCCTAATGCTCATTGTTGCATTGATTGAAAATACTTGGCAGAGAACATATAGCAGGTGGGGTAAAAAGGCATGAAGTACATATGTAGGTATCGGGCAGAATGGTGAAATGCAGAGAGAACTGCTTTTATTGTGTTAATTGTCTGAAAATTATTATTTAGGGGAACATCCAGTCTTTCTATGCAGTGACTAAGATAGAGGTCTTAGTTTTAAAGAGATTATGCCTAAGTAAATATGAAGGCTACTTATTGTAGAAGGTAAGGGATAGTGTATACCAGCCCTGAATGCCTTTATCACTCTGGAACGTCACTGTGGTGCTTCAGAACTTGGAAGGTCACAGCCATTCCAGGGATTGCGGTAGTAATGGCTGGCAGATGTGGAGTCCTGGTTTCCTGGCCAGGGCAAGGGCTGGCAGACTTTTTCTGTAGGGCCATATGGTAAATATTTTAGGCCTTGTGGGCGTTAAGTTCTCTATTGTAACTCAGAATTGCTGTTGCAGCCGGAAAGCTGCCACGGTCATACGTAAACCCACGAGTGTGGCTGTGTTCTATGAAGCCGAGTTTACCCGAAAGGCTAGGCGCTGGTTAGTTGACCCCAGTCTGGAAGGAAAGACAGGAATACAAAGGAAAGTTGCATATTCTGTCACTTTACTTTGAGTAAACTTCATGTTGGTATATAACATACAGACAAGAATGAAAATTATGTTCAATGATTTTTCACATGAGCTTTCTCATATAATCAGCACCCAGATTATATAGGTTATAATAATAATTCATATGATTATACATGTAATTTCTTAGATTAAGAAATGAGACATTACAGCACTCTAGAAATCTCCATCTGATCAGTACACATCTGATCAGTACCCATGTAAGACTGATCACTGTCCTGGTATCGCACAACCTAGATTAGTCTTGTCCATTTGTTGAACTTTCTTAGGTGAAGTCATTGGTAATATCTTCTTAGGTCTGACTGCTTTTGGTCTGTTTTCCGTTGTCAGTCTTTGTTGCAGTATACGAAACTTCGAGCTGCTCCATATCCTCATCAGTCCTTGGTTTTGTCTGACTTTAGTTTTAACCGTCCTCTTGGACGTGCATTTCACCTTGTTGAAAGCTGTGTTTTGTTTCTCGTTTTGTAACTTGGATCTTCACAGCAGCTCTGTGAGTGGGCCGTATGCAAACATGTGGTAGTTTGCAGAGACCCTAACTAATGGTTGGCTGCCTCGAGACCGCTCTCATGACCCCCAGTCCGGCGTTCTCTGCTGTTCCTGGCCTGTGCCCTGTGACCCCTGCCTTCTGTGGACGCCTCTACTGTCGGATCCTTACAGTAAAGAAGGCGTGTCCCGGGCAGGTACCGCCCGTTGGAAACCGGGACTCCTCCCGGGCTGAGCTCTTGCAGTCCTGCACAGCGCTCTGTGGCTCTGCTTTGCGTTGCTGCAGCGCTGCCATCAGCTGTCCATTTGCGGAGATGAAAAACAGAACGGCTGTATACGTCCAGAAATTAACTTTTTCCATTGTCATAAGGGCCGTTACACTCAGCAGGGCTGAATCCTTCTCAGAAAAACTTGCTTGTGTTCAGACCCTGAGCCTAGAATTCGGTGTGTTAGCCAGAAGGTGAGGCCGTAGATAACTAGGGGTTTATTTTGCCATCATTTTAATGTTCTGTGGTTTTGTTAAATTTGGATAATGTACATGTATGTCTGAATGTACATCTACGTGAATTTAAATCCTTTCTTTAGAAACAAAGTTTACAGGTGGGTCTGAGCTCGTGGGTCCACTTATACTTGGATTGTTTTCAGTAGTAAATACTCCAGTATCATATGTTCGTGGTTGGTGAATCCATGGATTCAGAGGAACCGTGGATATAGACGGCCACCTGTAAGTTACCTGGGTTTTCGCCTGTTGGAGGGTCTGCACCCCTGAACCCTGAGGTATTCAAGGGTCAACAGTATCCATACAGAAGAAGAGCAGTTGGTGGATACCTGACAAGCTGGAAGGGTGTTAAAGCTAAGTTAGGTATGAGTGGAGGGCGTGAGTCAGTGAGGCTGAAAGTGGAAATAGACATACTGGTCCTGGAAGCCTCAAACTAATGTGAAGAGACCAAAAAGTCATTCGCTTTGGTCTAATCTCCACGTGTTTAGCAGGTATTTATAAGGCACTCATTATACACCAGGGCCTGTGCAAAGATTTGGAGATGCAGTGATGAAGCAGAAAGGGTCCGTGGGCCCAAGCACTTCAGAGTTTTACCTGAAAAAGCCCAAAGGAATGGTGACATACATGGGAGGAGGAGTAGAAAACTGGAGAAAAGAAAGAATTTTTTGTTTTTTTAAAGGAAACGAGGGAAAGAATGGTAGAGTAGCCAAGGCGGTCGTGGTTTCAAGTAGGGGTGATAACTGTCAGACTTCCCAGAGGCCTGTTGATGACTTCACAGAGCATTGTGGTGTCAGAGGCTGATGCGGTGAGGGCAGGCAGTTGATGGCTAGAGGGCTAGTTCTTGGAGGAATGTAGGGAAAGATGGAAAAAGGGAAGTAGGGCAGGTGCCTGTTGAGAGCAGAAGATAAGGGAGCTCAGCTTTATTTTGGGAAAATTCTTATTCAAAACAAGATAAAATCAGGTTAAAAGTTTGGGGCGAAGTTACTTTAGAAACTGAAAATGCCTCATCAGAGTTTATGGGTAGCTGAGATCTTAAATGCACAGTACCGAATAGTTTTAGTCAGGGGATGCAAATTTGAGTTAAATCCCGGGAACGCTAAGAATGCAGTAGGCCTTGCGGGAACCTGGTGTCCCATCACAGGCATTTTGTGTAGGAGAGATGGACCTTGGTCTTTCAGGATGGGGATGTGGACCACCTTTGCTGGAAAGGTGAGCGGACCGGCCTGATGTGCGGGCCTGTTCCAGGGGAGAGCAGCGTGTAAGCCAGCTCTCTGTCCCCTTCGTCACAAGCCAGGCCTGACTCTGGGTAGTCACGGCTTGGCATGATTATGGGGTGACAGGTAGGGTGTCGAGGGGCACGGATGCGTGTTAGAGAGACGGCCGCGCTCCTGGATGGTTCCTACGCGTCTGTCGCTGGAGCCGCAGGAAGCAGCGTCTTGTTTAATGTGCAGGGCTCTGTGACCCTCTGTTATTTGGGGTGGTGGAGAGACAGCTCTTTTCATGTGCTCTTTAGAGTCTCTGTTTACATAGAGTTACCCTGATCTTCAAACTCGTCTCCAGGGTTTTCTCAAGGGAGTGAAGTGTTCAGTTTCTGATCTTCCCTGATCAGTTTTTGTTTCCTTTTGCTGGAGAGTTGGAGGAGGCGGGCGAACAGTTGAAGAGTGGTGGGCGTGTCTGTGTGAGGGGAGCATCTGGGTGCACTGCTTGGAATTCTGGAAAAGTCTTAATCCATAAGCAAAATGACATCATTTTTCAGTTTTAAATATATCTCTTTTTTTGTCCCTTAGGGTTTTATCTATCAATCGCAGTCAATTAATTTAATTCTCAATTTTAGATAGCATATTAAGTGTAGTTTCAACACAGAGGCTATGAAAACTGTTTTATTCTGTGTCCTGAAAGAGCATTTTAATTTTGCATTTTAGAAATTTAAGTTTAGGGGCTTTTTTAATACCGTTTTCAGCCTTTAGGTTAAAAGACTTGGCTACTGAGTTCTTACAGCACGTTTGTCAACACGTATTTCACTCATGCCTTCAGTGTTTCTTCCCGTAGCAGGCTTTTCCAAAGTAATTAATGTGGTCCCAGCAATCATTTTCTTTGGACCTGAGGAGTCATAGAACGTTTTGCTATTAGTTTAGTGTAGAGATTTTGAGTTTATGGGCTTTGGATAGGATGTGGATAGAGTTAAGAATAAATAGAAGTTATGAATCTCTTTCCCTTAGTCAATCCATTTTGCTTATGAATGAATTTACAGTCTCTGGAGTTAACATTAGTATTTCTCGATGCTGGAGTTTGCTTTACTTGAGGATCTGCCAGGAGAGTTTTTGAAGCTATTGTCCACCTTTTCCATCTGCTTCTGCTCTGCCTCCAGCATCGATTCATCCCACCTCCCGCCCTTGGGGTTCTTGCTTTCAGGCAGATTTTGCTGTTTCCGGGGGGACTGTCGGCCACGGCGGGAGCTCCAGGCCGTCTGCTCAGAAGAGGGACATAAAAGTCTAGAGGAAATACTCGAGTGCTGTGTTCACCACATAGGAGACTTTCCTGAGCTTCGTTGAGTCTTAAAATTAACCCGTTACCCTACCTCCAAATTTCTAAATTCTACTATTTGAGGTCAAGTTGGATATAGAGAGTTATATGTAACATATTTCTGTCTCTGTATAGTTAATATATATTATGTATTTGTACCCAAATTATAAGGCTTAGAGTACTTACTCTCAAGATTTGGAGAGATTTAGGACATCTTTATTTCATGACATTCTTCTAAATTTTTGTGATTGTTGCGTGTTTATTCTTGTTTGGCCTGCAATGCAGGAGACCCGGGTTTGATCCCTGGGTTGGGAAGTTCCCCTGGAGAAGGGAATGGCTACCCCTTCCACTATTCTTCCCTGGGAAATTGCATGGACAGAGGAGCCTAACGGACTATAATCCATGGGGTCGCAAAGGGTTGGACACGACTAAGGGACTAAACACTTTAAATTTATAGCTGTTAACCTGAATGAGTTTATAGAAAGCACACAGTGGAGCCTGAGGGTTGTCCGTAGCACTGCAGTCCTTTAAAACCTCATGAACTACAGCTGTAAGAGAGGACAGGTTTTACCTCTTGACTTCATCTTGCTTTGCAGCAGCTTTCAGAGGTAGATTGAATTAGTGAATTAGCTTTTATATTTCTACTAGCATTTTGTTTACTGAGTGATTTAAGAAACTGGATTATTGATGAACTCGCCGCACAGTGACTCCAGAAGTGCCTCCTGATTTGTTGTGACTTGGAAACAGTATGGAGCTGGCAGGCATATTAAGAAATATGATGGCTTTTGTGTGTTGCTGAGTGGGTATCAAGCCTCGGGGGTTTAGTTTCAGGTTTCTTAAAACCCTGGGCTTAGTCATCTCTGTCTCAGTCATCACAGCATGTCTCATTTCTAACATAAAAACATGTCCTTTTAAGAAATTTAAGGTATCATTCATTTCATCTGAAATTTCTCATAAATCTGACATAATGTGGTTTTGAAACAGTAACAGGATAATTTAGTTTCATTTATGTGCTGAGAATAACAATTGGTATTTATTGTTTATACTTATGCAATTTTATAGATGGAGTTTTAACATTGAATGCGGAGAACACTAATTATGACTATCAAGTTCCAAACTTCCATAAATGTGAAATCTGTCTGCTATCTTTTCCAAAAGAGTCCCAGTTTCAACGCCACATGCGGGATCACGAGCGAAATGACAAGGTATGTATTTATAAAAAGGATGTCGGAAATGTGAGCGTTGAAACTGGAGGAACTGTCAAATCAGCATTCATTCTTATTCCTACATTTTGTATTATGTAAATGAAGATTTTGATGTTTTGTTTTTAAGCTGTATTTCTAGCCATGGTTAGGTGATGAGATAAAGTGAGAGCTTGTCTAGTGAACTAATGAAATTTTCTGTGAGTGGACAGAGAAATAATCTTAAAATATGACTTTCTTCAGTAGGTTCAATTTCCCACGTCTCGATGTGTTTTTTCTCTGGCAGGCAGTGTTACTCTCAAATGGTCTTGCATCTTAAGGAATTTGAGGTATTTTATTTTAGATCGTATTTCCGCAGGCAGCAACCCTCTGGTACACAGGGGTTGAACTCTATAGTGCCTCTGGTGGGATGTGTCAGGGTGGTTGGAACGTGGCAGCTGAGCCCCCATGAAGAGAGTGAGCGCCGAGCCCTCTGGGCTAGCGCTGCCTAAGCCAGTGAGTCTTCTGAGATGGGACTGGTGCCCGGGCGCTCTTTTCTGGAGGGCAGGGTGTGAGCAGCTCCAGCCTCTCTCTGGGCACGAGTGATGATGTTGTATCTGTGACCATGTGTTGCTAACACCAGAACCCACTGGGCGTTTCTCTCAGGTGGAAAATCTGAAAATCCCAACCCATTAGGGTCTATTTCCAAGAGAAATACCAGTGATTTTCTTTCTACAAGTAAGTGCTCGAACACCTTCCATTTGGGGGAAATTTTAGGTGGGGCTAAGCAGCGGTGTGACAATCCAGTGAGAGTTTTTATGATTACTTACTTTGTTTGAAGTGATTTTGTTTACAGCAATGGAGTTGTCATAAAAAGAAGGGGGAACGTCCTACCCAATAAGTTGAAGTCTCACTTTTGCTTTCATAGAGGTTACTTTCTGGTACATTTATATGCAGCATTTCTCATTAGAAATAATTTTCTACACAAATGTGATGTCTCTGTATACTGCTTTGAGAAATTCTGTAAGGAGCTTTCCCATGTCAATTTGGGATTTATTGACTTCAGGTCCAGAAGGACTTCAGAAGTTGCTTCTAAAGCTTATCTGTGGATTATGGTGCTTGCTAATGTTTGAATGACATTTATTGTGGAAAGATTGTGTTTCAGTAGCTTTTCGACTTTTCTCTCCACCTAGCCACATCGATGCGACCAGTGCCCCCAAACCTTTAATGTTGAGTTCAACCTGACCCTTCACAAATGTACCCACAATGGGGAGGATCCTACTTGTCCCGTGTGTAACAAGAAATTCTCCAGAGTGGCTAGTCTCAAAGCACATGTTATGCTGCATGAGAAGGAAGAGGTAATTATTTCGGCCTATACTTTGTTCACTGATTTTTAAAATGCATCTCATCTTGGGTCAGGAGGTTTTTAGGTTTAAACTAGTTTGAAAAAGTCTTTCGTGTAGGTGTCACGGAGTCCATTATCGAGAAACTCACCTTGGCCAGTCTCCAGGTCCCTGGTAAAGCATTTGTTTGTTTTCCGGTCATGTCAGAAGCTTAGGACGAGACTTTCTAATGTGTGGTATACTCGGAGGATCAAAGTTCATCCACAGTGGCTGGCGGAGGAGACCCCCGTTTTCTCTTTAACAGAAGTTAGCTTGTGTAGGATTCTGGGTGGCCGCAAGTGAACTTTCTGCCTCTGAAGACGGTAGAGTCTCCTTGCCTGGCTCCAGCATCCCCTGGCACATGGGCACTTGGGAGAAGAGAGGAAATTCGTGAAGACCCAAAGCAGTTTATGCCCCCAGTAGCAGTCCGAAAGGGAACAGTCTTGAGATGGAGTGAAGAACGGTGAGGGTGCGCGGCCCAGATGTACAGAGAGGCCTGCCTGTTGCTGGCGTGGGTGGGCTTCCTTGAAGTGTAAAACGTCAGCCCCGCGTTGTTACCACAGACAGTCAGGAACATGTGAATGTAGAAAAGAGAAGATAGCAGTCACCTCTAACTCAGCCACCCAGGTACCTAATTACAGGTAACTGTTTGGTATGGTTTTCTCTTGAGACAGAAAAACATACAATATTTAATTGCACATGTAACATCTGCATCCTGAAAACTGAGTTTGTACATCATGTATAGGTTTGTGTCCTCTTTTCAGGTCTTTTTTATAAAAATAATTTCTTTTTATCTTTTAAAATCTTATTGTATAAGTAATACATGTTCATTTTGGAAAAAGTTGGAATCTGAAGATTAACAAAAGCAAAAGAACCAGTAGTCACACTAGTGAGAGAACGCGTGCACAGCCGGCCCTTGAGCAGCGTGGGCCTGAGCTGTGCAGATCCACTTGCGCATGGAGCTTTTCAGTAAACACGTCCGACAGGACTGGGTGGTTCCGGGACCAAGGATGGGGAGCCGTGGACGTGGAGGGCCTGCTGTCAAGTTATGCTCGGATGTTCACCTGTGGGTCGATGCCCTAAACGTCCATGCTTTTCAAGGGTCAGTTGTGTTGTTTCTGGCTTTTGGGGGGGTATGCACAGACTTCCGTAATAGTTTGTTTAGGAACAGTGTTTCGGTGCAGTTATATCCTGTCTCGTCATCTGCTCTGTCCCTTCCGTATTTGTGAATGCATCTTTCCCTCGCTCGCTTCGTGAATCATGAGTGTTTCCCCCCACACTGCTATTCTAAATTGCTTTATTAAGGTCTTTAGCATCTGGATAGAGTGTCATGATATTTCTATCATTTCTTTCATTTTTAACATTTAAGTTGTTTATCCTTTTTCAGTACTATAAATAATGCAAATTTCCTCAAGATAGAGTCATGCAACTGGGTTTACTGCATTAACAAGGCTTTTTCACGCTCTTTGTAGAATGCCACCTTGTATTCTAGAAAGTGCGTGCCCTTCTGTACCTTCTGCAGGCCCACCTGTCTCACTCAGCTGTAGCACTGTCCAGAAATGGCCAATGTGTTCTTTTCAAAAGGCAGAAAGGGTTTACTATGGTATTTTAAAATACCTGGGAATCAGTTCAAATAGTAAGACTCAGACAGTAGAGAAAAGGGTAGAGAGTTAAGTCTCCTTCAGCCCATGACCTCAGTTCTCCCAGGAGCAGCTTGTCTGGGGGCGGTCAGTGCACACACAGACCTCTGCGCCCCATGAACGCAACCGAGTGCTGGCGTGCTGTGCTGTCCTCTTCAGGTGACTGAGTCCCGGCTACTGTTTCGGCCCCCGCGGTGCTACGTGGCATCCGCTGCCCTGGCCCGTGGGGCTGCCCTCAGGCTGGGCGTGGGTGGTGCGGCCTCGAGTTGCTCAGTGAGGGGCTGGGGGGCTGCGGGCGCAGGGAGCCGTGCAGCTGAGCTGACCAGGGGCACGAGCGCAGACACACACGAGAGGATCGTGTGCATGGAATGCCGGGATCGCTGCTGCGAATTGATGTGTGTGTGCTGGGTGGGAGGGGAGCGTGGGCTGTGCCCACAGCACCAGTCAGCTGGGTGGCCGTGGGCATCGACGTCCAGTTGGGACCCATGTGTGATGGGAGGGGGGAGTTGGGTGTTGGCGGAGGGCTGCAGTGCTCTGATGCGCTCGAGGCCGGTCAGCCGTGCGGGAAGCCTGGCAACGGGGGCCCTGTGAGGTGGGCCTCCCCTCCCCCGGTTCTGCGTGCATCTGCACAGGGCCCCTGCCGGCCCTGCCGTGAGCCCGGGGGACCATGCAGGGGGGCGCCTGCCTCCGGGGTCAGGAGGGGTCTGTGAGGTGGCTGGGGTGTCTGCCGAGCACTGAGCAGCACCTTGAGGCAGATTCCTGTGGGCAGGGCAGAGGGCTCCTGAGACAGCCTGGGAGAGGCGAGGGTAGCACTGGGCGCCCGTGCCCAGGGGCGCAAGAGAAGGGCCAGGGTGGCCCCCGGGAGGGGGCAGAAAGGGCAGGTGTTACAGGTGAGGGGCCTGAAGGTGGTTGCTGTTTATTGTGTCTCATACTCTGACTTTAGAAGTTTCATCTTCAGACAGATGGGGGCTGATAAGAACACCACACGTTTCCCTGACAGTCTGCTGGCTGCTCAGCGGTCACTGACATCACCCAGCACCGCCTGCCTCTGCAGGAGGCACGAGCAGGGGCTCTGACCGCAGGAAACGCAGTGCAGTGGACAGGCTGTGTGCTGCCCTCCAGGCCTCACGCTCCCACTGGGACGAGCCCGGGACCCAGGAGGATGGGAGGCCCATCCAGGCCCCTTGGGGTTGGCAGGTGTGATGTGGCGGCAGCTACAAAGCCTCCCGTCCGATAGCCCGTGTCAGTTGTGGTGCAGCGTGTACTCAATCCTGCTTTCACCACATGAGCTAATTGTACACAAGCCAGGGTTTACTCAGAAAGTTCAGGGAAGTTTCAGAGGAATATCTCCTGAAATGTACTCACCTGCTCATTTGGTAAAAAAAAAAAAAAAAGTACATAAAAAAGAGGGTGGTTCTGAGCCAGAGCAAATAAAGAACAGGGCTGGGAATGGGGATGGAAAGTCACGGTTTGCATCGCGACTGTAAGTCGTCGGTGCAGGGCAGGTGTTCTGCCTGCAGAGTCAGGGTACACGTGGCCCCGCCGCTGCATTCGAGGGGGGCAACAAGTTTTGTTGTTAGATGGTTTAAAAAATTTGACAGTTCGCAAGAAAGAAATTTCTTTATTATCAGCAAGATACTAAGAAAACAGCAGTTTGTTATTTCCTTAGATTATTAAATATTTACACTAACTTAAAAGTCATTTAAGTTGAAGTCATTGGATTGCTCCAGGTATCCCATTCAGCTTCGTCGCTTCCACAAAGGACGCGCTGAGTAGTGTCAGTGAACGGCCTCATTCAGTGAGGTTTCTGTGCATTCACGAGGCCATCAGGTGCGGTAATTAGAAGAAAGTCTAGTGGGAAGAGATAGCTTTGCATTCTGTTGTGCAGAAACAGCAGTTTATGTGCACTGACAGGTACCTAGAGGCGTTATGGAACGCCTCACTTTGGCACTCTTGCGCTGTCCAGCAACTCACGTGCGTCTCTGGACTTGGCTGTGGCAGCCCTGGGAGGGCAGGTGTTGCTGTCCCCACTGTTTCACACCCCTTGGGCAGTCAGCACACTCAGGTGCACATGGCTGGTGAATAGGGCCTTAACGTGAGCCGAGGCCCAGCTTCAGAACACCGGGGCTTGCGCTGTCCTCACTGAGACACTGCTCGTGGTTTAAAATTGACCCTGGCTGTATTTTCAGAAGTCAGAACAAAAGAATGAAATACATGTTAATATATTTACGAAAATACAGCCCAAGTATTTTAAGTCGCACATTAGAAGTTGCTGTGCTGCTTCGCGCCTTACCTTCTTTTCAGCGAGCCTTTGAGATCCTGTGTGTGTATCTTATGCTAGCTCCACAGGTGCTCAGCCAGGCACGTCTGGATGCAGCCGCTGACTGTTCTATGATGAACCTTCTATATAAACCAGACAGAAGGAGTGATAGGTGTTTCCATTTAGGAACTTACCAGCTGTCAGCTTGTTTTAAGGAAGTCTATTAAACTATCATCTTAATTTAAATTCTTTCTTGACCTTTTTGTGGTGTCCAAGTCCTGCTTCAGAGTTTTCACAGCGTAGATGGACAAAGTGCCATTAACCAGCAGTCAGTTTGAAGCAGCTCACTTTGCTCAAAAGCTGTAGTGTTCTCTCCTCCTTTCGCCTGTGTTTCTGTCAACAAAGAAGTGATTCTTGTATCCTTGTACTTAGACCCCGCGTGTATCTTTTGAGAGGCGAGGCAGTGTTTGCTCGCCAGGAGGGTGCACTGCGTGTGTCAGCGGTTTAAGCGGCGAGGCTCTGGCGTGTCCGCATGCTCACAGGTGTCCTCTCCCCCTTAGAACCTCATCTGCTCTGAGTGCGGGGATGAGTTCACCCTGCAGAGCCAGCTGGCCATCCACATGGAGGAGCACCGCCAGGAGCTGGCCGGGAGCCGCAGTCACACCTGCAAGGCCTGCAGGAAGGAGTTCGAGACGTCCTCACAGCTCAAGGAGCACATGAAGACACACTACAAGATCAGGTGGGAAGCCTTCCCCGGCTAAAGAAAATTATACCATGGATGAAAAATTGGCACGCTGCTTTAGGGACAGGAGCAGGGCGACTTGGGAATGTGGTGCTGGGATGGCTTTCATAACCTGTGGTCCGTGTCGTGCAGTAGGACAGATAAGGTCAAAAATGAAACGTCAGACTGAGGGTAGACGTTTTTAGCTGTATTACAATGAGAACAGCTGTAGAACAAGGTACTGGCAGTACACTTTTAATGGGCAGGTAAGAAGGTGTGTAGAGTGGACTCACAGGGCCAGATTAGCACCCTTTTTAGTGAGTTGGTTTATTTGCACTACATGGAGCTTGCACGTGTACAACACTGTGCTTCGTGTGTCTGCAAACAGATAAGTAAAACTTCATTTAATCGTTAACAGACCGCCCTTCACGCCAGGATACTGCTGTGGTCCCCGTTTTGCAGATGAGAAAGCCTAGGCTGGAGGTTTCTGCCCAGCCTTCAGGATGCGGCGAGGCTGCTTCTGGGGGCTGGAGCAGGGAGAGCCAGGGCGCAGGGCAGCGGCTGAGGGCCAGGGAGGTGGGAGCCTTCTCGCTCCGTGTGTGTGGTTGATCTCTCCTTAAAGCTCGCTCTGGTTCTGGAGCGGCGGGGTCACAGGGACCCCGCTTACCGCGCGCTTTCCTTCTGGGACCCCAGGGTGGCCGGCACCAGGCCATACAGCAGGAACATCGACAGGAGCGGCTTCACATACCCCTGCCCGCACTGCGGAAAGACGTTCCAGAAGCCGAGCCAGCTGACGCGGCACGTCCGGATACACACAGGTGTGGGGCGCCTGGGCTTCTGCAGGGCCTCTGACGAGGCCGGGGGGCCAGACTGTGGCCTGGAGCCCGCCCGGCCTGGACTGGGGCCTCGGCTCCCCTCCAGCTTGCGGAGGCCCGCGGTGCTCCTTTGCGATGGTGGGGAGGTGGTGGTAGTGTGGGTCTGCGGCCTCAGGGAGGCGTTCTGCCTGGAGGGGCCAGGTGTGTCATCTTGAGTTTGGGTAACTTAAGAAGTATTTCTCTTAACCCATCAGATGCTTACACAGTGTGGAGTCATATTTTGATCATCTCTCTCCCTCTCCAGGTGAAAGGCCATTTAAATGTAGCGAATGTGGAAAAGCTTTTAACCAGAAAGGAGCGCTGCAGACTCACATGATTAAGCATACGGGTGAGAAGCCCCACGCCTGTGCCTTCTGTCCCGCCGCCTTCTCCCAGAAAGGGAACCTCCAGTCCCATGTGCAGAGGGTTCACTCCGAGGTGAGCGTGTCCCCGGGGTGTAGGCTTGTGACGGGCAGGCTGGGGTAGAGCGGGGAGGTCCTCACAGGAGTGCAGACGTCACAGGCTGCACAGGTGCCCCCGGAGTGAAGGGTGAGCCCGAGGAACTCTACTTGTTAAATGTAGATAAAGGGTTTGTGCAGAGCAAACCCTGTTTAAAAAAGTACGTGCGTTCGGGCTCAGTCATGTCCAACTCTTTGCGACCCCATGGACTGTGGCCCGCCAGGCTCCTCACATGGGATTCTCCAGGCCAGAGTACTGGAGTGGGCTGCCATGCCCTCCTCCAGGGGATCTTCCCTATCCAAGGTTGAACCTACTTCTCTTGCATTGCAGGTGGACTCTTTACCACTGAGCCACCTAAGAAGCTCCCCAAAATACATATATATGTATATATCTAGACAAGTACATACATACACATGAATATATATGTGTATATATAAAACATGTGAACCTTTTTGGCTTATATGGAAATATACTGTTTTTTGTCTTTTTACCAACAATATTATAGCTTTGATGAGTAAACGTTTGAAAATAATCCTAATACCATTGTTAGTTACGGTCGATCAGTCTGAACGTAAACGTTCTGTCATGCCTTTAGTGAGCCCAAAACACGGGCGCTTCCAAGTGTAAGGAGCTGAAAGACGAGGTGAACCTGAGGAGGAAGGGTTTTCCTGTGCTGGCACAGCTGACCTTGTGTACAGCCCCACTCACGTTTTCTGTCCGCATAGCCCTGGCCAGAGTATTTGCCTCCATACTGTACGTTAACCGACCATTTCAGCCAAACCGATGTTCCCGTGTTTCGCTGTCTCCAGCTGATGCTGATCTGTCAGCCTCTGGAAGTAGCTCTCTCCTTCCGGTTCATCTTCGTTCTCATTAACTGCCGTGATTGGGTGTCTTACTTAGTCTAGTTGGAGATAATGAAGAGGTATTCAAGCAACACAAACACTCTTATCATGGATCAGTTATTTTATGTACTTACTTTGGAGGATGGAAAATACCACAGTCCTAAAAGCAAGTGTATATCTTTTAATTTTAGCCTTGGTAAATCCTTAGGCAACAGTAAAATGAAGAAAAGCTTACATAGTTCTGATAGTTTACAAGCAGACTGAGAACTCGTATGCAGGGAAGCTGCTTTTAAAGACTGTTTGCTGTCGAAGGCCCAGGGACCCTGGGAAGAGTATACGCAGACTCGCGAGGGTGCCTTTTGGTCTGCGTTAGTGCCTCTCGGAGCAGCCTCCGTGTGAAGGGGATTGCCGAGGAGTAACTGTGTGTCTGCACACACGGCACCAGGAAAAGGAGGCTGAGAACTGCCCGGCTTAGGAGAGCCTTGTGGGAAGGCCAGGTTCACCTGCCCCGAGCTGGAGACCCCCGGGGCCTGTAGTGGGACTGACTCTGGTGTTCTGGGAACAACCCCTAAAGATTGCTTGGAGTGTTATCTAATCCTGTGGTGAGGCTAAGCCGTGGACTTGCTCTTCTCGAGGTGCCAGGAAGATGGCGTCTCCCCCCAGCTCAGAGCTGGCTGGCACAGCTGGCAGGACCAGCACTGGCCCTGAGGGCAGGGCGAGGACTGCTGGGCGCTGCCTCCGTGCCAGCGGCCCTGCTCGCTCGCTGCTCTGCGCTCCACTTTCTGCTCCGCCGGAGGCTTAGAATGTGGCCACTGATGAGACGCAACTATTGGAACTGGTGGCCGCCCTCCTGACTTGTATGTTTAAGATTCAGAGTAAAAGTCTTAACTGTCTGGCCTTGGTTGTTGAACACTTAAACCATTTTATTGAACACTTAACCATTTAAGAAATCGAGAACAGGTCACACTTTTTTTTTTAACTAGAGCACAGTAACTGAAAACTGTGAGTTTTCACTCCCGAGCCAGTTCTGATTTATAGAAAAGACTGAAATTTCAATTAATCTCAGACCAAAAATACTGATACAGAGTCAGGTCATTGATTCTAGACCTCTCTAACTTAAAAGGTGTAATAAAGAGTTACATTATTTCTGTCATTTTAATTGAATGGTTAGTTATAATTTGCCATCATGTAAATATTTTAATCTAACGATTAATTGTAAAACATTGTTTTTCTTTTTTGTTCTTTAAGGTCAAGAATGGCCCTACTTATAATTGTACAGAATGTAGTTGTGTATTTAAAAGTTTAGGTAGCTTGAACACTCACATCAGCAAGATGCATATGGGTGGACCACAGAATTCAGCAGGCGCTACAGAGACTGCTCATGTCTTAACGGTAAGGTCAACCAGCTGATTGATAGAAGGTGTTCTGTTACCAAAATCTGTCATCCGAAGTATGACCTTTAAAATGGAATAGAATCGTCAGTAGTACCATAAAGGTGCTATGAAAGTTTCCTCTATGGAAGTATGGGTCCTACTTTTATTTGTTTGCTTAATTAAAGAAAATCAAATTTTTGGAAACTTTAAAATAATTTTATGTGATTCTGATTTATGGGTTATCATCTGAACCAGTTAGAAATAAGGCCAAATGTCATTGTTATAATGATATAACAATGATGTTATAATGGTACAACATCAAGTTGTAATTCCTACAGTCAGTGTTAACTGATGATTATTGAATATTCTTTATGCTTGTGTTCTCACTGAAGAATCACTTCTCTTTTTAAAGTGATATTTCCCTGGGTCTGATGTGACGGTGATTCTTCTTCCTGAAACCTTGCACTTTTGGGAAACTAAGTTGTATTTTCCAGTACACGCAGTAAGGGCTGTGACTCAGAGCGCGCCCACTTGGCTCCTTCCTGTAGACTGGGGGCTCAGCCTCCGTCTGCGGCTTCTCCTGCCCTCTCAGCTGAGCTGCTTGATGGCGTCTAAGTGTTGAGCATGGTGTCCTGACCACAGCAGACAAGTCTCGCGAGTGCAGAGGTGCCTCGTGAGTGCGGCCAGCCGGTAGCTGGTATCAAGTCGGCAGCTGCCTCTTACCACGGAGAGGACAGGCCCAGTTTGTATTTTGTCCCCAAGCATGGGGCTCACATTTAGTGTTGGCTTTTTCCTTTCTCACTATATTTGTGGCTTGGGATGAGTCCTCAGCTTACTCTTGATCAGGGAGAGTGTTGTAATGATGTTCTAAAACTGGAGAGTAATCAGTCTTGTAATTAGGTCTTAAATTTTATTTTGGACTGAGTAGTTTTAAATAAAATTTTCAACATACAAATCAAGCAAATGTTAGAGTTTTTTTTTTCCTTTTCCTTTGGCAGTATGCAAATCAAGCGTGTAGGTGGAATGAGTTACCTGGAATGATAATCCAAGTCATTTAAAACATCTACATTCTCAGTAAAACGCTGAGAATGCCATGCAGGGGTTTGTCCTGATGTCCACCATGACAGTGTCTTGCGGGTTTTCTGACCCCACTGTCTTATGTGTGTATTTTCAGATTTCTGGGTGTCTGAGGAATCAGATTAGCTCTCCCCTTACATACTCTTGGCTGTGGCTTTACAGAGCTATTATTCCTCCAATGCCCCTAGTTTTCAGGAATCAAAAAAATTTTTAGACCACAGTGATTTCTTTCTTATTTTGTCTATTTGGTAACGTTTTTACTCCTTCATTTTAGTGACCAACGAGGGGATGCGGTTTGTGTGCTTAATCCCTCATCTTGAAGTAATCTCTACTACCATGTAAAAGACTTTAAAAGAGTTACAGAAAAATTCATTGAATACGTTCTTTTAAGAGCCAGTTTTGGTCTAACTTAAAAAGTCAGTGAGGCATATTTGGGATATTGTTAGATTTTTTTGCTCATAACAAAATAATGCTGGTTTCTTTTTTTTTTTTAATTGCTGTACGAATTAGCATACTTGTTTACCATTCTTAATGAACGTCGGTGTGTTTTAGGCCACGCTGTTTCAGACTTTACCTCTCCAGCAGACGGACGCCCAGGTCCCGTCGGCTCCCGGTCAGCAGAGCTCGCAGGTGGTGACCGACGTTATCCAGCAGTTGCTGGAGCTGTCAGAGCCGGGGCCGGTGGAGGCCAGCCAGCCGCCCCAGGCCGCCCAGCAGCTGAGCATCACCGTGGGCATCAACCAGGACATCCTGCAGGTGAGCCACGCTGCCCCCGCCATCGTGTCTGTCAGGGCTGGGGTCACCACTGGGAAGTCAGTATTCAGGGCTTGTCGGAGTAAAGGCATCTTCACGAGAAATGTATCCTAACTGAAACAATTATATTGAAACAAAACTTGCTTATTTGATTACTTATGGACAATGCGGATTTTGAAATGATTTATTAATCTATAAACAAAAGTTTTAAAAACCTAACTTTTTTGTCTGTAAGTGAGTTTTCTGGAAAAGAACAGGCTTTTCAGGGCTTTCTTATATCTGTCCCTGGTGACAGAGGGTGAGGACTATTTGATTCTTGCTCGAGCCCCTTGGAGACAGCGCCACGTGTCCTGACCGTGTGTGAGCATCTCTGCTCGCGTGGGGCTGGCGAAGGAGGGTGCACAGATGCCTCTCTCATTCTCCTCCCCCAGGCCCGCTCCACAGCCGTGGCCTTCACCCTCGCTCCCCTCCCTCTGTTTACTTGCTGATGGTAAATGCTGACCTGTGTGCTCCACCTTCGTGGTGACAAGTTGGCTGGGGAGTGAAGAGTCAGGTTGTCAGGACCTTGTGACAGCTGGTGTCCTGAGGGCGAAGCCCCTCTTGTCTCTTACCGCGATTCCCAGATGTGCTATAGACAACCAGGGTTGTCTGATACAATAGTTCTACCAGGCACTGTAATTAATTTTAATTCCCTTTAATTTTGAAACTCAAATGCTTGCCATGCCAGATTTTGGGTAGAACTGAGATGTCAGATTTCCAAAGGGACATTTCTACCTCCAGATCTGGACGTTTCGCTTATGTTAATAGAGGACTGCTTGGCGATGGAGGCTTTCCTCCTGGTGGGGTCGAGTCAGATTTCCGCAGGTCAGGCTTGCTTGTGTCTTTGTGATTGACTTTGGTGGGCAGGTGTGGGCGTCACCCCTCCTAACCTCCTAGTTCTGTTCTGTCTCAGCAAGCCTTAGAAAACAGTGGGCTGTCTTCAATTCCAGTTGCAGCGCATCCGAGCGACCCCAGCCACACCAAGGCCGCGGCAGCTCAGGGCCAGACCCCAGACGCTACGAGCATTTCAAGCGAGCCAGCTGACCCTACAGACACAGAGCAAGAGAAAGAGCAGGAAAGCCCAGAGAAGCTGGATAAAAAGGAGAAAAAGATTATAAAGAAGAAATCACCGTTTCTACCAGGTAATTTTAGCACGCGTCAAGGTTCCGACATTTGAGTGGTCAGTTGCTATTTAAGAGCCGTGTCCTCCTTTTTCCTTCTGAAGGGGGATGTGTTGTTGAAGACTCCTTTCTTCTCTACCCAATAGTGTTTGTTTGTGGTGAGCTTTGTTGAACTTGCCCCTTTTCCGCGGGTGGCTGACGTCCCGTGCTTGAGCCCTCCTTCCTGCCAGCCCTTCACGCCAGTCTCTGCTCCGTCATCCCCCAGAGCCCCCGCCTGATGCCCCTGAAGCCCCCCTGCCCCACCCTCGGCCCCTCCCCAGCGGCACCGTCTGCTCCCCGGCTCCCAGCCTTTGGAAGCCCGCCCCACCTGCATCTCTGCCTCCCCTCTGGGCGTCTGGATGCAAGTGCGTGCTGTGGGGGAGCTGGGTTCCTGCTGTCCCCTCAGCATCCTCGTGTCTGCCGAGCGGTGTGCGTCCCCATAGACATGGCTGCGTCACACAGATCTCCTTCCTTGCCCTCCTCTCTCGCTCTCTGGGGGACTCGGGCTGTTGTTGGAGGCCAGCTCACATCGCCGCCTCGTAGGAGCAGGGGTCTTCCTCTCTCAGTCCTGAAGACAAGCAGGACCCATGGTCCCCTGGGTCACTCGTGTGCAGCTGGAATGTGTGCTGTGCGTTTCCGCAATCCCTTGGGGCTCAGTTTGGCTCACCATGCAGGAGCAGGCCTTACTGTGTCTTTCATGGATAAGATAGATCCCTGCCTTTTGGGAGGAGTGTTCCTGTAAAAATGTTTGCTTAATGCAGTATCTGTTCTTGGGAGGTGTGGACTAACTGTCATCTGTGTTAACACTTCTTTCTGAGAACACATTTTCTCATTGCCAATGTGTGGTTGTGAAGTCTTTGATTCTCAGCCCACAAAACATCTTGGCCCTACTCTTGTTCTTCTCCCTCTTCTTTTGATCTGACCCTTCCTCCCCAAGTGAAAACAGGAGGATGGAACCCAAGCAGTTTATTGTCTGGGTTTTCCTGGGATCTGGAGAGGCAAGAAGGAAATAAGGGCCATTTCCACACATTTTTGTCAGCTGTGTGGTGGCCTTGGAGGTCCCACATTAGCCGTGCGTTCTTGGACATCTCCTTCTCGTACACCTGATAAACTGATGAAAACCCAACAGTCCCTGTGAAACGTTCATACAAGTTACAGCACTTGCTGTGCTGAACATACGGAGGTGCCCAGACGTGGCTGAGGGCAGGCCAGACTGGCCTCCGGAAGGTGCTGAAGGGGAAACTTCATCCCGGGTTGTCCTCCATCTTTGGGTTAGAAACGGCTTTCTCTTCTGCACTGAGCATCAGATGGAGATTTCAAAATGAAACTGCAGTTAACCCTATTGTACCTTATTTTAAAGTGGGGTGTTGTACTTACAGAGTTTATAAAAATATGGAGATTCCAGAATGGAACTGCAGTTAACCCTATTGTACATTATTTTAATATGCAATGTTGTACTTACAGAGTCTATAAAGATTATGTAAATTTTAATTTTTGAAATACTTGAATAAATATTTAGAGTACTGAGCAAGTTTATGTAGTTCTAGTAAATTTTAGGTTAAACGTGATCCTTACTATAGGTTGGAACAAGCTTTTTTTGTTTTAATCATCTCTGATGTTGTGATGATAATATCACTGGGGGCATGTTTCTATATACAGACACTCCTTTTGATTAAAAGGAGTCCCTCCTTTTATAGGAACCAGTATACTTTTGATGTAATGATCATTTCTGCAAACAAAAATACTTCTTCAGGGGTAGTTGATACCATCTGGTACCCTAAGAAGACCCTGAGCAAACTATTCTTGTCTCATAAGTCATAACATTTTCTTAACAGCTGATAATTAACTTTAATTACATTTCCAAGTTGAACATATATGGGAATCTAAAGCCATCACTCTGATTACTCAGTCTTGCGAAAATGAATATTTTTAGTAGAATTTGCTTTGTTGTTTTAAGAAGTATTTTTTGTATGAGTTAAATATTTAACAAATACTTCTATATTTATCATAAACCTTGTGACATGTAAATCATTGCTTCTTGTTGTTCAGTCGCTAAGTCGTGTCCGACTCTGCGACCCCACGGGCTGCAGCACGCCAGGCTTGCCTGTCCTTCACCATCTCCCAGAGTTTGGTCAAGCTCATGTCCATTGAGTCGGTGATGCCATCCAACCATCTTCATCATGAAGTTTTAATAAAGTCAGTTAACCTTTCAACTTTCTCATCTGTAAAAGGGGCAGTGATGGGGTAAATAAAAGAGAATCGAGTAGTGCCTGACACATAGTAAGTGTGTAATAAATACACATGTTTTTAAGTTTTTCTAGGAGTAGGCAGAACTGCTCATCGAGCGCGGTTCAGAAGGCACACAGGTGGGCGGTGGGTGCACCTTCCTGCCCTTGCCGGGCTCCCTGTGCCCCGCCTGCCCTCCCGGCCGCGGCCTCCCAGGTCTTGTGTCTCCCAGCAGGCACAGGCATGGTGGTGTGTATTCTGTGATGCTGCTTTTAGTGAGGTGTGCCATGCTGCGTGTGGTGTGTATTCTGTGATACGGTTTTTAGTGGGGTGTGCCATGCTGCGTGTGGTGTGTATTCTGTGATACGGTTTTTAGTGGGGTGTGCCATGCTGCGTGTGGTGTGTATTCTGTGATACGGTTTTTAGTGGGGTGTGCCATGCTGCGTGTGGTGTGTCTTCTGTGATACCGTTTTTAGTGGGGTGTGCCATGCTGCGTGTGTTGTGTATTCTGTGATACCGTTTTTAGTGAGGTGTGCCACGCTGTGTGTGCGGTTTCCACTCTTTGGCCTCCTAGTGTCTTATGTGCAAGATGCCACAACAGTGTTCTCTGTAGCGTGTGTTCTTCTCTGATTTGCTTGGCATTTGAGTTAAAAGGGAGAAGTATTTTTTGTTTTCATATAGCAGAAGGGAGAGATAGATTTTATGCTTATATAGCCAAATTTATCAGTGTTTTATGACTTTGGGACTTGTGTTAACACTTAGACTTCAACACTGGCATTATGGAAAAAGTGCCTTTCACCTAACACTTTTACACTTTGATTTTCTTTTTTTTTTTTAACATTATGAAATGACCACCACCATATGTCCACCTACCACCTGTGTACTTTTGTATTTTAGGCCAAATCTTTGACTGTTTTATTTTTTGTTGTTGACGGGCACCCAGCCACCCAAACACCATTATTCAGTCCTGTTCTCCCTGCTGAGATGTGGTGCCATCACCATCATACATTGCACTCTCAAGCCTGTGTGGGTCTTTTCTGGGCTTTATTCCAGTGACCTTTTTTTTCATGTGTTGTATACCAAATGGTTTTAGCTTTATTGTGTGTTTTATAACTAGGACACCTGGTCCTTTCTCACTTCACTTGTTTCAATTAAAGTTTTTTTTTTTTTTTTTTTTTACTATTTTCTCATATTTATTTTTTCACATGCACTTTAAAAACATCTACTAAACTTCCAGAACTAGTTCGGAAAAACTCCTGTTGGTATTTGTATGTGCCGTGCTAAGTCGTGTTAGTTGTGTCTGACTCTTTGAGACCCTATGGACCATAGCCCACCAGGCCCCTTGGTCCATGGGATTCTCCAGGCAAGAACACTGGAGTGGGTCGCCATGCCCTCCTCTGGGCGGTCTTCCCAACCCAGGGATGGAGCCCACTTCTCTTGAGTCTCCTCATCGGCAGGCAGGTTCTTTACCTCTAGCACCACCTGGGAAACCCTGGTATTTGTATGTAAGTGACTTAATTAGAGAGAACTGATGCCTTTGTAACTTTTTGTCTTTATACCAAAGAATAGGGTTAGTGTGGGATTATATGAAATCATGTGTGTGAAACTTTTGAAAATTGTAAAGCACTATATAATTGAAAGAATCATTCAGTAAAAAAAAATTAAAAAAGAATAGGGTATGCATTTCCACTTACTTAGATCTTCTTTTTTTTTCCTTCCATATTTTAGTAGTAGTTTAAAATTTTCTTCTGGATTTTGATTGTAGATAGGAATGGTGTTGATTTCCATAGATTAAAGTGTGGGCCTTTTTCTGAGTTTTAGTTTTTTAGGTGTATAGCCATATCATTTGTAAACAATAATTTTACCTTTTCCTGTATACTATGTGTTTTTGTATCTTACCTAGTTACATTGGCTAGCATCTGTCAAACATGAGAAATTAATGGCAGTGTGATAGTGAACTTTTTCCTGACCTTATTTAGTAGGACTGCTTTTAGTATTTTCCTAATAAGTCAAACATTTTATTGATAGATTTTATTCACCTCCTCCTGTTTTTAGGCAGTTTTTTATAAACTTAAAAATAGATGTTGAATTTTAGTAAATTCCTTTTCATCTTGAGGATGACTATATATGTTTTTTCCTTTTAAAATTTATTGATGTGTTTGAAGAGAAAAACTATTGCCCAACTCCAGGAAGGATTGCCATGTGGGAATGAAGAACTGGTTTTCTGGATCTTACATTTTGTCACAGGGTCAGAAATCTGGATTCAGTTTTCTCTTTCTAATACTGCCTGGGCCAAGCAAAATACTTGCAGGGCGCATTTGGAGCGTGTCAGGCTCCGGCTCCAGCTGCCAGTCTGTGTCTCTATTCCACTTTATTCCCAGAAATAATCAGAACCTGGTGACAGTTGTGTGTCATCTTACGTAATTAAAGATATATTTTCATTTCTGCTTGAAAAAAAATCTGGTCAAGGGAGGTGATTTCCAGACTTTAGCGAACAGAGACTTCCTTTTTGTACCTTGCTTTTCTGATTTGTCGTGGTAAGACATTTAGGTAATTATTGCACTTATCTAAAATAGTTTTTGTCTAATTAGTTTAAGCAATCTTATGTTTTAGACTTTCTCAATATGAGAAATATCACCATAGAATAACTGTTTTTCTCTCATTAAAAAAAAAAAAATTCCCTTGTCTCCTGCTCTTCCCCCCTGCCCCGCATGGTTTGTGTATGTTGCTTTCAGAAAAAATATTATTTTGGATTCTGTTACTTACCCTCCTTTCCTATGTTACTTATTCCTGCAAAGAGCATTATTTTCAGGAATATACATTTTCTCTCTTTGCAAATTCACTTGCCCATAAAGAAAATTCCTCGTATTTATTGTTATCAAAGAGAAGGAAACAACTTTTTCTCTTCCGCTAATAAAATAATGTCTGTACAGACACAGTTCAATAAACAGTGAAAATTTTCTGATGAATTTCCTCAACATGGCCCAAACCTTTTTGATTTCAAGTGGATTCTTATTGTAGGCATCTGTTTAATTTCTGATGAATAAATCTAATTAAAATTTTAAAAGGTGATTCTGTCAACTTAGAAATTTGCCAGTTTAGATATTATTTTACCTATTATATTTCCACAAATTCTACTTGTGATTTTTCTTCTGATGGAAATAGTTTTAAGCCTGGTTCAAGGTTGAATAAAAGTGTTTAGAGTTTTTCTATATTTGAAGAATTTTCTATATTTGTTCATGAATCATGAACTCATTTAAATATAGTATTTCTTTGTTTTAACTGTCTAGTTCCTTTCTATAGCACGAGAACTTACCATTTCCTAATCATTTTATTTATATTTTTATTAGGTTTTTTTTTTTGTATTTTTTATTAGTGATAACAGATCGGCTCAGACAAGACTTACTATAACTTCGCTCCTTCTCCTCTTGTTCCTTGAGTTAATTTTGTAGTAGTTGGATGAGATCTGCTGTTCTTTGCATTTCCAGCAGATGAGTCTATACTGCTCATTCTTGATTTATGCCCTACACCGTCTCCTTAGAGTTCCTCTCTCTCAGCCAGTGGTTTGTGTCTTCCTGAGCCTCTTAGGATTGTCTGCAGAATTCAGTCACAGTCGTCTTTCATTTCAGTTATTACGGAGATTTAAGCCTTCCCCACAGTTGATCACACACGCCCTCTGCCGTGGCAGAAAGCACACAGGCGTGGCGTGCGGTCTGCGTGCCCCCGGCCGCCGCAGGGTGTCTGCGCCTGGCTCCACTCGGTGCTGAGCCGGGCTGGGCCCGTCTCGCCCCCCAGGGTCGATCCGCGAGGAGAACGGCGTGCGCTGGCACGTGTGCCCCTGCTGCGCCAAGGAGTTCCGCAAGCCCAGCGACCTGGTGCGCCACATCCGCATCCACACCCACGAGAAGCCCTTCAAGTGCCCCCAGTGCTTCCGGGCCTTCGCCGTGAAGAGCACGCTGACCGCCCACATCAAGACGCACACGGGCATCAAGGCCTTCAAGTGCCAGTACTGCATGAAGAGCTTCTCCACCTCCGGGAGCCTCAAGGTGCACATCCGCCTGCACACAGGTGCGCGGGACGGCGGGGCACGGGGGGCCCGTGCGCGAGGGTGTCACGAGGCCGCGTGACCTTCTGTAGGCTGAACTGCATCCGCGCGAGCAGTCCTCGTGGAGCCCACGGCCGAAAGAGGGAGCACGTCACGCCCTCTTAGGGGTGAGGGCGGCAGCAGGGCGGGTGAGGAGGGAGCCGCTGGGGGCAGCGGGTTCTGACGCAGACCAGGAGCGTGCTCCTGCAGCGCCAGCGCTTGCCGCCGGTTTACCCAGCGCTGGCCCGGCTGAGCGCAGCGGAGACCTGAGCGTGTGGGTGCTGCCCGCAGGCCTGGGGCCGTGATGTGCTCCCAGTTACAGGCGGTGACGGCGTGAGGGGAGGCCCTCACGCAGCCTGGCGTCTCAAGGACGCCTGGTTGCTGGAGCACCGCTTTACCATTTTAGGCTTTCTCCTGAAAGTGGTAAATGCTCTGTTCACAAAAAATGCGCTTATTACGTGCCTTCACATCTATAAAGTGCACTGTATGCAGACAAGGGAAATAGCGGATAATATCCATGAAATAATACATATATATAACATGAAACGACAGATTGAGTATTCAAATCAATATTGCAATACTAGATTTTTATGCTGACCTTAAATGTATGTCTCTGGAATAATTCCATTGTCAATTGTTTAGGAGTCAGACCTTTTGCTTGTCCTCACTGTGACAAGAAGTTCCGAACCTCAGGCCACAGGAAGACTCATGTCGCCTCTCACTTTAAACACACGGAGTTGAGAAAGATGAGGCACCAGCGTAAACCTGCCAAGGTTCGCGTGGGCAAGGCGAATGTCCCAGTCCCTGACATTCCTTTGCAGGAACCGATTCTCATAACAGACGTAGGTAAGAGTCCCCTCCTTGGGTGCCTTGCAAGGTGGGGCAGTGTTGTGGTCTGCACAGATAGCTGTACGCATGGAGCGGGGGGAGTTATTGTGAATTGTTTTGCTCTGTGGGCCAGTATGTCCCACAGAGAAATTAAAATCCTAGTTCTGTCTGTCCCTTAGTCTGCTGCTCAGATTGTGTACCTGGCGAGAGGAAGTGGTGTGTGAGTGAGGGTGTTGGCATCCGAGGAGGACTGTTCCTCGGGGACCTGTCATGTGGGGCGCCCGGACTGCTGTGTCGTCTGCATCACAGATCATCCGCTGGGCGGCTCTCACCTTCTGATTAAAACAACAGTCTGCCAGCTTTTAAATTCTTTTTAGGCTTGATGTTATAATGAGGGGAAATTATGGTTTTGTTAACTAAAAAGAAAACACTGCTTATGAGAATTTTTGGAAAACTGTAGGTCTTAGAGCAAAGTTAAATTCATTAAATTCTGTGCAAGAATTTACGTTTTTATGCAGTTCCTGCATTTCATCATCTTAGGCAAGATATTCTAGTCTGTGAACAAAATTAGTATCAAACAAAATATGATTTGGTATAAATAAAGCTTAAATGATATAAAGAGAGATACTGTGGATTAATGTCAGTGGTAGTCCACTGATGATCAACAGTCATGAGCTTTTATGTATTTAGGTGCAGAGCATCAAAATATATAAACCAAAAACAGAAGAAAGGAGAAATACTCAAATTCTGCACCGTAGTGAGAGGTCTTCAATTAGATCAATTTAGACAGCAAGACTGAAGAGGATTTGAAGCACACATATAAAAAGGGTGATTTAATACCTTTAAAACTGTTTACTCCAAAGTACATGCTCTTTTAAATATGCATGAAGTAGAAGTTGATCACATTCTGGGGTATAAAGAAATTTCAGGTTTTCAAAAATAGAAACTGTAAAGGAAACAATCCTTTATTCTAGTTCAATGAAAACATAATAGAAAATAGCTATCTAAATTTTCATATAGAAAAGAAAGACTCAAAACTGCAATTACAAACATTTTATAAGCAGGTTGAATGGGCCAAAGCTGTTATCAGAGAAATTAAGAGTTTTAAGAAGTGTTTCTTACTAAAGAAGAATGAAAATAAATATATAACTCAAAAAAGTAGAAAAATGAAAAGTAACAAAAAGGAATTAATAAGTATAAAAATTGAAGACGATGAAATTCTAGTGAACATAATTTTACAACTTTTAGAAAATAAACAGATGACGACATGTCTCTGGTAAACTGAAGACTGAGAAAATGCCTATAGCGTTAGGAATGAGACTCAGTCTAAAAGCACAGGTGCAGATGAGATAAACACTTTGCAGGTACTCTGCACCTTTTTGCTAATACATTTGAAAATATAGATGAAATATATTTTTGTCTAGAGTGGTATATTTAGCAGAATTGACTCTAGAAGAAATGGAAAGCCCTGAAAGACAAGTTTAAGAGCATTCTCCCCCAGATACCAGTCTACAATGACTTTCTGTATGATTTCTACCAAGCTTCCTAGGAACTGTCATTCCTGGGGTGTTTAGTTGTTTAGTGTAGAGACACTGATCTGTGGTAGG
Source organism: Capra hircus (assembly GCF_001704415.2). Taxonomy (NCBI): domain Eukaryota; kingdom Metazoa; phylum Chordata; class Mammalia; order Artiodactyla; family Bovidae; genus Capra; species Capra hircus. The sequence goes on along the minus strand of NC_030831.1, from coordinate 2,390,574 downwards.
TTAGAATACTTTGATGCTGTTATGCAGTTTCGGCAGCTCATAAAACCAAACAGCACAACAGACCAGGTTCACATAGTACGTATTTAATCTTCACCAACGTGATCTCCAGGACTGGCAAATGGGCAGACCTAACAAGCGGCTCAGAGATGTTCACATCCTGGCCGCCGCATGACTAGGAGGATGAACTACGCGCACTGGGCGAGCCGGGAGGAAGGAGTAGGTTTTAGGGCACAGGGTTGCGCTGTAACCTGCACCATCAGGGGCTGTCCAGAGAGCAGTGTGCTTGAGGAGCCTGCTGGTGACCCTCGCATGGAAGTGCAAGGCAGCTGAGGGGCAGGGAGTGTGGTGGGGCCTGTTCTTGGACGGAGGAGGCATAGCCCAGCTAGTGCTGACTGCGTGTGTCTTCCCCTTGTCGTTCCAGGTAGATATTAATTCAGAGGGTTCAGTGTATTTTTATCCTGAATTGCATAAATTATTGCGTGATGAAGACATACTTATCACACGGTCAGCCTAAGGGAATTCTTTATTCCTTGAAAGTATGTAAAACCTGAAGTACTTAAGATTGTCATTTTGCTGTTTGCAGATACTCCTTTAATAGAATTCCTATGAACACCCTGACTTTTTTAGAACCCAAAAGTGATACTGGAATTATTTCTGCCTTGAGTTTGTTGTAGTACCTAGGGTACAGTCTTCATACTGAACAAACATGAGTCCAAGAACTCGGACTGTCGACATGTCGATGCAGTTGTAGAAATCTGATGCCAGCAGGTGCTCACATAGAAAGCAGATGTGAGATCCGTGAGCAAGTGGCTCTAGAACCAAGAGAAGTAACTGTGGTGATATAGATATTCCTATATGTTGGAAAAAAAAATCTGTCTTACATTAGCTTTGTGTTTCCTGATAGGTGTTCTTTCAATAGCCAGTTCCTAACAATGAAAATAGCATTTAGTTGTTACATTGGAACCTAGCTTCTCAGGATTCTTATCTTCTGGGTAAAGCAGGCACCTTTTGACATTTAGCTTTTTTTGGTACATTGACAGTGAATTATTCCTGATTTTCCTTTGCTTTGTAGGTCTTATCCAGCCCATTCCAAGGAACCAGTTATTTCAAAGTTATTTTAATAACAATTTTGTAAATGAAGCAGATAGACCATACAAGTGTTTTTACTGTCATCGTGCCTATAAAAAGTCTTGCCATCTTAAACAACACATCAGGTAAGGTGACAGACTCAGAGATGGAAAGTGATTTAGTGGCCTGGTGACTTGTATAAATACTAATAGTGGTAGTGTTGACTCTTGTTGTTTAAAATGCCACTTCTGACCCCCGAATGTTGATTGATCGTTGGTATTCTACCCACCCCAGTACTCTTGCCTGGGGAGTTGCGTGGACAGAGGAGCCTGGTGGGCTGCAGTCCATGGAGTTGCAAAGAGTTGGATGTGACTGTGCAACTAAGACACACATCCACATTTTCACCCTGTAGTGTCTTGGCCAACATATTTTACCCACAGATGGCTCCTGATTTTTATTTACACGATTTTATTTTTCAGTTTTTGCAATTTCTAGGACTTGTCAGAGAAGTACTGGTTTGTTTCTTTAGGGTTAATGTTCTTTCACAGGTGTGTTCATCAGAGTTTAGGTTAATTATTGTCACTAGCAACAGTGAAAAGGAAGTAGAAACCTGCTCACAAGAGAGACAGTGAGGGGTCATGAGGAGAGGATGGAACGTGGATGGGGACGTGGGGTCTGGTTTTGTGTCAGGCGTGTACGAGCCCCAGGACTTTAGATGGGTCACCTGGGCATAGAATCTCAGGGGTCCCATTGGAATCAGGAAAGTGGGGGGCGATCAAGTGTGATAGTTACGAGAGTGCATTCTAAAGTATAAGGCGCCGTGAAAGCATAAGGTGCTCACTCATTACTGTTTTTATTCTTTTTAGGTCCCATACAGGTGAAAAGCCCTTTAAGTGTTCTCAGTGTGGAAGAGGCTTTGTCTCTGCAGGAGTGCTCAAAGCGCACGTGCGAACGCACACAGGCCTGAAGTCTTTCAAGTGTCTGATCTGTAACGGCGCTTTCACGACTGGGGGGAGCCTACGGCGACACATGGGCATCCACAATGACCTCCGCCCCTACATGTGCCCCTACTGTCAGAAGACGTTCAAGACCTCGCTCAACTGCAAGAAGCACATGAAAACCCACAGGTAGGTGCGGCTCTGCTGGCCGCCTTCTAGCCATCTGTGTAGTTACACGACTTTGGTGAGAGTGTTTTTAGGAAATAGTTGTCTTTGTTTTCCTGTATTATTACTTCTAGCTTGATCTAAGGAAGCTTCTATATCCGTGTTTAAGGATGTATTAAGAGCCATAGACTAAAGCATAACATTTTTATTTTTAATATGATATTGAAGTAGTCTGTGTTGCACTAAATGCTTTGTAAACTGTCTTAAACTGATCATCAGTAGTAGATAAAATGCTAGATAGACCGTGTCTATGGTAATTATGAAATGAATATTGCAAAAAAGAAAGTCGTGGTTGACTCCGTGACTTCTAGGCATATCATCAGTGTTACCTTACCTGCATGGTAATTACTCTAGGTTGTCGATCAAGGGAACATATGTTAGCTATCACACCATCTGTCAGTGCCGCTGACTTAGATTTTTGCTTGAGCAGAGGGCTGTCTTGTCTCTAGATGGAGTCCTTGCAGAAATTCATTTCTGACCACATCAGATCTGTATTTGAGCTGGGTTTTTTTTTTTTTTTTTCTTCAGGTTTTTGATTCACTCACTGAATTCATTGTTCATTTTTCTCTTTGAAAGAAAAGTTGTTGGCCTTGATGAAAATATGCTGGGTATATTTGTATATGGAAAAGTGATATTAACAGGAATAAGGCTCCTACAGAAAATGAACTTGGCCACATGCCTCGCCATCCAGATGCTGTAGCCAGTGGACCTGGTCACTGGGCGGAGTACGGCCTGGCAGGTCCCAGGACTTCCCACGTCTCCCACACATGTGTATAGTGCTGAAAGCAGTCTGGCAGAGCTCCGCCTCATTTCATGCGGGTCTTTTTCCCAGCACTTGGGCTCATTGCGCCATTTGGGTTGGAAGGGTTTTACTTTGAAACATGTGGCCTCTCTTGAATTTTTTTAAGCTTTAAAAAATTTCTTGTTGCCTTCAAGTCCATATCATCTGTGAAAGTGTTTAAGAATAAGGGGACATGATTTTTCTTTCAGAGTTATTAATAGTATTTAACTTTGAACTGGATTGCCATCGTGACTTCAAAACGAGATGAAGTAAATTTAGTGAGTAAACTCTAGCTTGGGCAGTAGCATCCCATGCCCCTGGTTTTCGCCCACACCTGACGCTGTGGACTGTGGTTGGTTCCCTTTGCAGATACGAGCTCGCCCAGCAACTCCAGCAGCATCAGCAGGCCTCCTCCATGGACGACGGCACTGTGGGCCAGCAGCGCATGCACGCGTCTACCCCGATGCAGGTGGAGGTCGAGAGCGAGGCACTGCAGCCCAGCGCCGAGGCCGCGGCCGCCAACCCCGGGGCCATGCTGGAGCTGGGGCCGCCGCACGGCGTGAGCGCCGAAGAGGCGGGGCTGGGCCCGCAGATGGCGGGGCAGCCTTTGGAGGCAGAGGAAGGTGAGCTTTACCTCCTAAGAGTTTGCAGCCTGTGTCCCCCAGTCCTTCTTGGTCCTCTCTGACTGTTGCGGTCATGACCTTGCTGTGTGTACTTGTGAGCATTTGCGAGGCATTTGGAGCTATAGACATAGGACCTTCCAATACGTACTTTTTGTAGCCCACTGTTACCCCGAGGACACCTAGAAGCCTTTGGTCTTCATGCGTGTTCATCTGTGTGATTGTGTGTGCTCTGTTCCAGCGACTCCCAGTCTCTACAGGGTGAGGCTGCCAGCCTTCTGTCCCTGGAGCCTCGACTCCTCGTCCAGTGCGCTGCCTCTTGCAGGAAGATCTCACTCAGAAAGCTGTCCACTTCCCTGGGGACACCGAGCTTAGTGACAGAGTCCGGCCCAGGGTCTCCTACAGGCCTACAGACAATTGGCTGGCCAGCTGACTGTTTTGTTACGGTCCCAAAATGTATCTGGTCTATGATCAGGATTTTGTAGTTTTTACCCCCAAATGTATAAATTTGTATACACTATGTTTGCATTGTCTTCCTACTGTCTTTTCAAAATAAGGAAGCTGAGTTTTGGGAAAAAAGAAACCTATCCTTTTGGACAGACTGGTAGGCCTGCGGTAACTTCCAGGTCTGTGAGCCCCTCTTACTTCTGTCTTCAGACAGGTTCGTGGCCCCACAGCAGGCCCTGCAGGGGCACGTGGACCAGCTTCACGAGCAGGCACCCCCTCAGCAGTCCTTCGAACCGGCTGGCTTGTCTCAGGGTCAGTGGTGGGTCTCACCTGGGGCTTAATAATGAGCGGTACCTGGCTGGGCTTAACTTTACAGCAACTTCGAGAGCTTCCTTTAACACTCTTCTGGAATGTATGATTTCAAACCGCATGCTTTTTTACATGGATATGTTGTGTGTGTGTGTGTGTGTGTGTGTGTGTGTGTGTGTGTGTTAATGCTCTTCTGGAATGTATGATTTCAAATCGCATGCTTTCTTATCTTACATGGGTATTGTGTTTATGTGTACATGTGTATGCACACGTTATTTTGTAGTCTGTTCAGGTTTTCCAGAAAGTGATTTTAATAATCACGCTACATGTGGTTTCTAGCCAAGGAAAGGAAATTGAGTAGCAATTGGGACTTAGAAGTAAGTGCGTCCTGGTGGCTGGTCTGTCTGCTGGCCCTGTGAGGATGCAAGCCTGTGCGCAGGTCGCTTCAGAGCCTGCTGATAAGACTGGTTCTAGCTCAGAAAGCACACTTTACTTTAATTAGCTTTGTTTGTAAAACCAGCCTTTTTTGTTTTTCTTGTGTGTGTGTGTAGCTTTAGTATTTTTGGTGAAACTCACGTTTTCTGACTTGTTTCAGGTTTTACAGTGACTGATACATACAGTCAGCAGACCCCGTTCCCCCCTGTCCAGCAGTTACAAGATTCTAGCACACTGGAGTCCCAGGCCCTCTCCACGAGCTTCCACCAGCAGAACCTCCTTCCCGTGCCTGGCACCGACACCATTAATGTAGTGAGTGTTACAAAAGTGTCCTCATGAGCAGATTCTAGCTTATTCTTCACTGTAATTTTTTAGGTGCCTGGCACCGACACCATTAATGTAGTTAAATAAGAATAAGCTAATTCTAGCTTGTTCTTCACTGTAATTTTTTAAATTCACTTACTTAAGAGCGTATGCATGCTCGTTACAGCTTTAACACTGTTGCATCACCTGTGAAAACTGGAATGTTTGTCATATAGGGCTTCTTTTCCCTTAAAACATTTTTGTATGACTTTAAGATTTCATTCCCATCACGTGGCTTGACATTTTCGGTTAAAAGTCAGGGAAGTCAGGATAGTGGAACGGACTTTGGTAACATCTGAAGGATATCATGGTGCTTTAGCAATCAACCCTGAACATTTTAATCTGTGGGATCTTGAAAGAAACATGTTAGAATGCATGCTAACAGACTGAATATAAATATTGAGATGCATCATTTGAGATTTTATTTCTTAGTCAAGTTGGGCTTCCCTGATAGCTCAGTTGGTAAAGAATCCACCTGTAATGCAGGAGACCTTGGTTTGATTCTTAAGCCAGGAAGATCTGCTGGAGAAGGGATAGGCTACCCACTCCAGTATTCTTGGGCTTCCCTTGTGGCTCAGCTGGTAAAGAATCTACCTGCAATGTGGGAGACCTGGATTCGATCCCTGGGTTGGGAAGATCCCCTGGAGAAGGGAAGGGCTACCCACTCCAGTATTCTGGCCTGGAGAATTCAGTCCATGGGGTTGCAAAGAGTCGGACACGACTGAGTGACTTTCACAAGTTGGAGGCATGTAAGTTTTTGTTCTGGTGTTGATTTTGCCGTTCTCAGAAATCTTTCAGTGGTGGTGGGATGATGGGCCCGTCAGTTGTTTCCCTCTTCAAGAGCCCCTGTGGGAAGCTTTTAGCCAAGTGGAAGACCTGGATCCTCCAGTGAAACTTTAAGGGCCTATTTTCCTAGCTGCCACTCCTGGACTGGGAATGTGCTTCCCCCAACGCTGTGACTTTGTAGCAAGCAAGGAGACTGAATATTTTAAGAAAGTGGGGCTTTTTGTTCACTCTCAGTAAGAGCAGAGCAAGTGTAAGTATGGTCTCTTAACATACGTGGAAAATATGGCAAGATCAGTTTCATGCTTGGATAAACTTTGTATTAAACAAGTTAATGGAAGATAAATATTTCTTTAATAAAATTGGTATAAATGATTTTTGTTGTTTTATTTGGCCCAAATGATTGCAGTGGCCTAATTGGGCTTTCTCCATCATTAAATCCACATTTATGATTATGCTTATCCTTGGTTGTCAGGTGTTTATGTTCATTCATAGATATTCAAGTACTCCTCTCTGTGCTTCCATTACATTTTAGACAACTCGTTTGATTCAGGAGTCCCCCCAGGAGGAGATGGACCTGCAGCCTCCGCGCCCCCCGTTCCTGGAGGAGGCGGAAGAGCAGAGCCGGCGCTCCTACAGGTACGCGAGCCTCCCGCGGTGCCAGGCTCCTGCTGCTGCACTTGCAGCCGTGCCACTGTGCCTCGTGCCCACAGTACCACTCCTGCGGCCCCACAAAGGCTCTGCGAAGACACCGGCTCGCCAAAGCATGTGTAGCCAATAAGCGATGTGGCTGGAGTCGGGACGCAGCAGGCTGTCCCTGTAAAGCGTCTGCTGCGGCTTCCTGTCCCCACTGCAGGCGGCTGCTGCCTCGTTTTCAGAAATGGCTTAAATTTCTAACATGCCATGTTGTCCCAGGGTCTTTGTGTGCTTTATATAGAACCGCCAACATTTTATTCACACTCTGATTTATCCATTGACACGTATTTGTTCATGTTTAATTTGGGATTTTGCATTGACATCTTTAGGTGAGACTAGTGAAGTGTTTTCTCATGATTCCTCTGTGACAGCTCCCTAGGCTTTCCTGAAATTCATCGCTTTCCAAGAACTTGCTGTGTGCCAGCCTGTGTGCTTTGTGTTCCTTCCTATCACAGATGAGAGCCTGGAAATAGGAAAATAGGGAAATAAAATGATTTTTCTAAATATTCTTCTTAATAATATATGAATGGGAATGTTGAAATTTACAATTATTTCATCCTTAATATGTTTCATAACACCCAAGAGGAGAATAACACTGGATATTTATATATTATTCAGAATAGCTCTGTTTTGTGAAAATATTTTACCAACCAGCATGTATTAATTGACGTTTCCAGGTGTCTAGACTCAGGTGGTTCTGATCCTACTGCAGCAGAAGGCTTTGCAGTGTTTTATGACTTCATAAAGAAAACAGCACTTAAAAAGTTTCCTGTTATGTTTAAAGGAATAGTTTCTAATTAATCAACTATTTTGTTTAGGATTGCTATAGGTTTTACTAACTTTGAAATAAAATCATTGCGGATATAAGCAGAATCTGATCTAACACATTTTTGTTGCTAGCATCTTGCAGTTTTGTATAAACGTTGGTGCACACACTTCCTCTCTGTGACAGTTCTGCTTGACTGTATATAATTGTTGGTGCACATACCTCCTCCCTGTGACAGCTCTGCCTGACTATATAACTGTTGGTGTGCACACCTCCTCTCTGTGACAGTTCTGCCAGACTGTGTATAACTGTGGGTGTGCACACCTCCTCTCTGTGACAGTTCTGCCAGACTGTATGTAACTGTTGGTGCTCACACCTCCTTTCTATGACAGTTCTGCCTGACTGTATATAATTGTTAATGTGCACACCTCCTCTCTGACAGCTCTGACTGTATAACTCTTGGTGTGCACACCTCCTTTCTGTGACAACTCTGCCTGACTGTATGTAACTGTTGGTGCTACACCTCTCTGTGACAGTTCATCCTGACTGTATATTACTGTAGGTGCACACACCTCCTCTCTGTGACATATCTGCCTGACTCTATAACTGTTGGTGCGCACACCTCCTCTCTGTGACAGCTCTGCCTGACTGTATATTACTGTTGGTGCTATACCTCTGTGACAGTTCTGCCTGACTGTACGTAACTGTTGGTGCGCACACCTCCTCTCTGTGACAGTTCTACCTGACTGTATATAACTGTTGGTGTGCACACCTCCTCTCTGTGACATATCTGCCTGATTGTATGTAACTGTTGATGTGGACACCTCCCCTCTGTGACAGTTCTGCCTGACTGTACGTAACTGTTGGTGTGCACACCTCCTCTCTGTGACAGTTCTGCCTGACTGTATGTAACTGTTGGTGTGCACACCTCCTCTCTGTGACATATCTGCTTGATTGTATGTAACTGTTGATGTGGACACCTCCCCTCTGTGACAGTTCTGCCTGACTGTATGTAACTGTTGGTGTGCACACCTCCTCTCTGTGACAGTTCTGCCTGACTGTATGTAACTGTTGGTGTGCACACCTCCTCTCTGTGACATATCTGCCTGACTCTGTATAACTGTTGGTGCAAACACCTCCTCTCTGTGACAGTTCTGTCTGACTGTATATAATTGTTGATGTGCATACCTCCTCTCTGTGACAGCTCTGTCTGACTGTGTATAACTCTTGGTTTACACACCTCCTCTCTGTGACAACTCTGCCTGACTGTAACTGTAGGTGCACATACCTCCTCTCTGTGACATATCTGCCTGACTCTATAACTGTTGGTGCGCACACCTCCCCTCTGTTGCAGTTCTGCCTGACTGTATGTAACTGTTGATGTGGACACCTCCCCTCTGTGACATATCTGCCTGACTGTATGTAACTGTTGGTGTGCACACCTCCTCTCTGTGACATATCTGCCTGACTGTATGTAACTGTTGATGTGGACACCTCCCCTCTGTGACAGTTCATCCTGACTGTATGTAACTGTTGGTGCGCACACCTCCCCTCTGTGACAGTTCATCCTGACTGTATGTAACTGTTGGTGCGCACACCTCGCCTCTGTTGCAGTTCTGCCTGGCTGTATGTAACTGTTGGTGCACATGCCACCTCTCTGTGACAGCTCTGCCTGTTTATAATTGTTGGTGTGCACACCTCCCCTCTGTGACAGTTCATCCTGACTGTATGTAACTGTTGGTGCGCACACCTCCTCTCTGTGACAGCTCTGCCTGACTGCACCTCACTGCTGGTGCGCACACCTCCTCACTGTGTGAGCTCTGCCTGACTGTGCATAACTGTTGGTGGAGAGTGCTCGCTCTCCTCCAGCCTGGGGTGCCTCGCTGGTGACCGCGCTGCGTGCTGACGTGGTCTGCATTGTGCCCAGGTGTGACTACTGCAGCAAAGGCTTTAAGAAGTCCAGCCACCTGAAGCAGCACGTGCGCTCACACACAGGGGAGAAGCCCTACAAGTGCAAGCTCTGCGGACGTGGCTTCGTCTCCTCCGGGGTCCTCAAGTCCCACGAGAAGACGCACACCGGTCAGTCTGCCTAACGCTGAGCGCAGTGTGGTTCTGTGTGTTCACAGGTTGTGTCGCCACCCCACAGCCCTATTCTAGAGCGTTCTCGTCACGCCCTAGAGGAACCCCCACTTGCCTCCGCGCCCAGCCCCCAGCAGCCGCCGCCAGCGTCCTGCCTATGCACGTGCCTCCTCTGGGCATTTCCCATCAGAGGAGCCGGGCGCCCCGCTGCCTCTTGTCGCTGGCCTACCCCCTCAGCAGGCGCTCAGGGCTCTTGCGTTGTAGCTTGTGTCCCCCTCCCGTCGCGTTATGGCCGAGTCCGAGTCCAGGGCGTGGGGAGAGCACATCGTGCTCGTCCACTCATCATTGTTGGACGGCTGAGCTGTTGCCATTGTTTGGCTGTCAGACTTGTGGACGCAAGTTTTCACTTCTCTGTTTAGGAGTGGACTGTTTAAAGCCTGGGCTTGATCAAAACCACTTTCCAGAGGGGCTGTGCCATTTTCCTTGTCCACCAGCACTGATTTCACATCTTGTCAGTGTGTCCTGTAGTCTCTCTGCTCCATCATGACCATCCTTAGAACACCTGACATCAGCTTCCATCTTCTTAAAGCAACCTCCTCTTAAGACACCCTCGGTTCCTAAGAGATAGGAGGCCACAGCAAGCAAACGGTCTTTAGTTTTGTGCTGACTGAGCGCCTCCTCGTTTGCTCTGACGTGTGGCTTCAGGTAGTGAGGTGTGTCTGCACGTCGTTTGTCGCCGCAGGAGTCAAGGCCTTCAGCTGCAGCGTGTGCAGCACCGCCTTCACCACCAACGGCAGCCTCACCAGGCACATGGCCACGCATGTAAGCGCGAAGCCCTACAGGTGTCCGTTCTGCGAGCAGGGTTTCCGGACCACCGTGCACTGTAAGAAGCACATGAAGACGCACCAGGCAGCCGCCTCGGGCGGGTCAGCGCCAGGAGACGCGGACGGAGGAGGTGCGGCCCCTTGGCTGAGTCAGGTTTATTAACCGGTGCTTTAGTGGCTCATTCACTTCAAAGGTGATCGGTACATCAGCATTTCCCTTTCCGATTATGGAAGCAGTACATGCTCTTTGAAAGAAAGGTTCAGGAAGGCGCGAACAGGAAGTTGTGTATCTCACTGGTCACCTCTCACCAAAATGCCAGCATCCCGTATGGCACAGTCGCCCACCTGTGCACGCACACACGTGTAGGTGGATCTCAATTCCTTAACCCGGAGCAAATCACATCCCATGCAGTGTTGTCGTCCACTTCATCTTTCCTCCACTGATGTTCACTGCAGACACACTGGTCACGGGTGAGCACAGGTCTGCATCAGTTCACACAACTGCACCGATTCTGTTTGGTTCATGACATGAGTGCCTGTTATGGACATGTAGCGGGTGCCCAGGGTTTCCGTGTGGCAGGGAGAGTGCTCCCCCATGACACTGTGCCCACCACGTGTGTGCTCTCACCCTGAGGGGCACCAGATGCCGTGGGGAGCTCACTCAGCGTTAGGTGAGGATTTACCCCATTCCCATGCCGAGTGTAGTAATCCTAAGAGTGTTATTTTGTGCTTACACTTTTTGTTCTTACCAGATGGGTTTTTTTGAGCCAGTTCCACGAGTAGGATTCCAGTGATAATGTGCATGTTTGGCAGTGTGCAACGTGCATGTATTTTGGCGTGTTGACATGTGACGCCAGTACACAGCATTCGGACTTTTGTAACCGATGTTGTCCCACACACAGTGTGAGCTGTGCTTTTTCACACAGTGTCCTGGGCCTGGGCTCCCGTCTGTGCTGTGCGTTTACACCTCTGGCGCCTGATGTCTGTGGAGTGGACGTGCTGTGCGGGGGGCAGGGCGGGGAGGACCGTGAGCTGGTTGGTAGCTCACTGCTCTGGCTCTGCCCACTGTCCACTTTGCTATTTAGTGTTTCTCTTGTTTTTTTAAACATTTTTTAGCCATCTGTGCAGTAATGATGTCCCTTCTCTCCCCTAGCCAAAGCTTTTTTACTTCTCAGTGACATTTTAACAGCAGCTTATTCCTATTTGTAATGAATGTAAATATGTCCTTACATTTCACTGAGAGAATACTTAAAACACATATTTTTAAGTGTATGTGTGTTTTTTTCCTTTCAGTAAGTCTTTTTAATTGAGAGCTGTTTGCTGACTATCAGTTGGGTCTCTCCGTTTGGGCTGCGTGTTTTCTCAGGCTAACTCCCTTTGTGCTATACTGGTGAACACACGTCTGTGAGTACGTCTGTGAGTATGAACGTGTGGACTCCTGTGGATGCTGAGCCTCTCAGAGCTCACTGCTGGCCTGGCTGCAGGGGTGGGGGCCGTAGCTGCAGCGTCCTCCCCGTCAGCGATGCCTGCGCTGGGGCGCCGCCTTCCCCATGCAGCTCCTTTACCAGGGACTGCGGCCCCCTTCTCCATAGGCAGTGGTGAGAAGAAACCATTTTCCATCCCACAGATAGCTTCACTCAGCTGCAGACTCTAACCTTCGACATTTAAGGCACATGTTCATTTTTGGTGGTTCTACCATGACTCAGTGTCCCTTAGGAGCTGGTCCTTTGTCCCGTGTGTCGTTTAGAGATGGGTCTGGAGGAGGAGGAGGACGGCTCCGAAAGAAGCACGTCCCGGAAGGCGCGCCCGGAGGTCATCACCTTCACCGAGGAGGAGACGGCGCAGCTGGCCAAGATCCCGCCGCAGGAGAGCGCCACGGTCTCAGAGCAGGTGCTGGTGCAGTCGGCTGCTGAGAAGGACCGCATCAGCGAGATGAAGGACCGGCAGGCCGAGCTGGAGGCCGAGCCCAAGCACGCCAACTGCTGCTCCTACTGTCCCAAGAGCTTCAAGAAGCCCAGTGACCTGGTCAGGTGCGGCAGGCAGTGGCTCTGGGGGGTGGGGGGTGGTGTGTGCTGGGCCCCCTTGCTCCTCACGCTGTGCCATCTGAACCCGGTCCCCCGGGGGGCACCCTGCTTTCTCCGTCTGTGTTCCGGGCTGGGGCGTGTTAGAGGCTTCTCTCAAGCTTCTTCAGCACGTTAGTCCGAAGTCCGCTTGCTCTGTAGGTTCTTCCCTATGCTTTTTTCTGTGTGACTGTGGGGGCAGTGAAGAAAGTTAAGAGTTAGCGAGGACGTCAGGCCCGGAGTTGGCGGCCCCAGGTGCCACCTGCCCACAGCCCAGGGGGAGGGCCCCGGGGCGGGGCAGCGATTGACTGAGGTCTGGCGGCTTGTGGGAGATGGCTGGGGTGGGGGCTCCCGGGAGGAAGGCCACTGTGCAGTGCTCCCGACCTTGGAAAGCGCCTCACAGACAGCATGGCGGACACTCGCCTCTGCTTAAGGAGGTGGAGCTAATGGAGGGCCAGGGCCGAGGGTGACGGGAGGGAGCGCCATCGGGGTTGAGTATGTGGGTTGAGCACGGTGGAGGGTGGGGGCGATGGAGCTGGCTGCTCCGGGAGCCCAGCAGGTGTCCTGTCCTCTTCACACAGGACCTTGTGCGGGGCGGGAGGCCTGGGGGCCCGAGGCGCTGCTGGTTTGGTGATACCCTTTGGAGCGCGGCCAGCAGCGGCCAGAGCCCTGCTGGTGAGCGCCTGGTTCTCGGCGCTGAGCCCTGCTGCCGTGTGTTCTGCGGGCACCTGTGTGGGCGCGGGCTCAGGGCTGACGCCCACCGCCACAGGCCTCAGGCTGGTGCTGTTTCTGGCCCCCAGTCCCTGAACGCCTGCCCTCCAGCCACCTGCCAACAGTGGGTCATCAGGCGGGCAGGACAGCAGCATCTTGTCGTCGTAACTGACTCCCTTTGATTTGGAGTCTGGGCAGATACCTTTTCATGTGGCCTTTGGATGCATGTGTTTCTTTCCTAAGCTGCCTGTCCGTTGCCTACGTTTCTCTTGTGATATCTGTTGTCTTACTGCTGATCTGTAAGAGCTCTTTGGTTTTTAAGAAAATCAGCCCTGTTATCATTGGTCTTGGAGTTACTTTTTTGTTGGTGGTATTTTTTGTAAAGAGTAAAGCTGAAAATTGTTTTTTATGAAAATTTTTATTTTGCTGAATTTATTTAGTACACTGTTGGTGTTTAGTTGATCAGTTGTGCCCCACTCTTTGCGACCCACTCTTTGGACTGTAGCCCGTCAGGCTCCTCTGTCCATGGAAGAGGCGAGAATACTGGACTGGGTCGCCGTTCCCTCCTCCAGGGGATCCTGCCAACCCAGGGACTGAACCCTCGTCTCCTGCACTGCCGGCAGGCTCTTTACCACTGAGCCCCCAGGGAAGGCCTATCCATAGCTGTGAATTTAAAAGCATTAGGTCATTTGCAACATCTAATTGCAAGTGCTTCCCGGCCAGGCATGTTCGAATCCACACTGGAGAAAAGCCATATAGATGTGAGGAATGTGGGAAGAGCTTCACAGTGAAGTCCACCCTAGACTGCCACGTGAAGACTCACACAGGTAGGAGCAGACACCAGCACGGCACTGTGTGCCTCCCGACACTTGTTCCTCTGCGTTTCGAACACAGACTTGTCGAGATTATAGAAAGCTTAAAAATCAGGAATCATGAAGAAATGAATGTACAAGATTTGAGACTCCTGATCTAACACTGAAGGAAAGGATCTGGGTCTCCAGTGTGGAGTTACCGGCTGTCACTCAGACTTAAATACCTGTGTTAGTTAGAAAGATTACCTCCTGGTCTGGTTCAGGCTGAGAAGACCACAGTGATAGGCAAACTCACCCTTACTAAAATCTGAGCGCAGAGACCCTGATGCACGGTGCAGTGTGCCTCTGTATCGTGAAAGACGGAACTCCAAACTCAGGTCCTAAACAGTGCTTTCCAGCCACATGTCCTGGGGCCCTGGGAGCGCGGCGGTGAGGGGGTGGGGAAGGTGGACGCAGCACGTGGGTCCAAGGCTGGAGGGGGAGAGGAGGGGCGGGGGCGGGGGGCGGAGGCCGGGGCGAGTCCTCGCCCGGCTGACTCTGGGCTCCTCCCTCAGGCCAGAAACTCTTCAGCTGCCACGTGTGCAGCAACGCCTTCTCCACCAAGGGCAGCCTGAAGGTGCACATGCGCCTGCACACGGGCGCGAAGCCCTTCAAGTGCCCGCACTGCGAGCTGCGCTTCCGCACGTCGGGGCGGAGGAAGACACACATGCAGTTCCATTACAAGCCGGACCCCAAGAAGGCCCGGAAGCCCGCGCCCCGGGCGGCGGCCGAGGGCCCGCAGCCCGTGAGCGCGGCCCCCGCACCCTCCGCCGACCCCGGCGTGTTCATCATGAACAGCCCGGTGCTGACCGGGCAGCTGGACCAGAGTCTGCTGCAGCCGGGCCTGCTGGGCCAGGCCGTCCTGCCGGCTTCCGTGTCAGGTGGGCCGCGTGTGCTGGGGGCGCGGGGAGAGGCTGCGGGGCGACTGACTGATGCGCTGTGTCCACCCAGCCAGCTCCGACACTGCCCTCCCTGAGATTTCCCAGAAGGCAGTGGGAAGATGGAATTCCATCTTTCAGACGTGCCATCTTTCCGTTTCCCATTCTCTCTACCATGCTTTCTGCATTTTACCCTTCAGCTCTTTGGTCTGTTGGGCTTAAACCTGTTTGTTTCTTAATATTCTCAAAGCTTAACAGACATAATTTATTACTCCCCTTAAGCCTTATTTTTAGTACACTGCAATTATTCAGTTGCTCTTGGGTCACAGTAGTGTTTGAAAAGCATTACATTTTAGTCAGGTGATATTTACTAATAATATAAAATAAACATTATCTTTTGTGTACTTACAAAGAGTGAAGCAAATGTTCATATTTACTAGACATCTTAAGTGGCTGTTTTTCTGTCTAATGACCCATGGCACAGTTAAAGCCCAGTAAAATAATAGCGTTGTTTTCTATCTTGGGCTTGATCAGGGTGATCTCTCTGAGCGTAGTTTCCTGATGTGTTAAAAATGGATGTTACCTATTTCACAGGGTTTGTTTTGTGACAGCTAAGTCGGACACACGGTGGTGGTGGTGTTCAATCACTCAGTCGTGTCTGACTCCTTGCGACCCCACGGACTGCGGCACTCCAGGCTTCCCCGTCCTTCGCTATCTCCCAGAGTTTACTTAAACTCATGTGCATTGAGTGATGCCATCCAACCATCTCATCCTCTGTCACCCCCTTCTCCTGCCTTCCATCTTTCCCATCATGTATTTATATATGTATGATATAAAGTAAACACTAGTATTTGTTAACTGGATCATACTGGTATGTGTGTAAAACATATTTGGAAATCCTTGTATAGCATTGAGTTTTTTCTGTTTAAGGAGGTTTCTGGCACCCAGTCATCCCTGTTTTGTCTTGCAGCTGGTGGTGACTGGACAGTGTCTTTGACGGACGGGAGCTTGGCCACCCTGGAAGGCATACAGCTACAGCTGGCGGCTAACTTGGTGGGGCCCAATGTCCAGATCTCCGGGATCGACGCCTCCACTGTCAGCAACATCACTCTGCAGGTGAGACGCCTGCCTGGCGCCTCTGCACCCCCCGAGCGTCAGCCACCCTCCTCGCGGCTTTCCCATCACAAGGCCCTCTGTGCTTCCAGATCGACCCGAGCGTCCTGCAGCAGACCCTGCAGCAGGGCGGCCTGCTTGCCCAGCAGCTGACAGCGGAGCCGGGCCTGGCCCCACAGGGCGGCTCCCTGCAGACGCCGGACAGCGCGGTCCCGGCCAGTGTGGTCCTCCAGCCCATCCCAGGCCTGGCCCTGCAGCCCACGGTGACATCTGCCAACCTGGCCATGGGCCCGCTTTCGGAGCAGGACTCAGCGCTGGCCACCAGCAGTAGCGGTGAGAGCTGGTGCGCGGCGGTCATGGCAGCTGGGCTGCAGCTCGCTGCGCACAGTCATGCACTGGGTCCTAAGGTGCTGTTTTCTTCCCTGTGTGAAGCTTAACAAACGCATCACGTGTCCTAAGAGTGCAGTAGGCTTTTTTTAAAGATAAGTGATGTTTAACCAATACTTGCACAGAGATTGCATTCATAGAACTGGCTTCCTGTTTGAACATAAGAGTTTTCTCTCTCTCTCTCTTTTTTTTGTTTATCATTTTAGATGAAGGACCTAGAGATGACTGATACTGTGTTTTGAACCTTAAATTCTTAGTTTCACTAAAGTTTTAATAGGAGAAAGGGGAGGATTATTATTTTTTAAGCCTAGCTTTGTTCTGTTTTACAACGGTGACCAGGGACGCAAGACCTCTCTCAGGTGATGACCTCACAAGGCCTGGTCTCCACCTCCGGCGGCCCCCACGAGATCACCCTGACCATCAACAACTCGAGCCTGAGCCAGGTGTTGGCCCAGGCTGCCGGGCCTGCTGCTGCCACATCCTCGGGGCCGCCACAGGAGATCACCCTGACCATTTCTGGTGAGTCTTCAGGTTTTTTAAATCTGTTCACCTGCAGTCTAAGTAAATCTTATCGGGGTTTTTTTGTTGTTGTTGTTGTTTCCTGTGAGACTGAGCTTTGCATAAATCCAGTGCTTCAGAAGTGTTTGTAGTTTATCTGGGAAACTCCATTTAGTGGAAATGTTCCTGCCGTTCATATCTGATGGCAGGAATTAAACGTGGTGGTTCCCCACGGCACTTCTAGTTTGAGCCCGTTAGTTTGGTCACGTATTTTTTGTTTAATCAAGAGCAGAAAACCGTACTTCATAAATGCTTATCGTGCTCCTTTGAACTGAAGGAGTGTAGTTGGTTTAAGTGTATACTTTTGGTACCCCAGAGCATTACAGATACCCACTCTCCTTACCTTTCAGAATTCTTCTCGGATCATGTAGAAAATAACGATAGAAAAATAGGTAAGTGGGTAGAAAACACCCTTTGGCAGCACAGGCCCCTGGGCCGGCCCACTGAGCCTCCGTGTTGGTCACCAGGCCTGTGATGCTCACCGTCAGACCGCCCCCTCGTCTCGTCTGAGTTAGCTTGGAGCGCAGTTTACAGGTGTGCTTTGTCCACATACTTCTTAGCCATGAACTCTGTGTTAACTGAGCAGTTCTTAAATTTAGCAACAACTTTTTTGACCCTTACTGTGCACCAGGTCCTATTCTAGTAACTTCGACAAATATTAACTCATTTAAGTCTCATAGAAACACCCTTGTGAGCTTTGAAAGTATTTTAAAAAAAAACAAAAAACAAAAAACATCTTGCTGGGAGTCAGAATAGCCTCCCTGGAGATCTGCTGTGACGGCAGGAAGCGCCGTGTTTTCCCTGACAGTGCTGGGGGTGTGGCGGCCAGACCCTGGGCACAGCCCCAAGAGAGGGCCGCAGAGTGTCACCTCTGTTCCACAAGGCTTCTGCATAAACCATTATTGGCATAGCGCAGTTACTGAGAAGGAAACCAAAAGCTTTCTCTTTTAAGAGGTGTCTTTATTCCTTTCAGTTTGTGAGAGAAATTGGAGTAACTGTTCCTATGGAACAGTCTCTTCCTATGGAGCTCTTCAGTGACAAGCACTGATTTTTAGGTTCTAATATGCAGCAAAAATTAACTTTGAATTTTATCTAATCAGCAAACTTCTGTGTGTGTATATGTGTGTGTGTGTGTGTATTTGAATTTTACTGTTGGAAACAGAAGAGTTACGTTAAGAAAGCTATTTTGTTGATCAGATAAACTTTTTTTGAGTAATCTCAGTTTTAGAGGTGTTTTGCTAGTCCTATACAAAAAGCACAAAATGTGGGATTCTTGCTTATGGTTCAGAAAATGTGTTTTTTTGTTTGTGGATTGTACATCTGTTT
This sequence comes from Capra hircus, assembly GCF_001704415.2. NCBI lineage: Eukaryota > Metazoa > Chordata > Mammalia > Artiodactyla > Bovidae > Capra > Capra hircus. The sequence continues at coordinate 2,372,356 of NC_030831.1, read as the reverse complement.
CTCCTATGTTTTCCTGTATTGATCATTCAGTTATTTTATTGCTTTTTAGTGTATTAGATGAATATAATTTTTTCTTAATTAGCTTAAAAGGTTTATCATAGGAGAAATCTTTATTAGTTGATGAAACTGGTAAAGTTTGCCTAAACTTTAAAGGCCTAAGATTTATTTCCTGTCTCCTCATTATTATATGTGTTGAGCACGGGCTCTGAGGACTCCTAAGCCAACAGTTTCTTAGCCCATTCTGAGAAGTCTGAAAGAGCTTTTAATTTGTGGCCACTTACAGAGATTTTCTGTTATTTTGTAGAATGTTGTTTTTTTCCACGAGTACATGGAATTATACATGCTTGTGAATGCTAGAATACAAATATTACTTCAGTTAAGTTGTGTAGACCTTTCAGCAGTTCATAAGAAGAGAAGTAAACGTTGGGTGAAGATGAGGACTGTGGCTGGTCTCCCCAGCTGTCTTACACAGTAGAGCGCTCCTACCTGGTGACTTGAGTCCAGTTACTCACACAGAGCCCTGTCGAGCAGAGAGAAGAGCAATGCCACGTGGTTTTGCGCCTTTCCCCGCGGGTCTCTGACCTCGGTCTGCTCTTGCGGTGGGAGCTACGTTTTCCGTCTCGCCCACACCTCCACTGTTGCTCAGCCGTACTTGCAGGTGTACGCCCCGGGGTGGCGCGGGGATGCCGGCGCTGGTAGAGCCAAGTGCAACACCCGTTTTGTCTTTTTGCCCTCCAGTTTCGTATATTTGTCTTGTCTCCACCTGGCTCGACAATAGATTTTTTTAAAAGCAGCTTCTCTTTGCCAAGTCTTTGCAAAGCATTCAGCCTGGTTTTCATTGAAAAGGCAACAGGTTTTTGATGCTCCTGTTCCTGTTCCTGTTTGCGCACTGCATGATCGTGTCACGAGACTGTGAAACTAGCGAGGCTGGTGGAAGCCCGAGTCTCCTGGTGGGAGGATGTCATGGCGTGTGCGAGCCGCCACGCGCGTCCAGGGCGCTGCGGGGCAGAGAGCCTCCCACAGCAGAGCCGCCGTGGCCACGCTGCCCTCCTGTCCTTCCACCATCAGGCCCCCGAGGCTGCAGCTGGTCGTCCGGCATGGTGGGAAATAGTTCCAATTCAGTTTAAGTTGTATTCAGCAAAGCATGTAGCCGTAGGTGCCTAGACATGGAGGAGTTAAAGTAGAGCTCCTAAGAGTTACTTAGAAACTTCATAGATTAAAGCATGTGGACAGATACTGGCATTTAGGGCAATGCATTTCACTGTCTTGTTTTCATTTTTTTGTATAAACGTTAAAAATGAGGTAGCTTTCGTGTTGAGAGGGGTGTTGTATGTTTAGCACACTTAGCAGTGTGTAAGTTAACATGTTACTTTCATATCTCACAACGTTCATTTCTGTTTAGGTCAAGATCTTATTCAACACAGTTCTAATGGAAGTAGTGAACTAAATGGAAGCATAAGATTGTCCGCACCTACAATCAATAATCAATCCACAGGTGCCACCTTGACGATAAGCAATGACCAACTTCTCTCACAGAGTGCAACATTAAACTCTTCAGGTATGCAGTGAACAACCGAAAGGCTTCCTAATTTGTCAGTCGAAGGGCTATGTGCGTTGTCAGTGGAAGGGGCCACCTGTCTTTCCAGGTGACAGCTGTGTCAGCTGCCTGTTCTCATCCGTTTGGTGTAGTTCCTGACGATTAGAGGCTCCTGTGTAGTTCTGAGACCCAGAATTCTCTTGAGTATTACTGACCTTTCAGGGCTGTTCCTGCCTTCTGCAGAGTAAAGGTGAATGGTCTTAGGCAAGCGTGCAAGGCGTTGTGTGTGTAAGCCGGCCGGCCCTGATGGCTCCGTCATGCCCAGGCTCTGAGAGGCTCTTGGGCTCCCTGCTCTGTGCCTGCGGGGTGAGCCCCGTGCCACATTTCCCTGAGTGCAGGATGGCAGGATTATTCATAGAAGAAAGCATATTTCTAAGGCTCTGAAGTGTCAACTCTAACACAAAGTAAAAGCAAATGAGCGCCATCAAGATGAAAGCGCCAGAGCCCCAGTGCCACCAGGCCCCGCCTCACAGGTGGTGCCCTGTTTCCTGGGCCTGACAGAGCTCCTGTTCCTTCCTCAGCCCTCTTGTTTGACAGCCCTGTATTTTTCATTTCTTTTTGAGGCTAAGGCTTCATCTTTAGACATGTGTGGCTCTTCTCAGTACCCACAGCCAGACTTGTTTTCCTGCTCGCTTGGAGTGCCTTTTTACCCAGTGGCGGTCTGTCCCCGCAGAGCGCGGTGCGTGCCGTGTGCTGAGAGCCCCTCTGAGTGGGGATGCCGGGCGAGGCGGCCGCGGGCCCCTGCCTTTTGGATCCTAGAAACTGGCAGAGTGCTGGTATTTACCACAGAGTCCACGTGGCGGTGCAGGGTGACAGCCGTAGTGCCACGCGGGAGAGAAGGCCGCCCCGAGCGCAGGTCACGGTCACCGGGCCGACCGAGTCTGGGTGGCGTCCCGAGGGGAGGCGCATCCCTGGCCAAGGAGGTTGCTGGAGCCGTCTGTGCTACGGGCCGGCCTTGTGTGCTGGTGTGGGCAGTGAGCCAAGGGCTGCATGCAGTCAGGTCCTCTCAGGTCCCCGAGGGGCCTCCCGCCCGCCCTCCCCTCTGCTGAAGGGGTGCCCGACAGCCTCGTCAGCATCTCATGTTGGTGGACTGGGGCGGGTCCACAACCCGGGCTTCTGACGGTCATTTCCACCTCTGCCCTCTGTTTTCCTGTCTCTGCTTTGGACTCACTCTGTCCCTCCTTCATCAGTTTGTTGTTTAATTTTGGGGAGCTAAGAGAGTTGTGTCATAGAACTGCATCCTTTCACCTGTTGATTTTGAAGTGGGAAACTTTTTTGTTCCCGTTACGGGGAGTTTTTAGTTCTGATTCCGTCTGTGTGGGTAAGGCGTTTGCAGTATGTCGTGTGCTGCTGAAGTTACGCGGCATGCTTGTTTCTGTAGACGCTGCCTGATGGTCGTGGTTTGTGTCTGGCTGTGAAGGACCAGCTCTCACTGCCTCCAGGGCTCTGACATCTCTCCCGCCCCGTGGAGCGCGGCACACAAAGCGACAGGAGGCTCTGTGTCTCCTGTCGGCTCGAGTGCCTGCTGTCACGCTCTGGTGGCGGTCTCTGTCCCAGAACATTCGGGGTCGGGCCGTCTCCACCTCCTGCTTCCCTGAGGAGCGCCTGCTGCAGCTGGTGGGACCGTCCGTCCCCTTGGGGCTCTGGTGGGACTGTCCGTCCCCTCGGGGGTTCTGGTGGGATCGTCCTTTTCCTTGGGGGCTCTGGTGGGACCGTCCATCCCCTCGGGGGCTCTGGTGGGACCGTCCTTTTCCTTGGGGGCTCTGCTTGCTATCTTTAGTGACTCTCGGGCCAGTCAGCGGAAAGACGAGGAGAGTCTTGGGTGCTTCCATTTAAAGGGAGTGGCGTCTTGCTTGGCTTGGTGACCCCGGCATTCGCTGAGAGAGCAGTTCCTTCAACCTGGTGATGTTCCGATCAGCGTGCAGCAGGGGGTTCGGGAAGCCGCTGCTGAGGGCTCTTCCCCGGGCGCTGGCGCCTCTTCAGGCCCCTGTGCTGCCGGTCAGCCCTCAGGCGTCCCGGCTCGAGCGCCGCCTGCGCGGGACTGGGTGGAGCTCCGCGGGCCAGGACAGCAGCCTGCGGTGCATGGGCCCGGGACGCATGCTCGGATGTTTCTGTAGAAACGGCGAGCTTGTCCCTTTCTCCCTATTTAGTTTTTCTTTTGTTTAGACTAACTGTTGTAGAGCCGCCCGAGAGCTTTCCTTTTTCCTTCCTTTTGATGCCCCTTTAGCTTAATTTGTTACCTTATTTAAAAAAAATTTTTTTTCAGGAGTCTAATGATATCATAAAATAAAAGATGTGCTCGTAATTAAAGGACTTTCGTATCAGTTATTATAAATACAGGATTAATTTCACATAAGCACTCAGTTGCACTGTTAACTTAACACCTTTGGCATCTTTGAAGAATCCTGACTGTAGGCAGAGATTCCTCACACGTTGAACCACTCGATCCGTGGTACCAAGCAGATGTTTTTCGCGAGGTTTGCACATTCCACTAGAGCTTGTTAAGTGAGCCGATCTTGTCTGTACCTTATTGTCAAGAGACTGTGTACTAATGGGCAACATCTACCTTCAAGTCGTTCGGTCCCGGACCGAGCTTCAGGCCACACGAGTAAGAGCTGAAATGGAAATGACTTGGAGATTAAACATGCCTCTTGCAGGATGAGCACCAGAATGCATCCCTCAGTGTGACCCTGTGACAGTTACGCTGCAGGCCCGTTCCCACCATGGGAGGCAGGTGACGCGGCGGGTGTTGGTCTTCACCCTGTGTGTGAACGGGACACAGTCAGGGCTGGTCAGTTTCCGGAGCAGTGTGGGCTCTCTGCGTCTCAGTGGGGAGACGGCTGCCACTGCCATTTAGTGGTTTACACATGATCTGAAGCGCGACCATGAGTCAGTTTCACATCCAGAGTGAAGCGCGTGTGCTGGTTCTGCGGTGTGCCAGGCTTTGGAGGCTGTTTCCGAGTCAATTCCAGGTTACACCCCTGGCGAACGGTTTTCCTCCAGAACAGTCAGAATATGTTTTCAGTACCCTTTGGGAGGCAGAAAGTCGTTCCTCATAGAGGCCTGAATTTAGCCCAGCTTTTTAAGGAGTTTATCTTAAACGGGTATTACCTTTTTGTTCTTCCATTGGTCCATTTTTAAGATGATTTTGGTGAAGAAATCGAGTTCGTCTTTCAGTGAGAGAAGAGATGGGTTTTTTTGTTTACTAGTTGTCTGTGAGATTATTTTAGTTTTAGCCTGTTTCTCCTGGACTTAAGTACAGTAAGGGGTGTGCTCAGTCGGGTCTGACTCTCTTTGACCCCGTGGACCGTAGCCCACTGGGCTTGTCTGTCCGTGGGATTCTCAGGCCAGCGTACTGGAGTGGCTTGCCATTTCTTCCTCCAGAGGATCTTCCCCACCCAGGGATAGAACCTGCGTCTCTGGCATTGCAGGTGGATTCTTTACCCCTGAGCCGGGCTCTTTTCAGCCATATGGAGGCTCACTGTGCTTGAGCCAGGATCGTGTGTCTTGTGGGAAATCTCTTGAGTATTACTCAGGGTTCACTCGCCACACTGTCTGGTTGAAGTGTGGACTCCAGCTCTCCTTGCAGTTGTTTGGTGTCTTCTCTGGGCCCGGGGTCAGGGTGCCCCATGGTTAGTGACCCTGCTTCTGCTGTCTCTGCTCTCCTGGGCTACATGTCCTGGGTCCTTCGCCTGCTCTGACAGTTGGCAGAAGGGCGGGCATGTCTCGTGGTTTTGGCTTCGTCTTGGGAGTCAGGGTGACGTTTGGTGTCCTGCCGTCTGCCCCAGGGTGAGCCCTGCCATGAGCGGTTTGTTTGCTCTTGCTTCTCTCACCCGGGGGTCTCTCCTGAGTGATTCCGATGGAGCCCCCGCTCCACTGGTTGGGCCTGGCCAGGGGCTGCGGTCCCTGCCCACCTCACCCTCCCTTTAGACTCGCCTCTGCATGCCGTGTGTGAGCATCCAGGCGTGTGGAGGGCATGGCGGCTGCAGGGTGCCGCCCCTCCACAGATCCACACTCGCGACCGTCCTGGCGGGGGCTGCGCATGGGGGGGCTGGCGAGGTTTTCGGGAGCCGCGTGGTGCTTCAGAGAGGACGCACGCAGCCTCCTAATGGTTGTACTGCTTTTGAAGGTTCCAGGTCTGCGCGGCACAGTGTGCGAGTCCGGGAGTGTGGATCTGTGGAGGACGCCGGCCACAAGTAAGTAGCCTGGCCCCTGCTGTGCCTCGGAGCAGGCCCGGGGTCAGCCAGGGCCTGCGGCCACGTGGTGTCCGTGCTCAGACATCCCCAGGCAGCGGCGTGTGGTGCTCTGCGGGAGGGCCCGTCCGGGGCCTGGCACCGTGGCTGCAGCCAGTGGGCGCTGAGCCACCGTCAGGCCAGCGGAAGGACGGCCTGTGTGTGTACACACGCATGTGCATGTGTGTCACGCTCACGCGCGTCTTGGTTGGAGCCCCCAGGATCTGGGTGCTGACCCCACGCCGAGCCGTCTCATTTGCCAGAAGGTGCATGAGTCTCTGTTGTGTGGAGAGAAGGCCTGTCTCTGCCTCGCCTGTCCCAGTGTCCTCCTTTCTCGGTATCGTTGGCTGCAGAGGGAGCTGGAGTGCCGCGCACGCTGAGTCAGTGCTCAGGGGGTGCTGCGAGGGCCGTTTGGAGCGCCGGTGTCTCAGGCTAGGCAGACGTGCAGGACGGTGGGGTTGTGAACATGAGCGGAGTCGCCAGACATCTGCTCCGGAGCGGGTCATCGCTCAGGGTCCTGGTGAGGATGGGACCCTGGAAGTTCTTGTCTGAGTTCCCTTCTGCGTTGGCTGCAGGGGTGGGACTGTGGGGGTCACCGTCAGCTCTTCTTTTCCCTGCTTGTTCCAGTGTGTGACGCTGGAGGGGCAGAGTCTGCGTTCAGACACGTAGGTGCTCACGAAGGCCTTGTGGTAGTGTCGGAATCTGAGAGGCGATGGGGCAGAGTCTGCGTTCAGGGACACGTAGGTGTTCATGAAGGCCTTGCGGCAGCGTTGGAATCTGAGAGGCAGTGGTCTTGGTGGTGCAGACTCGAGAGCCTAGGGCTGTAGATGCTGACCGTGACCGACTCCTTCCTGCGCGAGAGCCCTCTTCCCGCGCCGACGCCCGTGCACTCACCGGCTTCTCCACTCACCCGCTCGCTTCCCCTCTCTCGTAGAACTTAACGCCACAGCTGGAAGCCTGCCTCCCACGACGCCGCTGTCGCCGTCTGCCGTCTCTGCACAGAGCCTGGTCATGTCCTCGTCTGCGGTGGGGACCGAGGCCAGCGTCACGCTGACCCTGGCAGACACCCAGGGCTTGCTGTCCGGGGGGCTGGACACCGTCACGCTCAACATCGCCTCTCAGGTGGGTGCCACGCCCCCCCGGCAGGGTCCTCCCAGCAGACGCCTTCTTTCCGAGGGAATCTATGCAAAACGCAGCTGGTGGTTTTGCGATCAAAAAGTAATTTCTTGATGCCAGATGGGAAGTAAAAGACCATCCAGACGATGCAAAAAGCATGAGTAATCTGCCCCCCAACCCCGATGGAACTGCAGTGAAGTGTGAGTGTGTACATGCCTCTGGGCCTTTCTGCACACACACACGGACGCACGCTTTTCTGACTTTTACGGAGACAAGCTCATGGGTGTGTCGTGTAGTGTAAACTCTTCCCCCCTTGTTGATTTTACCGTGACTGTGTTCACATCAGTGATTTTAGCTGTGCAGACATTTTAGTGTGCGCACAGCTTCTCGCCCTGTAGACGGGGTCACCGAGGGGGCTCCCAGGCCCCTCGCCCTGTAGACGGGGTCACCCAGGGGGCTCCCAGGCCCCTCGCCCTGTAGACGGGGTCACCGAGGGGGCTCCCAGGCCCCTCGCCCTGTAGACGGGGTCACCGAGGGGGCTCCCAGGCCCCTCGCCCTGTAGACGGGGTCACCGAGGGGGCTCCCAGGCCCCTCGCCCTGTAGACGGGGTCACCGAGGGGGCTCCCAGGCCCCTCGCCCTGTAGACGGGGTCACCCAGGGGGCTCCCAGGCCCCTCGCCCTGTAGACGGGGTCACCCAGGGGGCTCCCAGGCCCCTCGCCCTGTAGACGGGGTCACCGAGGGGGCTCCTAGGCACCCCGGCTGTTGTCAGTGGTGTGGGAATTCCAGTATTCCTTGCCACTTAGGTCCTTAGATGAACCCCTGCAATAGGTGTGCTGGATCGAAGGTTGAGATGCTGACAAACCTTCCAGAGCCCCGTTGGGAAAATCCTGAGAAGCGGTGATTAGCTCTGGCGAGGCGTAGTTGTGAGGCAGCCGTGTGGAGTTCTGACGGGCCGCGCCTCTGGCCCCCATGTGCACAGCCTGCTGCGTGGAGGCTGCCGCGGGTGGGCGGTAGGGCAGAGGGTCTCCCCGCTCCTGTCTGAGCCCCACCTCCACCTCCGGGCTCTGCGCTGGGGAGATGCGGTCTGGGTGGCCACGCGGGCTGTCTGACCCCGGGAAGGACTCGGTTCCTCCCCGTCCAGACCGGTGACGCCACCCTGGCCTGCTCCTGGGTCCACCTGCATGGCAGACTTGGCCGTGACACACGCCCTTTGCTCTGTGAGGTCCCTGCCAACAAGTCTGGCCCTCTCGAGGGGACTCAGGACACACTGCACACGAGGGGCTTCGTCCTGGCCCACGAGAGTGCTCAGCCACCCAGGCCCCCTGAGCAGCTGAGGAGACCCTGCTCCCCTCAGCCAACGCTCAGGCGCTTACAGAATGCACGTGCACTTGAGGAGTGAGAACTGGTGTGATTTCCACATCAGCGTACTGAAATACAGGGAAGAAAGAAACAGTCTGCAAGTAAGAACACAAACCAAAAATACGTGACTTTTGGGGGGTGCCCTTTTAGTGGATTTAGGTCACCGCTGCTGTGAGTGTCACTGATTGTCAGCATTTGTTTTATTAGGCAGTTGGCTTTTGAATCAGGGCATTTGCATTGAGATTGCTTAAATTAGCCATTGAGACACCAGTAATAAGCTAGTAAATGGCATTGTATTCAGGATTTTTTATTGTTCTTGTTGCTTTTTTTGACTGCGCTGTGCAGCGTGCTGGACCTATTTCCTTGACCAGGGATCGAACCCCAGCCCGCTGCAGTGGAAGTGCAGGGTCTTAACCACTCGACCGCCAGGGAAGCCCTGGGGTTTTGTTTGTTTGTTTCTATTAAGCCTTTTTTTTTTTTTTTTTTTTTTTTTGAGATGATTGTGGATTTGCAGTCAGTTAAAAGAAATAGCACAGATCCCATGGACCCTCCCTTAACCCAGTTCCCCCAGTGTCTGCATCTTATGAAGCCAGCGCACAGCACCCACCAGATATCGCTGTGTTTAGTGACCGCTGGGTGGGGTCATGTCGCAGCTGCTGAAGCAGTAATCCTCTCCACAGGGTCAGCAGTTCCCAGCCCTACTCACGGACCCTTCTCTCTCGGGCGCGGGGGGTGCGGGCTCACCCCAGGTCATCCTGGTGAGCCCCCCTGCACAGCCGTCGTCTGCCTGTGAGGAGATCACCTACCAGGTACAGCACACGTGTGGTCTGCAGTCTCTCAATGCTTCAGAAGGGGCGGCCTGGAGGGTCCTGGGGAGAGCCGCCGGCCAGGGCTCCGTGCGCCTGGGGCCACGTGTCTGCCGAGGATGAGCAGGTGCCAAGCGCAGGGACCCAGGGTGGATGCAGGGTCCCCTTTGCGCCATGATTCCAGGTCAGAAGGAGATGTAACCAAAGCTGTGAGACCTGGTTTTCAGTTTACCAGTGTCTGCTTGATTTGCCCACTGATCAGATTGCATGTGGAGAAGGCAATGGCACCCCACTCCAGTACTCTTGCCTGGAAACTCCCATGGACGGAGGAGCCTGGTGGGCTGCAGTCCATGGGGTCTCTAAGAGTCAGACACGACTGAGCAACTTCACTTTGACTTTTCACATTCATGCCTTGGAGAAGGAAATGACAACCCACTCCAGTGTTCTTGCCTGGAGAACCCCAGGGACGGCGGAGCCTGGTGGGCTGCCGTCTGTGGGGTTGCACAGTCGGACATGACTGAAGTGACTCAGAAGCAGCAGCAGCAGCAGACTGCGTGTCCTCATTCCCTTGCATTTGGTTCTTTTTGTTGGATTTCCTGCGACACCTTTGCTGTTTCTTTCACGTCTTGTTACGCCTTTTCATAGGCATTTTTACGTGTGTGTGCAAGACCTGTTTGTCATCTGACTGGTCTCTTTTCTTAAAATGCATTTTTTGGAGGGGGTGGACAAAACACTTAATAAACGATAGCTCTAAATATAAAGAGTCTAAAAACCCCTAAAACTTTTCAGAAAAGTAAAATACCAATAATAAATCTCTGAAATTTTTTATTTCTGAAGAATTAAATTTTATGCTTAAGCAGTTTTAGCAAATGGATTTTAAGGAAATTAGTTTTTGGTCTTTCGGTGAGACTAGGACTACTTTCAAATAGAAATGAGATGTAGTCAGGAATGGGAATTTCTCCCCATGTGGCCTCAGTAACCGGAGCCCATTTAGCTGGATTTTGGTTTGTGCACCTGTTAGCACAAGAGCACGCTCGGGTTCAGGGGCACACTCGCAGGTCTCCGGGCTCGGCACGGCCTGTTGTCCTTGTGGGCACAGCACGGGCGGCAGGTGCTGAGCGCCCCCGCCCCGCGAGTGCAACGTGTGAGTCAGAAGCACGTCCTGCGTGCGTTCCAGTTACTGTGAGCTTGAAAGCGAGTGTCAGCGGGCCTCCAGGGCCTTTAATGGGTACCCTTCCTTAAATGCCGTTTGTTTGATCCGGTGGGTTGTTTCCTGCAGTGACAGAATAGCCTTGAGTGTCATTTATTCCCGGTGGTTTTCAACCTTAAACAGACTCACGAGAGATGCATTTTGTGGGGGGAGCTGAGCACAGGTGTGTCTGTCGTTTTTTTCTTCGCTCACACAGACGCTCCTGTGTAGACGCATGCCCACCTGGCACAGGAGTCACAGGCCGATCGCTTTCCTGCAGCGTGTGACGTCCTTGCATCGTCTGAACTATTCGATTGCTTTTTTCATCCCTTAAAAAAACAAACAAACAAACAAAAAAACAGCCCAGATGAGTGAGAGCACCTGTGGCGGCTGTCGGGTGTTGTCTGGGAGCCGGGTCTCAGCGGTTCGGTTGGAATTCTGCCCCATTGCAGGTGACGGACGTCTCTGCCAGCCTGGCCCCAGGCGGTGCGCCCGAGAAGGAGGCCCGGCTGCACGCGTGCCTGGAGTGCGGCTGCAGCTTCACCTCGGCCGGCCTGCTGCTGCAGCACAGCAAGGCAGCCCACGGGCGTGAGCGCATCCACATCTGCCCCGTGTGCAGGAAGGCCTTCAAGCGCGCCACGCACCTCAAGGTACAGCCCCCCGCAAGAGCACAGAGGTGCCCATGCCACACTTAGGGTGGGGCGGGGTGTGTGCACCTGCTGGCCGCGGGAGCCCCGCCAGTGCCCTCCTGCCTGCGGGGAAGGGCGGATCCGCTGTGGACGCGCACATGGTAGAGGAGCATGCGAGGCGGGCCGGTACCGGAACGTGGCTTCGAGGTCACCCGGCAGGGGCACAGCCCAGGGCATGTGTGTCCGGCCTCCGCGCCACCCAGGCTGGGGCCCCTCCTCTGTGCTCAGTCACCGGAGCGTCGGGCCCTGCGGACGCCGAGGTGCGTGCGGGGCCCAGGCCTCCTTTCTCAGGGCCTGCCAGGAGTCACTGGCAGCACACCAGCTTCTGTTCTCCAGGCCTGCGGCTGGCTACACTTCTCACCTCTGTTCCTACCATGTTTTCTGAGATGGGAAATCCCAGTATTAATTAACATGTTTTGAAAAAGAGAGCTCCACGTCCGTTTTTAAAAATGAAACGCTGATCATCAAAGCAGCTCTCCTTGCAGAGGCCACGGCCAGGAGGTTGCTGAGGTCGGGGTGCTGCCCATTGCAGAGGCCACGCCAGGGGGTTGCTGAGGCCGGGGTGCTGCCCACTGCAGAGGCCACGCCAGGGGGTTGCTGAGGCCGGGGTGCTGCCCACTGCAGAGGCCACGCCAGGGGGTTGCTGAGGTCGGGGTGCTGCCCATTGCGGAGGCCACGCCAGGAGGTTGCTGAGGCCAGGGTGCTGCCCATTGCGGAGGCCATGGCCAGGGGATTGCTGAGGTCGGGGTGCTGCCCATTGCAGAGGCCACGCCAGGGGGTTGCTGAGGCCGGGGTGCTGCCCATGACTCTTTGAATTAGACTCTGCCACTCAGAATGTCTGCACTCTTGGTTAGGTCATGTGACACCTGCAGCTCCGCTTTTCTAATAGAATACTCATGTCTGTCAGAGGAATATAAAGTGCTTAGCTTTACACCCGTAGTAGAGAGTTCAGAAATTATAGTCTGAGAGAATAAACACTTTTAAAGAAGCAAAAGAATAAAAATGGTTAAAGAAAATTTAGATACTTGAAATCATACACATTGATGTTTCTGAGGCGTAGCGCTCTCTCCTGTGACCATTCTGGGGTGTTATAGACAGACTGCCTTTCCCTGAGAAGCTTGGCAGGTGCTGACCGCTCTATCAGAGTCGGTGCAGCCGTGGATGCGTGGCAGTGTTATGGGATGGCAGCGGCACTGCCCCCCGGCCCCCCAGCCCACAGCCCTGGTCTAACTGTGAGGAAAACGTCAGACACATGTCAGTTGAGGAACATTCTGTGAAGTACCCAGCCAGCCCTCTAAACCTGTCACGGTTGGCCGACAGGGAGGGAGGCCAGTATGAGGCCCTAGGCTCGGGGGGCTTGGGTCTCCCTGGCAGGCCACGCCCCAGCATCCCCCCTCCCCGACTCTGCTCTGCGGGGTCTTGACCGGAGGTGAGCCTGGGGTCGTCCTCCCGCCAACTGGCCTTTCCGCGCTGGTTTCCCTGTCCTGTTTCGGGTCTGTAAGGCTCTGTTACGATCGTCAGTGTCCTTCGCGTGTGTGTCTGTGTGTGTGTCTTCCCCAGGAGCACATGCAGACGCATCAGGCCGGTCCTTCCTTAAGCTCTCAGAAGCCGCGGGTGTTCAAGTGTGACACGTGTGAGAAGGCCTTTGCCAAGCCCAGCCAGCTGGAGCGCCATAGCCGCATCCACACAGGTAGCCCCAGGGAGGGCCCCGGGTGAGACGTCCTGCCGCCCACTGCTCGTGGCAGAAGGGCCACATGCAGCATGTGAACGTTCGCTCGTGACACAGCACCCAGTTCGTGAGGCGCGACCCACTTGCTCAGGTCTTCTGATTTTTTGTCAGTTTACCGTGCGGCTGACTTCCCCAGAGAGAGGCTGTTGCCGTTTGTGCGTGCAGGTCTCGGGTCCTCCTGTCCACCTCTGTCTGGCGCCCAGCCTTCTCACGGTTCTCACAGCCGTGGGGCCCCTTCAGCGGCCGCCTCCGCCTCACCCTCAGAGGACTGCTCCTCCCTGGTGCCCTGGCTGGCTTCCAGGCCTCCTGTGTCGTCAGCAGGCATCTGGCAGCCTCCACGGGCTGCGTGTCCTCGGAGGTGCCCTTGCTTGTCAGCACAGAGCCTGGAGCCCACTGGGTGCCAGCCAGGAGCTGGAGTGACAGACTGCCGTTGCTCCATCATGCATCTCTTTAGGACCATGACTTGGGGCTGGAAACGACTGCCTTGTATAAAAGCACGCACACATGGGCAGGGTTTGCACACCTTCGCAGGCACCTCCTGACTGTTGCTGGGGCTGCTTCCCTGCCCGCGGGGATGCAGTCCAGGTCCTCTCCTCAGCTCCGCCTCTGTCTGCAGGGAGCGCCCTGCTTCTGCCGGCGCTGCGAGGAGAGCCACCTGCAGGGTCGTCTCCCTTTCCATCGCCCCACTTATCTGATGGGGCCCTCAGTTCACCTGTGGCTGTCCTTTTCCTTGGGTGTGATGTCACGGTCCCAGTCCAGGGATAAGGGCAGAGACCCTGGGGCTCTTTCTAGGACTCTGCCTGCCATTGAGAGCAGACCCGAGACCTCCCTCGTCATCGCTGAGGAGGGCCACCTAGAGGATGGCGACCCGCTGCCTCCAGAGCAGCCTTGGGGTGCTGGCACCTGACCTGGGGGGCCTCGTGGGGATGAGAGGCAGCCACACAGGGCATGTGGGAAAGAACTTTCTAGGCCAAGGGAAGGCTTGTGCACACCCTGGAAAAGCGAGGACTTGGTCCTGGGGCTGGGAAGTGTGTGAGTGACAACAGGGGAGGTAGGGCAGCCAGGACCAGAGTGGCTGTGCAGGAGGTACTCCCCAAGGTGGTGCTCCCCAGGGCGGTCCTCCCCAGGGTGGTGCTCTCCTGGTCAGGTGCTCATCTGGACGGTGCTCCCCAGGGTGGTGCTCACCTGGGCAGTGTTCACCAGGAGAGTGCTCTCCTGGGCGGGTCCTCACCGGGTAGTGCTCACCTGGCAGATGCTCTCTTGGGCAGGTCCTCACCAGGGTGGTTGCTCTCCTGGGCAGGTCCTCACCTGGATAGATCCTTACCAGGACACATGCTCACCCGGGGAAGGCTCCCTGCAGAGGTCATTCTGGGCAGCTTTTTCTTCCATTCGTCAGTTTATGTATCAACTTGAAAGCAATTAACATTTAAAAGATACTGTATACACCATACTTTAATCAAGTGGATTTGGTATTCCCGTGTCCTCAACATCGTTCAGCTTTTCTTTTGGAAGCATGTTGTTTGAACCATGTTTGTTCATTTCTGGAGACTTCCGGGACTTTGCGTAGCTTTGTCTTCTGTGTCTCCCTGCAGAGCAGCCTTGCCAGACCCTGGGTTAGCAAGGGTAACGCAGCAGGGGGATGTCACTAGGATCCTGTAGAACTTACATCCCTTGCTGGGAGCTCGTGTGTGTGTATGTGTGTGTGTCCCTGGGAGCTCATGTGTGTGTATGTGTGTGTGTGTGTGTCCCTGGGAGCTCGTGTGTGTGTATGTGTGTGTCCCTGGAAGCCCTTGTGTGTGTATGTGTGTGTGTCCCTGGGAGCTCGTGTGTGTGTATGTGTGTGTCCCTGGGAGCTCGTGTGTGTATGTGTGTGTCCCTGGGAGCTCGTGTGTGTGTGTCCCTGGAAGCTCTTGTGTGTGTGTATGTGTATGTCCCTGGGAGCTCGTGTGTGTGTGTGTGTGTGTGTGTCTCCCTGGGAGCTCATGTATGTGTGTATGTGTGTGTGTCCCTGGGAGCTCATGTGTGTGTGTGTGTGTGTCCCTGGAAGCTCTTGTGTGTGTGTATGTGTATGTCCCTGGGGGCTCATGTGTGTGTGTGTGTGTGTGTCCCTGGGAGCTCATGTGTGTGTGTGTGTATGTGTATGTGTGTCCCTGGAAGCTCGTGTGTGTGTGTCCCTGGGAGCTCGTGTGTGTGTATGTGTGTGTCCCTGGGAGCTCGTGTGTGTATGTGTGTGTCCCTGGGAACTTGTGTGTGTGTGTGTCCCTGGAAGCGCGCGTGTGTGTGTAGGTATATGTCCCTGGGAGCTCGTGTGTGTGTGTGTGTGTGTCTCCCTGGGAGCTCGTGTGTGTGTGTGTTTATGTGTGTATGTGTCCCTGGGAGCTCATGTGTGTGTGTGTATGTGTCCCTGGGAGCTCGTGTGTGTGTGTGTGTGTGTGTGTGTCCCTGGAAGCCCTTGTGTGTGTATGTGTGTGTGTCCCTGGGAGCTCGTGTGTGTGTATGTGTGTGTCCCTGGGAGCTCGTGTGTGTGTGTGTGTGTGTCCCTGGGAGCTCATGTATGTGTGTGTGTGTGTATGTGTGTGGGAGCTCGTGTATGTGTGTGTCCCTGGGAGCTCGTGTGTGTGTGTGTCCCTGGGAGCTCGTGTGTGTGTGTTTATGTGTGTATGTGTCCCTGGGAGCTCATGTATGTGTGTGTATGTGTCCCTGGGAGCTCGTGTGTGTGTGTGTGTGTGTATGTGTGTCCCTGGAAGCCCTTGTGTGTGTATGTGTGTGTGTCCCTGGGAGCTCGTGTGTGTGTATGTGTGTGTCCCTGGGAGCTCGTGTGTGTGTGTGTGTGTGTGTGTGTGTTCCTGGGAGCTCGTGTGTGTGTGTGTGTGTGTCCCTGGGAGCTCATGTATGTGTGTGTGTGTGTATGTGTGTGGGAGCTCGTGTATGTGTGTGTCCCTGGGAGCTCGTGTGTGTGTGTGTCCCTGGGAGCTCGTGTGTGTGTGTGTGTGTGTCCCTGGAAGCTCTTGTGTGTGTGTATGTGTGTGTCCCTGGGAGCTCATGTATGTGTGTGTGTGTGTGTCCCTGGAAGCTCTTGTGTGTGTGTGTGTGTGTCCCTGGGAGCTCGTGTGTGTGTGTGTGTTCCTGGGAGCTCGTGTGTGTGTGTGTGTGTGTCCCTGGGAGCTCATGTATGTGTGTGTGTGTGTATGTGTGTGGGAGCTCGTGTATGTGTGTGTCCCTGGGAGCTCGTGTGTGTGTGTGTCCCTGGGAGCTCGTGTGTGTGTGTGTGTGTGTCCCTGGAAGCTCTTGTGTGTGTGTATGTGTGTGTCCCTGGGAGCTCATGTATGTGTGTGTGTGTATGTGTGTGTGTGTGTGTCCCTGGAAGCTCTTGTGTGTGTGTGTGTGTGTCCCTGGGAGCTCGTGTGTGTGTGTGTGTGTCCCTGGGAGCTCGTGTGTGTGTGTGTGTGTCCCTGGAAGCTCGTGTGTGTGTGTGTGTGTGTGTGTCCCTGGAAGCTCTTGTGTGTGTGTGTGTGTGTGTGTATGTGTGTCCCTGGAAGCTCTTATGTGTATGTATGTGTCCCTGGGAGCTCGTGTGTGTATGTGTGTGTCCCTGGGAGCTCGTGTGTGTGTGTGTGTCCCTGGAAGCTCTTGTGTGTGTGTGTGTGTCCCTGGGAGCTCATGTGTGTGTGTGTGTGTCCCTGGGAGCTCATGTATGTGTGTGTGTGTGTGTGTGTCCCTGGAAGCTCTTTTGTGTGTGTGTGTGTGTCCCTGGAAGCTCGTGTGTGTGTGTGTGTGTCCCTGGGAGCTCGTGTGTGTATGTGTGTCCCTGGAAGCTCGTGTGTGTGTGTGTGTGTCCCTGGGAGCTCATGTATGTGTGTGTGTGTGTGTGTGTGTCCCTGGAAGCTCTTTTGTGTGTGTGTGTGTGTCCCTGGAAGCTCGTGTGTGTGTGTGTGTGTCCCTGGAAGCTCGTGTGTGTGTGTGTGTGTCCCTGGGAGCTCGTGTGTGTATGTGTGTCCCTGGAAGCTCATGTGTGTGTGTGTGTGTCCCTGGGAGCTAGTGTGTGGTGTGTGTGTGTGTGTGTGTGTGTCCCTGGGAGCTCGTGTGTGTGTGTGTGTGTATGTCCCTGGGAGCTTGTGTGTGTGTGTGTGTGTATGTCCCTGGGAGCTCG
This sequence comes from Capra hircus, assembly GCF_001704415.2. Taxonomy (NCBI): domain Eukaryota; kingdom Metazoa; phylum Chordata; class Mammalia; order Artiodactyla; family Bovidae; genus Capra; species Capra hircus. The sequence goes on along the minus strand of NC_030831.1, from coordinate 2,355,488 downwards.
TGTGTGTGTGTGTGTGTCCCTGGGAGCTCGTGTGTGTGTGTGTGTGTGTGTCCCTGGGAGCTTGTGTGTGTGTGTGTGTCCCTGGGAGCTCGTGTGTGTGTGTGTGTGTGTGTGTGTGTGTGTGTTTGTGCACTCCTTGCAGCCGGCCTGCGGGGCGCTGACCGCACCGTCTGTCCGCAGGGGAGCGGCCGTTCCACTGCACGCTCTGCGAGAAGGCCTTCAACCAGAAGAGCGCGCTGCAGGTGCACATGAAGAAGCATACGGGGGAGCGCCCGTACAAGTGTGACTACTGCGTCATGGGCTTCACGCAGAAGAGCAACATGAAGCTGCACATGAAGCGGGCCCACAGCTATGCAGGTGAGGGGCCCGCAGCCACTGCAGGCGGCGGGAGGCCCCTTCCTCACAGCGGCGGCCTGGACACTGTGTCCCAAGGGCTGGGGAGCCACTGTGGGGTCAAGGTCAGCCAAGTCTGTGCCCTGTGGTCCTGCACGGTGACTCGCCGATGTCGGTGCTGGCAGAGAGGGGGCATCTCAGTGGGGCCTGCTGTGTCCCCCTGTCCGCCTCGTCCCACATCGTCTCGGAGTGCCTGGAAGCTCTGGGCGATGGGTGTGGTGGCCAGTCACCTGGTGGGGGCTGTGCCCGGAGGGGCTGGACCGCAGCCTGTGTCTCAGGCTCAGGCGCGGTGGCCAGGCGAGCAGTCAGGCCTGAGTGCGGGGGTGTGGACCCCAGAGTCTCCGGGAGCCGCAGGGCAGGACCCTTCGTGCTGGGCAGCTCTGGAGGAAGAGAAAATCCATCCTGATGTCTACAGGCTAGTGCTTCCTGCGTCCTTTCTGTTGGAAAAGTCGTCAGTGGTGTTAGTCATGGCTCAGCAGTGCCATCGGCATAACTTCACGACACGTAGAGTGTGAGAGTGTAGCGGACAAGGGCTGTGTGCTTTCATGTTCAAGTAACAGTAATTGCCAGAACCATGAAACCCGCGGCTCAAACGATTCTTTCTTCACTGGGATGGAGAAGAAAGCCGTTTAGGAATGTCTCATCTCTCTGTGTTGTGCTTGTTTATATGCGTGTCACCTCACGTTGCTGCGTGTCTGAGGCTCTCTCTTTGTCCCCTCAGCAGGGGCAGTGCCGGAGCCCGTGGGCCAGCAGGACCATGGAGCGGAGGCGCTGAGCCACGCGCTGCACCTGGACGAGGTGGTCCCAGAGCCTGCGAGTGAGTGGCAGGCCCTGGCCAACGTGTTTTGACAGGCGCCGCCCCGAGGACGTCCCGGAGTCAAGTGTGGAGGAGAACAGAGCACTTGGGATTTCTGTTTTGAAGCCTCAAGTGTTTTAAATATCACCACAATAATTTTCTTAGCTATAAAACGGTCTAATGATCACTGACTTTCAGCGACTTCCAGGAAGGAGCTGGGCAAGGTGGAAGGCACGGCGTTCTCATGTCTCTGCAGACCACTAAACTCAGGTCCACGTCAGCAGTCTGACCCTCCCCGTGGCCAGTGCAGCCAGCTAGACCTCCGCCGGATCTTACTGTCATCGTGGTGTGACCAGTGAGACAGGTGTCAGTGTGGGGGAAGGCAGAGGGTTCTCTTTTCCTTCATGCTTCCCATGACAAAAAGCATAGCTCATGAAACCAACATAAGCTAGGTGCATGGAGTTCCGAGGAAATGTATGACACACAGGGAAGTTTTTTCCATTTTTTTCTGTGTGTGTTTCGAGATTAGTAGAAATGGACTCTTTCTTTTTTTTAGCCTACCGTATGTTAGTATACTGGGACCGTGAGAGATGGCTGGACCACTTCTCTCCACGACAGAGAGCTGCCCGTCAGTCAGGAGAAGGCGGCACCTGGGGCGTGAACGTGAGGACAGAGTCAGCCTGACCCACGAGTGAGGACTCGGCCGTCCCCGCTGGAGGCGGCCGCGCGCGCCCGAGTCCCCGCCGGCCCACGGCCGGGTCAGCAGGAAGCACAAGCGGCGCTGCAGGCTGCAGACGGCAGCGCCGGCTCCCGGGCGCGGAGACGCTGCCGCCCCAGCGCCCCAGCGCCCCGGGGATAGGAGCCTGTCCCAGCCCCGCGGTGTTCTCCTCGTCCATAAGCAGGTGTACTTTTTATTTCAGGGAATCCTTTAGTATCATCAATGGTGCCACGTTGAACATGCCCCAAACCAACCAAATCCCGCCCTCGCTGGGGCAGAGCGCGCGTCGATCCCACGGCATTCCAAAGACAGAAACTTCTTACTCCACGTGACTCTCTCCTTGGAAGTTATTTATATGTTCTATGTATAAATACGTATGTACATATGCAGATATATGGGCCTCTGTGTGGCTGAACAGTATATTTTGTAAATAAGCACTATCCCTGTTACAGAGCGAGCGACAGACAGCATTTTTACCTCCAACGAGCACTTCAGATCAGTATTCATTCATTTTGTTAATAAAGAAACGGACATCCTCGTCATTGTGACATAGAGCTGGGGTTGCTTTTTTTGTGTTTGTTTTTCCTAAGAATAATTGCCTTTATTTTTCTCATTGCCTCACTGGTTTCAGAAGAGAGCAGTTTTATTATAAATATTGTATGGACTTTGTATATTAAGAGAGGAGCTCATTTCAGATTCCTGAAGAGAGACATTTCACTGTTATTTTTTGAAGGGGCATCTTTTGATTTTTTGTTGTTCACACTTTCGGCGTATGTATATAAGTAGTATTGATGGTGATACAAAAACTTTTGTTATGTGAAAATATTTAAGTCTGAAAACTTAAATAATATTACTTTTTTTTTCCAAACTGCTTTGTGTATTGTATATTTTTTTAAAGAAAAAAAAAAAAAAAAGCCTTATTTGACTTGTGATACTGGACTTCTGTATCCTGAGGTTTTTCTTGAATGTCAGTGTGTGTACCTGGCTGGAGTCCGTATATTCAGAATAACTGTAATTGTGCCAGAGTTTTAAAGGTTCTGCTTTTAATGCACTTTTCTTTTATAATTTTGTATTAAAATATTTTAGAAATGTTGATTAATTTTGGTGAACAAATATCTCCAAAGTTGAAATTATTGAAATTTTAAAAATTTTGTTCTTGCTAGGTTATTTATTTTGGTTTTAGCATTAAATGTCATCTCAGGTCAGTCTCTGCAAGGGGTTTGTTTAATTCCTAATTGTATAGAAAGCATAGTTCAGTGAATTGTATTGGTGCACAGCCTGTTTAAGTAAGGCCTTACCAGGTGAATCTAAAGCCTACTTTTATTTTGGTTAAAGAAAAAAAAAAATCTATCAGTAATCCATTTTGTGAGTCTTCTCAGTTTATTATCAGGCAAACACAAGACATTAATGTATTATTTTTATTTACTTCCTAATTATAAAAGCTGCTTCTTTGCAAAACATTCCTTGAAAAATAAGGTTTTGTAAAGACATAATTTCACTTGAACTTTTGGTGGAGTGGAGTACAAGTTGATCTTTATACTTTACTGGTTGATAAAAAGTCTTCTGACAAGAGATTTCTAGTCTCCTGCATAACCAGGGTTTTGAGGATAGATAATTGTATTTTTAAAAAATATCTATCATAGCATATCTGCTTTGGAATAACAATAAATAAAAAAATGAAGTTAGGAAATGTGATTAATTTTTTTCTTTTAAAATATTTACTGTAAGATAGTTTGGCGCATGCATTCAGATATGTTTTCACAGAAAAGAACTTTAGTGATGTTTTCCTGCGCCTCCGTGCAGCACACACGAGCGCCACCCTCGTGAGGGCCACATGAAGAGCTTCCTACTTAAAAGCAGGCTGTGCCTTGAGGCCGGCCCGCCATCTGCGTTCGCTGCAAGCGCCTCCGTTGCTGCCACCGTTGACCGTAACAAACGCCACCCTGGTCACTTAGGTGCCTGTAGAGAGGCTGCAACCGCCTGTAGCTGTGTCCCGTGGTAAAGGAGCTGGGCAGCTCTGGGCCACTGCAAGACGAGTCCCCTTCCCTCGGAAGCTGCCCCAGGGAGCTGGGTGTAGTTCCCGGGTGCTGGGGTGGGGAAGCTGGAGGGTGTGGAGAGGGGAAGGGTTAGTGCTCAGTGGTGTCCAACCCTCTGTGACCCAATGGACTGTCGCCTCTGTCTGTGGAGTTCTCCAGCAGGAATACTGCAGGGGGCTGCTGTGCCCTCCTCCAGGGGGGTCGGGGCCAGAGCCGGGTCTCCTGCGTGGCGGGCGGACTCTTTGCCGTCAGGGTGTGTGGAGCCCCATCCATGCTCGCTGCAGAGGTGGGCATGTCTGCACAAAGGGCAGCAGGTGAAAATGGAGCAACTTTTCCAGCGCCCCTCCCCACAAGCTTCCCTCGGCCCCTCAAGGAATTGGCAGCTTGGACAGGCCTGTGGTTGGAGGATTGGGCATGGAGGGAGCTTGGGCTGTTGGTCCAGCGGAAAGGAGCTCCTCGAGCTCTGACCACAAGCTTCCCTCGGCCCCTCAAGGAATTGGCAGCTTGGACAGGCCTGTGGTTGGAGGATTGGGCATGGAGGGAGCTTGGGCTGTTGGTCCAGCGGAAAGGAGCTCCTCGAGCTCTGACCACAAGTTACTGACAGAACGCGACAAACCCGGCCTAACAAAGTTCCTGTCTTCCCTCGGATTTCCGTTTCATCCGATCTCAGCGTTTAACCAGCGAGTGTCTCTTCATGTCAGTCTCTCCACAACAGTGGTTTGCACCCTCGCCCATAACCGTTTGTAAGGAAATGTGAGCCTGAGTTTTACAGTCACACCAGTATCCGTGGGCAGGAGGCACACGGTAGTACAGGGTGAGGTTCTGAAAAGGAGGTGGGCTTCGCTGCTTCCTGTGGGTTTTCCTCCTTGCAGAAGACTTTCATACCTCACAGAGAAACACATTCTTTAGAAGAGGATCACTCCAGTTTATGTGAATAACATGATCTTAAGAAAATGCATAAGACATGGGGCTTCCCCCGAGGCTCAGTGATAAAGAATCCATCTGCCAACGCAGAAGGTGCGGGAGACACAGGTTGCGTCCCTGGGTCAGGAAGATCCCCTGGAGGAGGGCATGGCAGCCCGCTCCAGTATTCTTGCCTGGAGAATCCTGTGGACAGAGGAAACTGGCGGTCTGCAGTCCATGGAGTTGTAGAGAATCAGATGCAACTGAAGTGGTTGGGCACACATGCGTAGATAAGATACGTATAGCACTGCCTTCTGGTTATTTTTAACAATATTTTATACCTGCTTTTTACCTAATTTTTTCAGATGATTATTTCAAAGTCAGTACTGTGCCCTCTCTTCCCTGCTCCCCCCCACCCCACCCCGGCGCCAACTGTTGCTAATTTGTTCTTTTTCTAAAATCTGTTGTATACAGTGAGGCAAAGATGAATTTACGTAACTGATACTTCTGGACCACTCTTTTTGCCACCTAACCTCTCTTCATGTAATGTAGGCATTTTGGAGTTTTTAGAAAGGAATTTCGAAAGTGCCTTGGTACGCATTTGAAGCCACTCTGTCTCTACCGAATACTCCTGAAAAGCAGCGTTTTAAAACCATCTCATTGTTTATAACGGTGGAGGCAAACACCTTGCTGAAGCGAGAGCCCTGCCTCAGCCTCCTGAAGCCTTTCCTGGATGAGGCCCCTAAACCCACCACGTTTGTCCCATCTGAGCTCACCCTCTGTCTCAGCTGACCCCGTTCCCTTCACACCCACTGCCCCTCACTTACTTACATGGAGGGGTGCGGCAGATTTTTGTACGGAGGACTAATAAAATACTTAAAGCATAAAAAAGTAAAGAGTAAGTGACAGGAACAATAGGTAGTGATCATAAAATATTCTATTTAATCATTTTTATGTGTAGTGCCTCACAGCATGAAGGCTTTTGTGTCAAGATTTATAATCCATTTGGCAAATTTCTAAAATGACAGTGATTCATTCTTGATTCACCACTAAAGGACATGTTTAAAGTTAATTGTTTTTAATTTACAGGAGAGTCCTTTTTTTCAATCTTCAGAATTGTCCCATGGTCTATTTCTGCATTGGATGACATTTATTTAATACAATTTTGTGTTAAGAATGCATAGTTATTCCAAAAGTCACTGTGCTGGCTTTAAGAATAATAAAGTTACTTTTGTATTATCTTAGAACTCCTATATATTTACTTATTTGGGTTTGGGGTGAGTTATAAGCATTTAAAGGTAGACATTTTCTCTAGGTAACATTTTCAGCATGTTAACAAAATATGATGCTGAATTTGCAATGAATTCAGATCCACGGGGCTCAAATAGTCTGAGGACATCTTGCTTGCCACCCTTGAGGGTATTTTCCACTTTTCCCCTTATTTGTAAGGTAGTTGAAGATAATTGAAAATCAATCATAATATCAACTTATTTATTCATGTAGACATGTAGGACATTGGGTTTTCCCAGAAATACCAATGGAGTTAGTTGATATTACAGCATCTGGTCCCTTTTAAAGATGCATCTCCAAACTTTCAGAAATTCATAGTTTATAGTCATTGTCCTGTTAAAGTAGAGAATTGAAGATAACTTTTTTCTTTGTTCACCTTACTCCTAGAACAGAGTGGGCACTTCATGCAATTTTTCTGACTGAAATAGCTAAGTGGTTTTTATTTTCTCCCAGGCTTTGCTCAGAGGGAATGGTAAGGAATCTGCTCTTCCTCCTGTCTGTAGGAGGAATATTGTTCTTTTGGTGTTTAAGGTATGGCGGGTGGGGAGAGGGGGTTGTTCTCTAGAAATAACCAGATTATGGCTCATCTGCTGCCTCTACCATGGATTGCCTCAGCTACTTAAAACGGCCTAGCTGAGTTTTTCCAGAGTGTTCGGCTTTCTGATGATGTAAGATTGCTGATACTTAAACACAGGTAAGGGCGTGAGTTTACGATGCATTTTGTGCATGAGCAGAGCTGAAAGGCATGGGAGTTGGACTGTAAAGAAGAATGAGCATCTTAGAAGTGATGCTTTAAAATTGTGGTGCTGGAGAAGAGAGTCCCTTGGACATCAAGGAGATCAGACCAATCAATCTTCAAGGAAATCAACCTTGAGTATTCATTGGAAGGACTGATGCTGAAGCTCCAGTACTTTGGCCACCTGATGCCAAGAGCCGAATCATTGGGAAAGACCCCGATGCTGGGAAAGATTGAGGGCAGAAGGAGAAGGGGACGACAGAGGTTGAGATCGTTGGATGGCATCACTGACTCAATGGACATGAGTTTGAGCAAACTCTGGGAGATGGTGAAGGATAGGGAAGCCTGGCGTGCTGCAGCCCATGGGGTCGCAAAGATTTGGACACGACTTGGCAGCTAAACCACCACCATATGAATAGAAGTATCTTTTACAAATGCCAATGATTAATTTATTCTGCATCATCCATAATGTTATTTCTATCACTGAGGAGATCTTATTATGATGGACAGGGAGGCCTGGCCGCAAAGAGTCGGACACGACTGAGCGACTGAACTGAACTGAACTTTAAAGGAGCCGCTCAGATGGCTAAGTGGTAAAGAATCTGCCTGAAAAACAAGAGATGAGTTCAGTTCCTGGGCCAGAAAGATCCCCTCGAGAAGGAAATAGCAACCCACTGCAGTAGTCTTGCCTGGGAATCCTATGGACAGAGGAGCCTGATGGGCTACAGTCCATGGGGTCTCAGAGAGTCAGACACGACTAAGCGACTAAAACAAGTACTGTGAAAGTGTTAAATCCCTTTAGTCTCTAAGGAAAAATGGAGAAACGGTAGTTTCTATGCCCACACCCACGGCCCCACACTCTCCTTTCTGCCAATATACAGATATTTCCCTGATTTTTAAATCCTGACTCAAGCAAAAGAGATGGTTCTATGACACTATTTTAGCATCAGAACAAAGTAATTGTAGGTTACCCTGGTAACCAGCTTCAGGGGAAAAAAAATCTTATAAATTAGCACAAAATAGCTCTTCTTAGAGTGCCCTCAGCCGGCTCCTCCATCATCCTGGAGAAGGATGGACAGCAGCTGGCCGTCTTCCCCAAGATACTCCTCACCACGCACTTTTTCTAGGCTCAGTTTGAATTATCTTTCTCAAGTTTAGTAATCTGAACTCTTGATGCTTTCTGTGCAAACTCTTTGAAGCGGTTTCAAACTTTTAGCACAGTTGCAAGAGTAGAACAAAGAAGTCCGCCTAGACTCTTCCCCAGAGATGGCTTTCCAGCGTTGCCCGAAGTCCATGCGGCTGACCCACTGCAGGCTTGCGCCTGGCACCCAGCCCTCCTGCCTGGCTGCCGCCTCTCCCTGGAGCAGCACCTCCTCCTCCTCAGCTCTGCCGTTCAATTAAACTCTTGCCAACTGGGGGTGTCTAGGAAACCTTTGTCACTGCAGGAGAAACACACCCTGCTGTGGGCTGCCTGGTGCCCCAGATCCATTTGCTGGGGTGTTTACTCCTGATGTGATGGCACTTCCAGGAGCTAAGTACGGCTTAAACGCAGCCACGAGGGTGAGACGGGAGCCCTGACAAGGAAGGAGAGACACCACGGTGTGTCGTGTGCCCCGGAGAGCAGGCAGTGTGTGCAGGCCAAGGAGAGGGGTCTCCCCAGAAACTCCCTGCTGGCGCCTTGGCTGTGAGCGTCCAGGCTCCAGAGTCCGAGAACATGAAACGTGCATTGTTTCGGGCCTTCAGGCCTGCTGCGGCATTACGACAGCCCCAACAACACAGCACCGAGGGCTCCTGGAAGGCTTGGCGTTCCCGTTCTCAGAGGCTTCCCCCCACCCATCTCAGTGTTTTTCTCAGGCCCATTTTCTCTCCTCACAAACCCCAAACCCAGCTCACAGCCCACACCTGGTTTATAAAGCCAGCCCGCTAGATGGAGCCGACATCCTCGCCGCTAACCTCTGACCTGCTCCTGACCTCTGACCTGGCCTGCTCTCCCAGGGGTTGGTGCTGGGGCCCCTTGACTGTCCTCTGCCCGGGTGGCGGGGCGGGGGAGCAGACAGGAACCCATAGATGGTTCTCGGTCTGGACCACGTGGTGCAGAGGCGGCTGGGCGGATCGACGGGGTATCTGAGAAAGCGTGATCACCGTGCTGTTCTGTTCTGGTGGGAAGAGGCTTCCTTCATCAGATAGACCCTCCTGGCACCTCTGGACTCGGTGCGACGGTCCGCAGGTGAGCACGCAGAGATGGAGGTGTGTGTGGCCGGGGGTCTAGCACACCCCCCATTCACAGCTCCACCTGGAAATGAACTTTCCTGCAGCTTTGTGGTGATGCAGACCTCTTGGGCTTCCCAGTGGCTACAGGAAAAACCTGCCTGCCAATGCAGGAGGCATAAGAGACACAGGTTCAATCCCTGGGTCGGGAAGATCCCCTGAAAAAGGAAATGACAACCCACTCCAGCATTCTTGCCTGGAGAATCCCGTGGACAGAGGAGCCTGGTGGGTCCATAGGGTCGCAAAGAGTCGGGCACGACTGAAGTGACTTAGCACACACACTCACGTTCTGCAGACCAGAATAAGTCACAGAAGACAAGCCATGCAGATATCATTAAAAGTGTATTACTTTATTTCAATACTCAAGAACAGTGCATACTTTCCTTGAGACCTGTGGTCACAGCTCTCATTGTTGGGTGTGGCCACGAATGGAGGTCACTCAGTCACAACCAGCTCAAAGACGCAGTGTGTGTGTCAAGCAGTTTGGAGATTTTGTTTCTGAAATTTTTTTTCCTTATCCTCTCATCATTGAGGCTACGTATTAATAGACATTATAGTAAACCCACGCGAAATATTCAGAATTAGAAGGGGATTAAAGAGCCACGTTTGGGCGTTACATTGACTATTCCTCATTTTCATCCTAAGAGGGGTTGTGACGCCAGTGTGGGGACTTCGTGGGGGCCTGGTGGGAGAGAGGCTGAAATCAAAAGGTGGGAATCAGTAGGTTATGGGGGAAGCACGGGAGATATCAGCTGGGGTTAGAAAAGAGTGGGATAGAGGACCCCTCCCCGTCCTCACTGGGGCCTGCACCCAGTCTGGCAGCGATTCGGGAAAAGCCAGTGTGCTGGTCAGCGGGTTTCTGGGAGGAAGCGGGTAGGCTGGTTATCTCTCCCCAAGGGTTAGTGTTCGCTGTGCGCACCGCCGTGCCGAGCACGCCACCTGTCACCTTCGCGCTCGCGATGGCCGCGGCCACCGCGAGGCTCCCGGAACGTCCTGCCACCGCTCTGAGCTGCGCCGCCTCCGCCCTCCGGCCGGGCTCCGTAGGAAGCAGGTTGTCGGGGGCGCCGTCGCGGGACCCCCGAGGCCCGGCCGAGTTCGCCCCCCGTCCCTTCTCCGCACGCGCCAATCCGGCTCCTCCGGGGTGTGAGCCGTGGCCACCACACGGGACACTCCCAGCTGCCCGCCCGCCTGCCACGTACCAAAGCTCCCGCCGCGAAGCCGCTCCACTGTGATCGGTTAGGAAAGGAAGTGCTTTAAGAGGTGAGAGGAGGCGGGAAAGAAACCAAAGGAAGCTCAGAGCCAAGGTCGGTCTCCACATCCTGCGTGGGGGCCCGGCGGCAGGGTCCCCAGGGCCGCTCCCACAGCCGTCCCAGGGCAGAGGGTGGGCGTGGAGGGTCGCCCACCCTGGACCCTCGGGGACCTCGCTGATTTCCAAGCGTGAGCTGACAGCTGCACCGTCTTCTCCATTGAGCCACTGGCCAGGAGCCCGCAGGACGTGGGTATGGGCAGGGTTGGGGGGGCGCTGGCTGCACTAGGGAATTTAGACAATGATTAGCGTCGAGGCGGTTGTATTAAGAAGCTGGGGACGGGGTTCTGGGAGGGGAGCTGGGCTTCAGCGTCTTGCCATCGGGGACCCGGAACGGCTGTCTCGTCCTCCCTGAGAAAAAGAAACAGAGAGTTAGTTGGGAGAGCCAGGGCCCTGTGGTCACCAGGGGCAGGGCCTCGCCCCTCGGGGTCTGTCTCTAGGAGTGAAGCTGCGTGGGGCTGGTCTCTAACCCCGTGTCTCACAGCATCCTTTATCTCATTGCACATGCAAGTACCACTGGGCAGACAGGACGGGGCGCATGGGCGCTGCGTCTGAGAACCATGCGTTTCTGGGGGTGAAAAACTCAACTGATACATTAAATGTCTCAAAGGAGGGCTTGTTTTCTCCTAACATTACCCCCTCAAGAGATGGGAGGCCCAATTCCCCTCACCATCCCAGCTCAGCAGGAAGTAGCCAGAAAGACCTCGACGCCCCTATTCCCAAAGAATTTGGCCTCCCATCTTTTGAGGGGGGAATGTTAGGTAGTTAGAATAGGAAAAAGGAGTCCAGATGGCGGTGGCTGAAAGACAAGGAAGGGAAAAGCCTGTAAAAATGGAACAAAAGGAAGGTCTGAGGACTGGAGTGAGGACCTCAGGCGAAACAAACAGCATCCCTGGCTGTCCCAGTTTACACAGGGCAGGCTTGGGGGGAGGGAAAGACATATAGAAAGAGGAGCCACAGGGCCAGCGGTCTCTCTCTCCTCTTGCGAGGATGTATTTTCCTTTACTTTCTAAATAAAACTGAACTGTAATACGGCACTGTAACACTCTCTGAGAGCTATGATGCGCTGAAGGCTTTAATGTCCGTTGCTTCAAATCTTTGTTGTGAGGAGACAGAACCGAGAAAATTACACACTCCCCTGACATTTAGACTAGTGATTCCCAGGGACTGTGGGAAGTGGTCCGTGAACGATGCCCGGGATGGGCTCATCTGCGTGAGGCTGGGATGCTGAGAGCACAGCCCCACTCGGTTCACCGGGGAGCGGCCTCCACCCCACCTTCGAGCCCTCTCCTGCGTCACCAAGGAAACCAGCCTCCCAGATGAGCTGTCCACAGACTCTGACCTCAGGGTCTTAAAAAAACAAGAGTTGCCATGTTTTCTGGACAAATACAGTTTGCAGAAGAGCTGGCAGTGGTGGAAGTGGAGAGAGCGAGTGGGGATGACGGAGACAAGGGAGCTTGTGCAGGCACTGGCTCGAGAAGGCAACTGTCACCCCAGGTGCCACTTGGATGAACCTGGAGGAAGGTGCTTTTTTTTTTTGCATTTGAATTCTTATTCAAATTTTAGTCTCTTTTTGGATTTCCCTTTTCTCGTAGGTTATGAATGAAAACTTGATCTCTCAAAGGTCCCCTTGAGACTGTGAGCCCCCGGAAAGAAAGATGAACATGAAATACGCTATTGATCTGATGACAGACGGGCCTCCTCCACGTCCTGTGTCCCCCACGTGACCCTGAGATTAGGCAATGGAAGCACAAGGCCCCAGGTCTTATAGCTAACTCGGTCAACAGAAAGATGATGGCTCTGATTTCTTGCAATTTTGCTTTCCCCCAAAACATTCCTCCATTGCTGATTCACTGGACGCATTTTATTTTCATGTGTGGGGAAGTCTGTGGAATTCTAGCCTCTGGAGGTCTCAGGCATCATTCAGAGATAACTCCCCTTGCAGGAAAGGGGCTTTGTTCCCCAGCCTCGGGGCCAAGCCCTTCAGCAGGGACCTGGGTCTTGTCCCAGGTGAGTCTAGCTGGGCTTTGGGTACTTGGTCCTCAGAGCTGCTCCTGGAGTAGCCCTGAGCAAGGCAGCACTGGCCCCTCCTTGTCCTGAATTTCAGAGAGATTAACCTTAGGGCCTCCTGGAAAGTGTGAGTTAGTCGTGCACAAGAGCAGACCGCTGCCCCATCTGATCAAGCACATGCGCGCTGAGACGGGCTTAGTCCCCCTCCTCCCCTATTTGCCAAACACCTTACCTGAGACACCACTGAACACCCTGAGGGCAACTTTTGAATAAGAGATGGCAGATTTATGGCTTTTCTTTTCGATTACTGTGCCTACAATTTATTATCTACTGTGATCTAAATCTCTGACATCTGTTTCATCTTGTGAACAAGCAAGCCAGCCTAGAGGGGGTGGATGTTCTTAGCATCCCTGTTTGCTAGTTGAAGGAGCTGAAGCTCCTCAGAGAGGTTGAGTCATTTCCCCAAAGTCGGCCAGCAGAGGTGAGCTGGTGTTAGAAACTCTGATGAGGATGGACATCGTCCCAACTGCAGACATCTGGGTTTTGCCCTTGGTCGCTCTGGTCCAGAAGTCTTGGGGAATCAGAAATGGTCTGGACACTGCAGGTGACCTGATGGAAACACCGCAGCTCCGGGTTTAGACCCAGAGCCCCGCCAGGACATGCGTCATCGCCGTCTCATTTCAGAATCAACACACGTATATCGTAAGGCTCTCTGTTTCTTGGACATTTGGGATAGTATTTATCTCCTTATCAGATTTGCCTCAGGATCAATATTTTGAAGACTGAGTCCTGCCCACATTGAGTCTGACACCAGCCAACTTAGCAGTGGGTCACTCACCACTCACTTCATGTATTTAAATGTCTTCCTGAAGAGACTGAGTCCCCTCAAAGCTGAGTCCTGCTTCTTGTCACCTTCAGAGTCCGGCACCTTTCAGAGCCTAGGTCGCTGTATCTGTCGCGGCCATCTGTGTACCCCGACCACTGGACGTGCCACACACACACGGGACTTGATGCAGAATTAGTTAGGTGACCAACCTACGAGTCTCTGTGTTCCCGACCAAACCATTTCACCGTAAATTGTAAAATCGCGACGTTTCAACGAGCTCAGCAGGAAGCACTCTTCTGCAGGTCAGAGGTGATTGGGGTTGAGGAGCCATCACGCTTTGCTGGTGGGGCCTGAGCCCGTGGACGGGGTGCGTGGGGCTGTTGGTCTCCTGGTGACATAGCCTCGCCACAGACCACAGGACCTTCTCAGGTGAAATCACGCTGTGACCTGCAGTAAGCCAGCGGGTGAGCCTTGGGAGGCACTCCTGGTCTCATCAGAGACCACGGATACCTGGGACAGGAGTCCATGGAAACACAGGTCTCCCCCGGGGGGCCGCTGGCATGGGTGGAAGAAGCTGCCGCGTGGGGTGAGAGCTCGGCAGCTACACCGGCACCGCGATGCCCGAGGGTGCAGGGCGGTCCTGCGGCCCTGAGGGCACCGTGAGTGCCACGTCCTCACGCGGCCGCTCCTGCTCTAGCACACGGACTGTGTCTTTCCTTGCTGGTGTCTGTCTTCCTCATGACACGTCTTCCAGCTGGAAGGGGAGTTGACCGGACCCTTGTAAGCGTCAGGACTGCAGGTGTAGCTGACATCAGCAGGGAAGTCATGGCCTCATTTGGGTCAAGAGTCAATGAAACTAGCGGCTGGGCTGATGCTCTAATGAGAAAACCAGTGGGATTGGGACTTGTGACGTTTGTTCCTTCCTGCCAGGCCGCCGTGCAGATGTGGTTCCATTATCAGGGATGAAAGGCCCCCTGGAGCCTCGAATCTTTGTGGAAATGGCCCCAACTGCTCGAGAGGCTTGCTGTGGCTCCACAGGCTCATCTCAGCTCCCGAGCCCCTCCAGCTCTAAGCCTGCTGCCCCTTTCCACCTTCTCGAGGACTGTCTGGGCATCTGGGCCCTGCCCATTGGGGCAGCTGTATCTACTCTGTCTGAGGAGACTAGAGCCTGGACCAGCCCTTGGGCGTCCTGGCTCCAGGGCCTTTGTCTCCAGGGTGTTCCATCTCCTCACAGGTGAGCTTGGCCGCTGGACCTGGGACACCACTCCTCTCACCCCAGGACAGCTCTGCCTGCTTGTAGCTGTGGGAGGAAGGAGTTTGAGGGGCCTGGGGTGAGGGGTTACTGCCTGGGGTCTGCCCCTCCCGAGTCCAGAGCCTTCCCTTCCGTCCTCCGTCTGCTCAGGCCTGGGGGCGCTGTGCCTTGGCCCCCATCAGAGCCCCTCCTGAGATCTCAGGTTTCTGAGCAGGGCTGACGTGTCACTGGTGATCCGGCGGTTTTGAGGGGGTCTGGGCAGGGAGCCGGGCAGACAGCATGGTACCCCTCCTGTCAGAGCAGCTCCCCACACATCCCCCCATCTCACAGAGGAGAGACGAAGCCTCAGGGAGGCCGGGGGACCTGGACGTGTAGCTCCAATGTGAATCAGCAGGACAGATGCCTGAGGCTCCCAGGGTCTGTCGCCATCCAACCATCTTCCCTCTCATCACCCTCAGGGCCCAAAGTGCTGCTGCTCCGGCCAGGGAGCCACCTGACCTTCCAGATGGGTTGGTGCCCTCCAGGCCCCTGAGCCTCTCGGGGTCCAGCACGACCCCTTTTGTCCTCAAGCTCGTGAGGAACCCTGGCCTAGCACCTGGTAGAGCACCTGCTCAGGTGAGCTCTGCAGAAACGGCCGCCTGGCAGGGCTGGGATGCGCAGGAGCAACTCCTGAGAAGCAGCAGGTGGAGGGGCTGGAGACTGGCATCCCCAGGCCGTCCCAGACTCATCCCCAGACCCCTCCCAGCGCCTCCCATGTGGAGAAGGTACATTACCAGCTTGAAGATTCTGGAAAGCGTGCCCTGGGCGTCATGCCCCTTGAGTCCCTTGTGAGCCGATTTGTAGTCAGATGCTCTGCCTCCGTAGCCGAATCCTGGCTTCTGGCCCTCAGCCCCCTGCAAGAGAGGCTGAGGCTCGCGGTCTGTGCCCATGGCCCGTGGCCCTGCCCGGTCCACATCCATCTGGCCTCAGCGGCCGCTCGGCGACACACTGGGCGCCCGGTGCCTCCGGCGGGGGGTGGGACGTTCCCTGTGGCAGTGTCTGCCCTTCTCCTGGCCGAGCGGGTCCCAGGGTGGATCAGCCAGAGTCACACACACTCTCCAGAGTCTTCATCTGCACGCACTGGGGGAAGGGGCGCTGGGACTGTGCTGGAGAAGGGTGGGCGAGGCCACGCCCCTGACAGGATTCCAAGAGACAACGCCCGGCCCCAGGGTTGTTCTGGCCCTTGGCACAGACCCTTCATGCCAGCTCCCCCGGGGCTCAGCAGCCTTCACACTTGGGGAATTGGGAGCTCATCCATTTTTAAAGGGCAAAGACACAATTCCCAACTCTCCAGCTTGGAGAGGCCTCTTGCAGGCCAGAACCAGCTCCCCTGGCTGCGCCGTGGGTGCCCTGAGTGTGGTTGGACCAGGATTCTTCCAGGGGCTCTGGGCTGCGGGCTGGTGACCACAGAGGGAGGGGGGTGGGCTGGAAGCCATGTTCCCCAGCTGTGCACCTGGGCACCGTCCCAGGGCTGGCAACTGGGGTGGGTCTCAGCAACCCCACTCCCTGGCTGTGTGACTTTGGGCAACTGTCGGAAGCTCTCTGAGCTTCAGTTTCCTCTTCTGTAACATGGAGATGAGATGATGGACGACCTGCTCTGAGACTGGAGCCTGTGGCTCTGAACTCTCAAGCTTGCTGAGGGGGCTCCTCAGGCAGCCCCCACCTCCGCCTCCAACTTCTCTGGGGAGGACCCCTCTCACTTCGGGGAAGATGGAGAAAGCTAGCCTCCTGCAGGTAGCAACGACACACAGTTACTGCAATGTAAAGGCGTGTGTCTCTGGGGCCAGTTTGCACTCGTATAAGCTCTAGTTTCAAAGGGACCCTGCACTGTGAGCGCGGGAAGGAAGTGGGACTCTGGGGCTCAGACGTTAGCGCCTTGGGGTGCATGTCCCTCGCTCAGATCTCATGCAATGGACAGGCTCTGGGATTTCACTTTACATTTTGCCAACAAGAAGTGGGACTATCTCTGCCTGGGCCTCTCCTAAGAATTCTACAAATGAAGTAAAACCGTCTCTGATCGAGCTCTAGAGCCCTTGGCCTCAGCCTGTGGTCCTTTTCAGTTTCAGGAGGCTGTTGTGGGGCTGGAGGGAGCTCGGGAAGCGTAGAGTCCATCCCTCTGGTTCAGAGGTGCTGGAGGTGGGCTCCAGGAGCTTCAAGGATCTGGCAGGCCAGCTCTCTCGTGTTTGGACTGAAGCTGGACCAGGGCCACCTGTCTAGGCCCCCACTCTCCCCCCGCCCCGCCCCAGCACTACTTCTGCGGGTTCCTTTGCTTTCAGCCAGAAACAGATGCTGGGAAAAATGCTGGCCACTCAGAATGAGGCAACCACTTTCACATGAAAATCTGGTCTCAAGGGGTGTTGAGTGCGTGAATCTTGGGCACTACACACGAGGGGCACCCACTGCTTCCCTCGCACCCACAGTTTCCAGGGACACACCCCCTTGGTCACGGTCTCAGGGCCAAGGACAGTTAAAGAGAGCTGTGCCGAAGGATAGACCAGCATGGGAAAAAGCTGCGCTGTCCCACGCGAGCCTGTCATGCTCTAACTCTGTTGATTTTCTCCAGAATAAAGTGCTTCTGAGAATAAAATTCAAGGATTGGTTTTCAGATTGATAATCTGCTTAATTTTTCTCCTTTCAAATTTTTGGTCACTTTTATCTTTGGACAACCTAGAATTTGCCAGAAAAACATACAACATAGTTAGAAAACTCGTGAAATTTTCAGGATCTCCAAACGAAGACAGTCATGCGGTTCTCGGAAACCAACAGACCGACTCACGGAACACAGAGCAGAATTTTGCTTTGGAAAAAAGAGAAAAGTAACAGGTTAGTGGGAACAAAAACGGAGACATGGAGAGGCATGCAAAGCCATTCTATTAGCTGCCGGGTTGGAGGGGGCTTAAACGACGGGGAAGAAAGAGAGTCTCCTCCCCCCATCACTCCCAGTCATCAGCGGCTCTGCCCTGGTCCACCACGCCTAGAAAGCTAAGAGGCAGGTCGAGTAGTTACTGAAGGAAGATTTCTGGGTCAGAAATGGATTTCATTCCTCAGTGTCACCTTTTTCTCCTGCTGGCACAAGAAGCCTCTCATTAATTGTCTGTGGCTGCTGGCCCGTGTCAGTTCTCTACGTCATCGGCACTCTTTGCAAATTCATCAGATCGGAAATAGGCTCACGTGTATCTGTATGAATGTCCCAGCAACCTCTCAGTTCACACTGCAGTCATCCTGTGTTGGAGCGGCTCCCGGAAGCTCCCTCTGCCTTTTCTCTGAGGGCGGACGCCTCCCTCCCTCCCTCCTTCTTTTCAAAAATGTATTTACTTTCTATTGACGGGTAATTGCTTTACCGAATTGTGTGGTACTTCTCCAGTCCTGCAGTCCCTCCTCCCCCTTCCCCTCCCTCCTCCCCCCTTCCCCTCCCTCCTCCCCCTTCCCCACCCTCCTCCCCTTCCCCTCCCTCCTCCCCCTTCCCCGCCCTCCTCCCCCCTTCCCCTTCCTTCCTTCCTTCTTCTTCCCTCTTCCCTTTCTTCTTTCTTTCTCTCTAAATTCATGCATTTATTTCTGCGTTGCCTACTAACCGTGCATCAGTGAGATGCAGGCTCTGTGGGAGAGACATCTTGTGTCTCCAAGGACACTGGAGAATGTGTTTCTGTCTCCAAGACAGACACAGTTCCCGGCCTAGAGGTTAGTGGGTCTCTTTTTATTCTGGAAATCTGATCAAGTAAAGACTGTATCTAATATTTACTGGTAAATACTGCTGTTGGGTTGCTTAGTCGTGTCCAGCTCTCTGAGACCCCATGGATGGGAGCCCACCAGGCGCCTCTGTCCATGGGGTTCTCCAAGCAAGAATACTGGAGGGGGTTGCCACGCCCTCCCCCAGGGGATCTTCCTGAGACCCAGGGATCCCACCTGAGTGGTAGAGAACCTGCACTGGGAGGCAGGTTCTTTACCACTGAGCCACCAGGGAAGCCTTTACTAGAAGGTAATTTGGTTAAAATACAGATCAGCATTAGAAGTTGGTGTAGACACCAAATTTTACTAGAAGCTGAACAAGTGAGCCCTTTAAAATTTTCATGGACACTTTGTTCTCAGAAATTCCTAAAAAGGTTTTTCTGGATGGCTTGGTATCTAAGCTTTAGTTATTACTAAATCACAACCCAAACCAAAATCTTTTGGATCACTTAGGTTGTTATAAACTGAGCAACTGAACTCAGCAGCCTTTTGTCTTGTCAGCAGAATCATTGTTTCTCAACAGAATGTCAACACCTGGCAGGGTGGGGTTAGCTACTTGGACAGGTGCGCAGGCAGCCTGCAGAGACTGGACTTTCTCATCCACCGTTTTGGAAGGAAGTCAGGAACTTTCTCAAAGACGGGGGTCCTCCTTTCCTGGGGAGAGTCCAGCAGAGTCTCCTAGGAGCCCCTCGGTGCGTGGGCCCCGGGGCGAGGGAACAGGCGCGCTGGCGGAGCTAGAAGGAAGGGCCTGCTGTGGGGGGAAGCAGCTGGGGCAAAAGCGGGAGGATGGAAGGAACGTGGATGCGGGAGCCTCCGCGAGGCAGAGGACGGGGGAGGGGAGGGGAGCCGAGGGGAGGGGAGGGCGGGGCGCGCGGCACCTACCCAGCTAAATCTGCTGAGGGACAGTCCTCGCCCCTGCGTGAGGAAGAGAAAGAGAAAGTGACACAGGGGTCAGTGCAGGCCCGGCGCCCCTTCACACAACAGGAGACACGGTCAGAACAGCGCTGAGCTGAGGCAGGAAACCGGTTTTGTCAGACAGCGCATCCCTGCGCGTGGCCCCGGCCGCCCGGAGCCGCCCCGGAGGACTTCCGATCCAGGCAGGGCGGGGACGGGAGTGCTATCTGCCTGGGGCAAGCGTTTCTCAGCCCATTCTAGTTCTGCGTGGGCTCCACGTGGCAAAACATTTTGGGGGGAAATGAGGGAACACAGAGTCCAGCCCGCCGTCTGGCCCATTTAGGGGCTCCGGGCGGGTGAAGCGATGGCGGCTC
Source organism: Capra hircus (assembly GCF_001704415.2). Taxonomy (NCBI): domain Eukaryota; kingdom Metazoa; phylum Chordata; class Mammalia; order Artiodactyla; family Bovidae; genus Capra; species Capra hircus. The sequence goes on along the minus strand of NC_030831.1, from coordinate 2,335,921 downwards.
GGTGCCTGCAGAGCGCTTACCTTTCCTTGCGATGGAGGAGGTGTGCGAGGTGTCACCTGCAAAGACACAGGAGAACGCGGAGCTGGGGCGTGGTCCCTCCTTCACCGCCGCCCTGACCGCCTCGAGAGGGCCTCCTGTGGCCACCTGTCACCCCTGTGTTCACCCGGCTCTTTTCCAGTTCCCAGCTAGAGGGAGCTGCTTGCTGGGAGGGTCTGGCACCAATGGTGTAAGAAGCCACCCATCGGTCTCTGCCTAGCAACCCTGTTCTGTCCCAGGTGAGGGAGAAACATAGGATTTGCGGATCTGAAAGCACCCAGTGGCACCCGGATTGTCCAGAACACTCGGAAAGTGTTTGGGAGGATGTGAACAGGCCCAGGGCCCTGCACTCAGCGAGGCGAGCCCTTGTGGCTGGCGCTCCAGGGACAGTCCCTGTCACACGCTGATGGAGAGGGCGAGCGTCACAGAGACCCTCCCTGGGGTCGGCAGTCACGGGCCCCAGATACTAGGAGCCTCGAAAGGAAAGCCCTCAGGTGTGTGGTCCCTAAAGCCCTCATTGTCATGAAAAAGGAGGTCTATAAATAGATTTTGCTTTGTTTTTAAGACTTTATTTTTTTTTAGAGCCAGTTCTAGGTTTCTAGAAAAATTGCACAGTAATTGCAGAGCATTGTCATTACCTTCTGTCCTCTGCACAGCCCACCCCCTGGCTTCTGTGTGGTCCGTTTGTTACAACTGGTGAGCCAGTTGACCACCCTCCCGAGGGTTATAGCTGTGTCCCATGGGGATATTCTCAGACCCCCCTCCCATAGATTAGAGCTGTCACCTGGGGATGTGCTCAGACCCCTTGTGGATCAGAGCTTAGAGTCCCCCGGGGATATACTCAGATCTCTCCCCCCTGGATTAGAGCTGTGTCACCTGGGGACACACAGGCTCTCCTGGGCAGGGGCATGGCCGGGCACCCCTCACCCGTCCCTCCCCCACCCCCGCCCTGCACCCCTCCACTCCCCAGCCCCACGCCGACACTCACGATGTTCTTGAAGAAGTGCACTACGGGGTTTTCGTCTTGGGGCCGGCCGTGCTGCGCCTTCTGGGGCAGGGAGCCATAGTGGGTGGTTCTGGCCGCGTGGTGTCCATCCTGAGAGACAGGGGGAGACGTCTGGAAGGTCAGAGGAGATCTTCACGGGGACCTCCTGAAAGCCACCGGGACAGTGAGCCGTAGCCTCGCGAACGCCCCCTCCATCCCCAGCTCGGGGCGCGGTTCAGAAGGACGCTTCTTGCTCACAAGATGCTGTTGTCACCAAGCCTAGAGCATGCTTCTCGGGAGTTCAGCGCGTTTAATGGGCGCAGTGTCGCTGCTGGGATTCGCACTCCTGTCTGGATTGGCATTGGGGTCACTGGCACTAGTTACAGGGGCATGTTCCCACACGCATCTCCGTCAGTGTCTGACTCTCTGCAGATCATCCTCCCACCCCATCCACCAGGTCAGAAGCCCTGCAGTCATCCTGGCCTCTCTCTCTGCTCTATTTCCCCCTTCCGGTCCGTTCACAACCCTTATAGGTTTTTCTTTAAAATAGTCCCTGCGTTTGTCTCAGCCCCACGTTGACAGCAAAGCCGAGACTGGGGCAGCCCTGCCAGGGCCCCTCCCTTTCCCACCCTTTCCCGCCCAGATTCATTTGCAAAGAGAGGATTCCCTGTGCCTCCTGTCCACCCCCCTCTCCCCCCGCCACAGCCACCCACTGCGTCTGCTCACAAGCTGGACCCCTTCTCTGCAGCCTGGGGAGCGGGAGGAGCAGCTAAGAGCTTACACCACACAGCACGTCCAGGCGTTCTCCACTTTCTGAGAACTTGTCTTGGCTTTGAGTGGTCCAGTCCCTCTCTGTCTTTTGAACGAGGTGTCCACGGGCCCTCCAGTCCTCCTTCTGTGACCCTGCGCCCTGCTCGCCCCTCAGGTTCTAAGTCCTTCCTTCTGCGGGTCCTGCGGGGGCCCAGGCTCCCTGCTTCCCCTGCCTCTCCCCACTGTGCCCAGACCCCACCTCCCCAATGCCCTGGCCACGCGTCCTGCAGGCTGCAGTTCTCAGCTTCCCTTGGGCAGGCTCAGCAAGTGACCTGTTTCCTGTGCAGCTCAGTCACAGCCTCCCTCGGAGGATGGAGCCAGGCCTGGGGGTCACGTGCTGAGTCTCCCTCCCCGCATGGGGCCGGGAACTTCACGGTGTTCGGGTTCGGGTTCCCTGTGCAGGAAACCCAGGGATTTGTGTTATTCCAGGTGGTGCTCATAGTAAAGAACCTGCCTGCCAGTGCAGAAGATGTAAGGGACTCACGTTTGATCCCTGGGTCGGGAAGTTCCCCTGGAGAAGGAAATGGCAACCCACTCCAGTATCCTTGCATGGAGAATCCCATGGACAGAGGAGCCTGACGGGCTACATACAGTCCATGGGGTCGCAAAGAGCTGGACGTGACTGAGCAACTCAGCACTCAAGTGCGTGGGCATGATGGCGTGGGTGGAGGCCGATGCAGTGGACTTTTGAGTTGAAGCCGGTGGCCCGGGGGCGAGCTGCAGCGTTGCAGGAACTGCTGAGACACCCCGCCCTCCTGGCGCTAACACATCCTCTCTGTGGGTGCCGCCAGGAGGCACATAATCTGCTTCTCCCTGGGTTCTGTTGTCTGCCACCCAGGGCCAATCAGACTCCGTCACCGCTGGCCAGCCCCACACATTCTTCTCCAGTGAAGGAAAATGTGGAGCCAAGAACTAAGAAAGGAAACAGATGATCTAGGAAACTGTTTAAGTTACTTGTACATATGCGCTGAGTCACTTCAGCCTTGTCCGACTCTTTGTGACCCCATGGACTGTAGCCCGCCAGGCCCCTCTGTCCATGAGATTCTCCAGGCAAGAGCACTGGAGTGGGTTGCATGCCCTCCTCCAGGGCATCTTCCTTAACTTACTCACTTCAAGAAAAATATCTTTGGTGTTTAGACAGAAAAATATCTTTGTGTCTAAATATCCAATGTATCTGGCAAGTGAAGTTATTTGTTGAATAGCACCTTAATGGCCCAAAATGATGAACACAGCTCAGAATTTTGCACTACTAACGCTTATTTCAGGGTAAGAAATGGCAGTCCACTCCAGTATTCTTGCCTGGAGAATTCCATGGACAGAGGAGCCTAGTGGGCTTTAGTCCATGCTGTTGCAGAGAGTTGGGCATGGTTGAGCTAATGAATGCATGCTTACTTTGGTGTTTATACACCACTTTTCTGCAGGATGTGTTGGAATTTTCATCACAGAAACATTGTGTACTTCCATTGGCCCATTCGGTGATTAAACTAAGAAAGTTTCTTAAACTTTATGAAAAGGTTTTAAATAAATGTTCAGTAGTATCATGCAGATCTGATATTGTTAAACTTGTTTATGCTGTGATGTAGTTAATGAAGTGTTATGTGGACAATAACAATGTTTCACGCCCGAACCACACACACCAGCTTCTAATGCTAAAAGAAACAGAGTGTCTGTTTTGGTGATTTTTATGACGAGTACATAGGAGAAGAAAACCTCCAGGACATGAGGGTAGTCAATAAGTTTACAGATCTGTCACTGAAAGCATGATCCATAAAAGAAACAAAACTGATAAATTGGACCTGATCAATATTGACAACTTTTGCAAAGGTCACTTTTAAGAGAATGAAAAGAAGCTACAGACTGAGAAATTATTTGCAATCACATATATGATGTGAGACTTGAAACCACAATATGTAAAGAACTCTAAAAAATCAATGGTAAAAAACCCAAACAACCAGGTTTAAAAATTGGACAAAATGAGCAATTAAACACTTCATTGCAAAGGATGAGCAGCAGGCAAGCAAGCACATGAAGAGATGCCCAAGATCATTAGCCATTAGTGAGATGTAAATCAAAGCCACCCAGAGACACCACTACCCCCTTATTAGAATGGCTGAAGTAAAGAATACCGACAATACTAGGTGTTGGCTGGGATGTTGGCAACTGGACCTCACATGCATTGCTGGTGGGAATGCAAAATGGTATCGTCACTCTGTAGCACAATTTGAGTCTCTTATACAGTTAGCCATGCACTTACCATATGACTCAGCGATCCTACTTCCTGCTTTGAATGAGAAAAGAAAAATTACATGTTTTTGGAAGTGATTTTTATAATTAATGTATTCATCTCTGCTCTTTTGATGCAAGTAATTTAAATCTTAAAACTTATAATCACACAAAACTTGGCCATGAATGTTTATAGCAGCTCAATTCATAATCACTAACTCTGTAAAGGTCGCAAATGAGTGAGGTGATAAACAGACTATAGCGTGTCCATGTGAAGCCATATTGCACGGCAGTAAGAAGGAGCGACTTTGATACACTTGACAACTCAGAGGCGTCTCCAAGGCACTGGGCTCAGTGAAAGAAGACGTTCCAAAAAGCCTTCATACTGTGTGATCTCACACACACATGACAGTCTTACGGGGAGGGTGATGAGAGCAGGGCTTGGCCGGGGTCAGGGCTGGGGGAGGGAGGCGGTGGTGTGAACTGGGAGGGAGGTTTGGGGGCGATGCGTCCCTATGGTGGTGGCAGCCATGTGCGTGTGAGAATTCACAGACCTGCACACTCTACACAAGTAGTCTCACTGTGTGTGGCCCCGCCACTTCATGGAAAATAGATGGGGAAACAGTGGAAACAGTGAGAGACTTTATTTTCTTGGGCTCCAAAATCACTGCAGATGGTGACTGCAGCCATGAAATTAAAAGACGCTTGCTCATTGGAAGAAAAGTTATGACCAAGCTAGACACCTTATTAAAAAGCAAAGACATTACTTTGCCGACAAAGGTCCATCTAGTGAAACCTATGGTTTCTCCACTAGTCATGTACGGATGTGAGAGTTGGACTATAAAGAAAGCTGAGCACTGAAGAATTGGAGAAAACTCTTGAGAGCCCCTTGGACTGCAAGGGCATCAAACCAGTCTATCCTAAAGGAAATCTGTCCTGAATATTCATTGGAAAGCCTGATGCTAAAGCTGAAACTCCAATACTTTGGCCACCTGATGCAAAGAACTGACTCACTGGAAAAGACCCTGATGCTGGGAAAGATTGAAGGCAGGAGGAGAAGGGGACGACAGAGGATGAGATGGTTGGATGGCATCACTGACTCAATGGACATGGGTTTGGGTGGACTCCAGGAGTTGGTGATGGACAGGGAGGCCTGGCGTGCTGCAGTCCATGGGGTCGTGACTAAAATGAACTGAACTGAACTGAACCCCTCAGAGTAGCAGCTGAGGGAAGCAAGCCAGGTCTCCAGAAGGGTTTCTGTATCCGGGGCTTGTTTGCTGACACCCTGGGGCTGGTCCGGACCCTGTTTATGCATCACTGGAAGGTTCTGTGGTGAGCACAGGAAGAAGCACTAAGAGCTCGCCTGGCTGCTGGCAGTGACGCCCTCAGGCAGAGGCGGGGAGGCGCCCGCAGTGTCTGAGTCACCCTACATTTTTTTTTTTAAATTTTGGTAAAACATATCTAACATGAACCAGAGATCAAATTGCCAACATCCGCTGGATCATCGAAAAAGCAAGAGAGTTCCAGAAACACATCTATTTCTGCTTTATTGACTATGCCTAAGCCTTTGACTGTGTGGATCACAATAAACTGTGGAAAATTCTGAAAGAGATGGGAATACCAGACCACCTGACCTGCCTCCTGAGAAATCTGTATGCAGGTCAGGAAGCAACAATTAGAACTGGACACGGAATAACACACTGGTTCCAAACAGGAAAAGAAGTATGTCAAGGCTGTATGTTGTCACCCTGCTTATTTAACTTCTATGCAGAGTACATCATGAGAAACCCTGGGCTGGAGGAAGCACAAGCTGGAATCAAGGTTGCTAGGAGAAATATTTATAACCTCAGATATGCAGATGACACCACCCTTATGGCAGAAAGTGAAGAGGAACTAAAGAGCCTTTTGATGAAAGTGAAAGAGGATAGTGAAAAAGTTGGCTTAAAGCTCAACATTCAGAAAACGAAGATCATGGCATCCGGTCCCATCACTTCATGGGAAATAGATGGGGAAACAGTGGAAACAGTGTCAGACTTTATTTTTTTGGGTTCCAAAATCACTGCAGATGGTGATTGCAGCCATGAAATTAAAAGATGCTTTCTGCTTGGAAAGAAAGTTATGACCAACCTAGACACATATTCAAAAGCAAAGACATTACTTTGTCAACAAAGGTCCATCTAGTCAAGGCTATGGTTTTTCCAGTGGTCATGTATGGATGTGAGAGCTGGACTGTAAAGAAAGCTGAGCACCGAAGAATTGATGCTTTTGAACTGTGGTGTTGGAGAAGACTCTTGAGAGTCCCTTGGACTGCAAGGGGATCCAACCAGTCCATCCTAAAGGAGATCAGTCCTGGGTGTTCATTGGAAGGACTGATGTTGAAGCTGAAACTCCAGTACTTTGGCCACGTGATGCGAAGAGCTGACTCATTTGAAAAGACCCTGATGCCGGGAAAGATTGAGGGCAGGAGGAGAAGGGGACGACAGAGGATGAGATGGCTGGATGGCATCACCGACTCAATGGACATGGGTTTGGGTGGACTCCGGGAGTTGGTGATGGACAGGGAGGCCTGACACGCTGAGGTTCATGGGGTAGCAGAGTTGGACACGACTAAGTGACTGAACTGAACTGACCTAACATGAAACCTACCATTTTGCCATTTTTAATTGCACATTTTGGTGTCATTAAGTACATTTACGATGTGTATCCATCACAGCATCCAGCTTCAGACCTTTCCCATCTTCCCAAACGAACCCGGCACCCAGCAAATACCGGGTCCCCTCACCGGTCCTGGCCTCCCGAAAAGCCCCACCCTAGGCCCCTGTGACTGGCGGCGCCAGGGACCCCTGGCCAGTGGGATCACCCAGTGCTTGTTCTCTGGGGACTGGCTCCTTTCTGTCAGGCATGGCTTGCGTCCGAACTCCCTTCCTGCTCAAATGCCATCCCTGGGGCCCGTGTAAACCGCGTTCTGTTCACTCATCGCCCCCTGACAGACATGTGGTTGTTCCCACCCTGGCCGGGCTCGGCCCCTGCAGTGCCAGCGGCTCTGGGGGTGTGGCCCAGCCTGCTTCTCCCTAGGCCTGAAGTGCAGCCCTGACTCTCTGTGAGCCAGGCAGCCGAGACCCTGTGGCTGCACTGAAGGCCCGCCTGTGCTGGGGGAGGGGGCTACGTCCAGCCCGGGGGCGCCGGGCAGGGAGGCTCCGGCCAAGCCACTGGCGGTCTGTGCCATCGGCGGTCAGAGCAGCGCCAGCCCTAGCCACCCAGGCAGGGCAGGAGCCCCTGGCGGTCCTGGAGGCGTGCTTTAAAGACACCATGGTTTGTCTTGTTGCATTTCACAGTTTGCGGGGAGCAGATACTGCTCTCCTCATGCCCTGCCATGAACAAGGGGGTCTGTTCTGTCCCGTGGGGGGATGGGAGGCCGGGGAGGAGGGAAGACCGTGGGGCTGTCCGGCGCCCAGGGGGCCCTGCAGCCTCACAGCCCCACATGGACGCGGGGGTGCGGCCTGGCTGCTGACGCCCCCGCAGCCTCAGCCAGTCCCCTGACCCCACCTCTACCCCCACCCTGGGGACCCCAGCCTCTGCCTCTGAGCTTGTGACGCACACGTTTCCCCCTCGGGAGAGCCCTGGACTCGGCTCCTGACTCAGGACGGGGTGAACGCTTCTCCTCTCTGCTCAGAAAGCACAGAAAAGCCAGAGCTGCTCACACTTTGAATTATTTGCCAGGACTGGCATCTCTTTGTCTGCATCTATCCTGCTTCTTGATGCAAAGAGCTGACTCCTTGGAAAAGACGCCGATGCTGGGAAAGATTGAAGGCGGGAGGAGAAGGGGACGACAGAGGCTGAGATGGTTGGATGGCATCACCGACTCAATGGACATGGGTTTGAGTAAACTCTGGGAGTTGATGATAGACAGGGAGGCCTGGCCTGCTGCAGTCCATGGGATTGAAAAGAGTTGGACATGACTGAACGAATGAACTGAACTGATCCTGATCCAAGTAGCTCGCCCACTTTGCAGGCGACGGAAAGGCAAAGGAGGAACTTGAAGGGCGGTCCTGCTGTAAAATAAGAGCCAGGCCAGGGCGGAGGAGGTAGCGAAGGGCAAGCGCGGCAGTCACCCCCGACCCCGAGAGATCAGAAAAGGAAAAAGGGCCGGAGGTGGGGACCCCCACCCCACACCACACTGGTCTACATGTGAGGTTAGGATGTCAACACATTCTCTCTAAAGTACACAGAGCTGAATATTTGGGAAGCAAAGTTAGAAAATTAGTCCAGTTTTTTAAAAACGAAAGCTTCAGTTGTCCAGAAAAATAGCACTTATTACTCAGGGATTTCAAATAAAGTAGAGAAGTTTGTAGAAGAAGTCCTGCCTCTCAGGGCTGTGCTTTGTCCACGTGCTGATGACCCACGGGCAGACCTGGCCTGTACACGGGACGATGTGAGTGTACGGGGCCTCGGCACGTGATCACAGCGCGCGCAGGGTTACATGCGGCTGCCACGTCACTCTTTCTTGACGTAACAATGAAAACAATAACGAACTTCTTGGTGGCAAATAAAATAACGTGATGCTAAAAATGTAAACACGATGGAAGGAAAGCCATGGGATAAAGGACAACCGGTCATTAATTTCTAACATAAATTGCCTTTTCCATTAGCCTGTTTGAAAAATTATGATTAATTTCTCCCCCAACTTGTGATAATGTGCACTTCACCAGCAGGGGGAGCTCGTGCACTTGGCTTGCCAGTCCCATCTCGAGACACCATGAAGGATTTTTAACTATTTTCCAATTTGCTCAAACTTGCAAGTAATAAGACGAGATTAGTTTTCGCCTGACACAGTGAAGATCAACGGTCACCAGATTGGGTAAAGATTCATTCCCTCGACTCTGACGGCTGTTTTATGAAAATAGGGTCGAGGCATTTGTCTGCATTGTTATTTGCATTTGGATTTGATTAGAGACGAAGGGATGGAATTGTTCCCTCAGAAGAAAACGCTGCAGCTTGAAAAAAATGAACACCCACTGTGTCTGGGGTTTGTGCTCAGGGGAAAATAGAGTCCTAGAGCTTGATTTAGTTCTTGTCTGCAAGAAGAATGTAAAATCTTTCCTGAAGAATTGATTCTTTCAAATTGTGGTGCTGAAGAAGACTCTGGAGAGTCCCTTGGACATCAAGGAGACCAAACCAGTCAATTCTAAGAGAAATCAACCCTGAACACTCATTGGAAGGACTGATGCTGAAGCTGAAGCTGAAGCTGAAGCTCCAATATTTTGGCCACCTGATGCAAAGAGCTGACTCATTGGAAAGACCCTGATGCTGGGAAAGATTGAGGGCAGGAGGAGAAGGGGGTGACAGGATGAGATGGTTGGATGGCATCATCAACTCAGTGTATATGAGTTTGAACAAATTCCAGGAGACGATGAGGGACAGGGAAGCCTGGCGTGCTGCAGTCCATGGGGCCACAAAGAACTGGACACGACTGAGTGACTGAACAACCTGGATCCACCATTAGAATGCCAGTGGAGGAAATTTGAGTGAATCCTGGGTCTGGGACACGTCTCCCCACTGCATCCGCCCTGCTGAGCTCTGCACCCTAGATGCAGTCAGACCAGTCAGTCCTGAGGACAGTTGGACCCTAGAGCCTGGCTGCCTCCCCTCTCTCTGCCCAGGCTTCAGTTTGCTGGCCACTAGGTGGGTGCCAAGGAGGGGCCAGGAGAGCAGTGATGAACACCAGGCAGGCAGGCATCTGAGGACTGCCCAGATGCAGACTCACGGCTTGCAGACGCCACACAGGAGAGACGAGCCTCTAGAGGACCTGCGCTCTACCTGGTACTTTGGAGGGCAAGGCTCTGACCTGTGGTGTGTTTCAAGGGGAGCGCATTTCTGGCCCTCACAGAGCGCCGGCTCCCTCCTGGCTCAGGCGGTAGCGAGAGGCACTCCGGCTCCTGCGCTTGCCCTCTGTGTCGTGCGCTGTGGTGGGGAACTCGGTCCTTCAGTCACAGCGTGTGTTGGGTGACGAGTGTTGGTAACATCTGCTCCATCTTTTCTGCATTGTAGGAAGGGATGTGAGCTCTTTGTGGAGCTGCTGTTTGGAAACTGCTGCCCTTTTTAAAACTTGAAATTGAGCATTTTCATGGAGGTCACCAGCGTAGGTACCCTCATGCCAGGGTGCCTCACCCACCATCTGCGGGTCTGTTGTGATGAGTACCTCCGAGGTGCTCTGGGTCCGGCCCATCAACAAGCCCCTAACCCTGTGGTGGGGACCTTGAGGTGCCCGAGGCCCACATCCTGCACTCAGGGACAGGTCGAGGCGCCGTGCCAGAAGGACGCAGCCCAGCGCGGCCTCTCTGTGGATCGGCCTCCGCCGTGTCCAGATGGTCGTCCCGAGTCTGAAAGCAGGACCGTTTTCTTTCTGGCACTTTCTTAGTCAAGTCGATCCTGGGAGTCAGGCAATGCGTGCAGCCCTCTGTGTCCCCGGGGCTGATACAGGGGAGGAGCAAGGAAAGCGGCTCCTCCGTGTTTTATGGGGTGGACGTGCGGTTGTTTTCACCTCATTTTACAAATGTGGACATAGCTACTTAAAGGGGTCCTGTGAAGGGGTGAAAAGCATCCAACGAAGCAGCTGTGCAACACGCACACCCCTTGGTGTGTCAGTTTACAGGCTGAACGTGGTAGAAGTCCGCTTGCACCCACAGAGCGGCATTAGGGATACGCTCCTTCAGTAGATGGTTCCATCAGTGGTCTAGAGAGTGAAGGAATTTGCCTTTTGCTTTTTTCAAACTGCAATTTGCATTTTGATTTTTCCAAAATAAAAACCCTTTGGCTTTTTGGAAGCCCAGATCCAGCGGCGTGTCTCTTTCACCTGCTTGGAACCGCACGCTCCAACAGTGTGGGTGTCTTCCTGAACTGCCGACGATAAGGCAGAACAACAGAGTGAGACTTGGGATCAGTAAGAGAGCTGCTTCTTGGGAAAGTGTTAAGAAAACCAAAAATGCTTCTTCCACATTGTCGTCTTTATATTTGAGAACCAGGAAATGTAGTCATGATGGAACGGCTTTTCTTTTCCTGCTCTTTTCCTCTTGCCTCACACTTCTTTGGATGGTTTACGAAACTCCCCCAGAAATCTCATTTTGGTGACTACAGAGAGTCGAGGACTCAAGGAAGTCCTCCTCAAGGATTTTCCGAAAGAGCAGCATTGTGAACGTCTTGTGCTGAAAGACTCCAATCCGCGGTAGTCCCGTCTCTCGGCCCGTCTTTGGAAGGCAGGGTCGTGGCAGTTTCGTGCTCCTGTGGCATCTGGCTCTGAGTTAGCTGCCGGTAAAATATGATCTCCTAGAGCATGTGAGCTGAAGGTCACAGGCCTGCAGGAGAGATAACACATCTGCTGGAAACTGTCGACCGCAATGCGCCCCCTTTCAGAGCTGGCCCCAATGACCATGGCGGCTTTTTGCTCCAACACCCTGACCCCGCGACGCTCCGGCTGTTCCCAGAAACCGCGGGACAACGAGGCCGATCTTGTTTATGTAAGTTCTTCAGAGGAAGCGATTGCTCCACTTCTGATCAACCAGCCCCCTGGTATGCCTCAGGGGAGGGCGTCAGATGCTTTCTGGCAAGGTTGCTGCATTTCGATTGTGCAATCTGGGGAGAGAATTCTTGTTGGTCTGAATGATCCTTGCAGTCTGCCCTTGCGTTTTCACCCTCAGCAAGTTTAAGAATGTGTTTGCTCCTGAATCCTCGGCTCGGCGGAGTTTACTTAAAGCAGTGGCCTCTCTCTCTTTTAGAGAGAGCCGTGCTGTGTCAGCAGTGGGCTTTTCTCAGTTACAGGAGCAGCACAGGCAGTGCTCTCGTTTAGGTGGAGATTTTAGGTGGCCTACTGCCTGTTCTCATGACACGTTTCACCTTGGCCGGAGGGTGGTCTGTGTTTGTGGGGAGCTGTCTCATACTCTGCCCAGAGGGACTGTCGCTTGGGCCGAGATAGGCGGGCCTGGCCTCCAAGCTGGAGAGTTTCTACTTTCAGCGAGTTGTGAAGCTGAAGGCAGTGGGGAGTGGGGGGAGGGAGGGCACATCGGCCTATTTCCCCCTGCGATGTTTCACCTGAAACGGGGGAATCAAAGCGCCCAGCCTCTTCTGGACCAAGTCTTTGCCTCCATCGATGTCCATGCAAGGACTGGATCAGAGGCCTCCGGGCAGGGACGGAATGAAATCTCCAGGCTGTGGGTGTGAGGCCACCCTGGAGGGAAGTCGGTGTCACATGTACAGCCGACGTGTCCGCTGGTTCTGTGAACACGCAGTGGCTGCCTGGCTTCTGATGCGGGCTTAGCCTCAGGTGGAGGCCTTCAAGGCTGGCCTCAGCTCTCACCCCGGGGAGTGGACCGGCAGGGGGAGGAGGCGGCCGTGCGGGGGTCCCGGCTGGAGCTGGGCGCTGCCGTCAGGCCCACGAGCATGCTGCCCACGGTCGTGTTTCCTACCCGTGGCGCATCGCCTGATACGGAGCCTCCAGGAGGGTCCCTCTGCCGTGACCGGGCCACCCTCACTGTCCCGGGAGCCAGACCTCATTCCTGTCTCGGGCAGCGCTGGGGAGCTCACGGCCAGACGCCCGGGCTCACGGTCTCCAGAGGAGCGGCTCAGCGCTGCCTCTCAAACAGGGCGGCGGGCTGGTGCTGAGAGCGACGCTCCTGAACGTGGGCATGCAAGCTTCCCTGTCTCCTGTCCGCAGGAGGCAGGGCTGGAAGTTGGCGTTAACTGCTCCGACTTTTTTCTTTGCTCCCATTTTGGAAGAACTCAGTGTGTCTATAGTATGCACATGACTTCCCAGCATAAACATCCTGCTAACGCCTTGGGAGCTGCGTAAACCAAACAGTCTCCCAGGGCACCTCTCCTTGGCTTAGAACTCAGTCGTCTCCTTATGCAGAATGGCAGCGGGCGGTGTGAGGGATGCAGAGTCTGGAAGGCTTATTTTGGGAGGAAAAGCCAAGTTGCAACGGGCTTTCCTGCAACTGAAGACCATGGGCCCCTGGGTGGCTGTGCTGTGAGGCAGCCCCTCAGGGTGGGCAGCGCGGAATAGACCCCAGGCATGACCCCGGCCTGACCCCTTGAGAGGGCCACCCCCGGAGACCCAGATGGCTTGCCCACGTCAGTGCGGCCCCCAGGGAGACTGATCTGCTCTGGGTCCCCATGGCCAGACTGTCAGGGCCTGTCAAGACCACCCAACTCTGGTCCGAGCCATTTCCTTGGAAATGAGGAAGAAATCGATTCAGAAAACCTGGAGACGGAGTACGAAGGAAGTGTCTGGAAGGCTTTCCATGTGAGCACAATGCCTGGGGCTGGGAGCTGACAGAGGTCTGTCCGCTGAGCAGAACAAGGTCTTACATGCCTCAGGCACGCAGAGTCGCCCCTGAGCCCCTGCCTCGGGGTTGGAGGGGGCTGTGCTGGTCACATGGCTGCAAGAGGGCCTGAGACAGGAGGAAATGGCCATGGGTCCGTCCCCACAGAGACGCTCGCAGGCCCCGACTCTGACTCTCCAGTTGAGATGCTGAGGCCCGAGGGCAGGAGCGCAGGGGCTGCAGCCAGAGCTGGGCTGTGGGACCTGGGGAGGGGGGTGTCTGCTGCACCCGAGATGCCCAGTTTACCGGCACCAGGGCGGTGCCTCCGCTTCCCTCCATCAGCCCGGGGTCCCGGGGCGTCGGCAGGACAGACGGTTGTTTCTGACGTCGCTGCCAGTGGCTGGGGAGGGAGGCTCAGAGCAGACTCTGCAGGTGGAAGAGCAGACCCTCAGCACGTGCTTCCATGCACGCTCCGCGCTTCTCCAGGTGCCAGGAGCCCAACTCGGTGAGCCCCAGCCCCTGGGACGGTTGGTGCAGGTTCAGAGTGGGGAGGTCGGCTCTGGACAGACCTCTGGGTGCCCCTCCACCCCTCAGGCGGGTGGCCCCACAGTGACCTCTGCAGGCTCATAAGGACTGGGCCCCCAGGGGCTGCGAGTGGCAGGCAGGGGCTTAAGGAAGCCGGTAAGAGCAACTGCCGGGCGTGGGAGCAGGGCGCTCCTGGCTCTGCCTGCGTCTCCAGGCCCAGAGGTGCAGGTGCAGGTGGGACAGGGCCCAGCCAGGCGCGGCTCCCTGCTGCCCTCTCCAGGCACCTTTCCGCCTCCTTGGTCCATGCGACCTCTGGATGATGTGGCCTTTGGAGGCCCGGCCATGCAGGGTCGGGAGACTTGACGGGGAACCGGGAGGAGGAGGCCCTGTATCCCCCATGGAGCTGTCTTCCCCACTGTACATGCATCTGCTCCTCGTTTCTCCCTTGGAGCCTGTGCTTTTCGGACTCATCTTGGGTCCTCCAATGTCATCTCCTGCGTGGACGTGGGCTCCCCGCCACCTTCAGGTCTGCCCTCGGGTCAGGCTGGGGTGGAACTAAGAAGTGATGCATCTCCTGGAATCGAAGGGCTCCTCGTGGGAGCCCCATTCTGGAAGGGCCTCCAAGGTGCTGAGCCTGCTTGTTTCTTGACAAACAGCCAGTGGGGCTTTCTCACCCTTCCTGCGGAGTTTGTGCAGAGAGACAGAAGGTGGAATGTTCTGGAAGGTCTGGGTGTAGGATGTCAGCCTGACATTGCTCACCAGCTGAGTTTCTGAGCCTCGGGGGGAGGATGGGGGAGGTTTTGGTGCTGAGCTGCTGGGCCTGGCACCACGGTTCCCAGCGTGGCCCCAGCGGGCGGCTCTGTCTCCTCCACGCTTCTTTCACGGCCCTTTCTTGTATCTGAAAACCATTTAGTGCCACCGGGCGCTTCAGCCCTTTCCCATGGCTGGTGCTGTTTCCTCTCCAATAAACATAACCTCTTTTTTTTCAGTCCAGAAAGTAGTTGCTATATTAATGTTTTTTAAGGGAATAAAGAAAAGTCAATAAACCTTTGGATTTAAAAAAATTTGATCTAATCTCTTTCCTGAAATAATAAAGAATTTGACGTGCCAGGGGGAGACATAGTGAAGAGATGGCAAAGGCAGAGGCCTGTCACTGGAGGCCCTGACGACCGGCCCCAGGACTGTGTCTGCAGAGCCCAGGGATGGCACCCCTGCTGATGTGAGAGCATGCATTTCCGTCCCACAGAGACTGGGGACGGTGCCCCCGCAGGTGTGAGAGCATGCATGCCCGTCCTGCAGAGACTGGGGATGGCGCCCCCGCAGGTGTGAGAGCATGCATTTCCGTTCCACAGAGACTGGGGACGGCGCCCCCGCAGGTGTGAGAGCATGCATGCCCGTCCTGCAGAGACTGGGGACGGCGCCCCCACAGGTGTGAGAGCATGCATTTCTGTCCCACAGAGACTGGGGACGGCGCCCCCGCAGGTGTGAGAGCATGCATTTCCGTCCCGCAGAGACTGGGGACGGCGCCCCCGCAGGTGTGAGAGCATGCATTTCCGTCCCGCAGAGACTGGGGATGGCGCCCCCGCAGGTGTGAGAGCATGCATTTCCGTCCCGCAGAGACTGGGGATGGCGCCCCCGCAGGTATGAGAGCATGCATGCCCGTCCCGCTTGTACACATGGGCAGAGTGCATCTGGCATGAAGATGTGGAGGGCAGGCATGATGCCTTTGTTCCAACAAAAGAGAAAAACCAAACACTCTGTTGAAGGTTTCTCTTTATCCCCGAACACCGAAGCCCTGGCCTCTTGCCCCCACGCTCTGTGCTGGGTCTGGAATTTCTGGCAAAGTCTCTGCCTGTTGCTGGAGTGTGTCTGCTTGCTGATGGCGACGTGACCCGTGGAGGCAAGGGCAGGGCTCCAGATGGCTTCAGAGCTCAGGGCGCAAGGGGGTCCTTGTCTGACCCCCACATCCCTGCCGCAGGGTGACTGAGTACCTCAGCCCCCACACCCTACCCCAGGAATGCGTTTAGGGCCAGCCCCGGCTTCCTCCTGGCCAAGTGTGAACCAGCCGAGGTCCAAGGGCTGCAGAGAACATGTGCCTCTAGGGGGTCGGGCCCACACCGCCTTCCCGGGGGTGGGGAAGGAGCTCCTCCTGGCTTTGAGGAGCCACTGAGGGGGCTGTCTGCGCAGTGAGCACGGCGACCACGCCTGAAACACAGTTCCCCTCTCTCTGGGGGTGGCACTCCTCCGACCCCCTGCAGCCTGGAGTGGAGGTTCCATTCACCCCTGGGGGCTTGACGACAGTGCCTCACACTTAGCCTGCAGCCCAGTGTCTGCCCAGGGGCCCAGCGCCTCTGAGCCTCCTGTCCCTGGCCTCCGTGGCTGCCCTGCCCACCTTCCTGGACCGGCTTTCCGGAGCCGTCTGTCAGGCATGCCTGCTCCTCCTCTGGGGCTCGCTGGGTCTGGGGTCTGTGCCCCACCATCACACAGGGTGACAACCTGTCTTCCTGGCTCTGGGGTTTCAGCAGATGTGGGCGCCCCTCCGACCCGCCTCCTTCCCCGCTCCTGCCCCTGGCCCGTGCGTTTGTGGAGAGAGATCCACAGTGAGGATCCCTGAGCCCCCACTGGGGGCCCTCCCACGCCCTGTTCCAGCACCAGGTGTCCTCCTCGCGTATCGTCCCAGGGTGGAGAGCCCGGCGCTGGGACATGGTGCCCACTGGGACCCACGGGCCAGAGAGCGGAGTCTCAGCCGGACGGCACCCCGCACCTCCCCGGGCTCACCCCAAGGTCCCTGTGCCCCCCGTCCTGTGCTCTGAGGGTCAGCTGAGACTCTGGAGGACCGACCACAGGCTCCTCCTCTGCCCAAGGATGCTCACTGGGCTTGTGCCTGGCAGGGCTCATCCACCTGGCATTTGGTGGGCACACACAGTCTGTTAGGCGCTGGTTCTTAGAGCAGATGGGCCATCTCACAGGCCGCTTTTGGGTGGGCCAGGCCTGCCGCGGGCATCTCCCTGCCCTCACCCCGCCCGCGGCCCTGCAGGGCGCCCCCACCCAGAATCGAGGCCCCGCTTCCCTCGCGAGGCCCCTCCTCTCGGTCTCTGCGTTTTCCTTTGCCGCGCCTCCCCAGGAGCCGCCCTGCGGGGGAGACAAGCTGCCTCTCCGAGGCTCCTGGGGCGGGAGCGAGACGGCCCTGACGCCGTGTGGCCGGGGCCGCGAGGAGGAGCCGTCTTACCTGGTACATGTTGCACAGCCCGGGTGGGCTGCGGGCATGGGGGCCCAGGGGGCTCTTGCTCTGCTTGAGCCACGGGACCTGCCAGAGGGACAGAGTGGCACCTGAGTCCACGTGGGCACCCGGGCCGGGCCCCGCGTCCTCCGGAGGAGCCCGGGCGGGGAAGAGGGCTGGCGAGGGTGAGGATGGGAAGATGTGGCCTGGCGAGAGGGTGGGCGGTGGACCAGCTGGGGGCTGGGTGTCAGGGGACACACGGAGCGAGAAGACAGCGGAGGCAGCCCCTGAGAGGACCACAGAGAGACAGGACGAGAGGGAGGCTCAGGGGCGCGTTCTGCCCTAGCGCCTACTCTGGGGCATAGCTAGCTTTGTGGCCACCTTCTCTTAAACACCCCGCCGGCACCAGGCACGTGGGTCCAAGACAGCTCCACGTGAAGAGCGGAAAGGGCCTTTCCAAGTCCGCAGAGGAATGGATTTGACACGCCGCCGAGGCAGTTCATTATTCTTTTCCTTTCAGAGTGAGTGTGTGAGCTTCTGCATGGGACTGACACGTCTTCCCTGCTCTGCGGGGGTCACTGTGACACCTGCCACGCTGGACCCTCTTGGTTTGCTCCGGAGTAAACGGAGGTCATTGTAAGGGCAACGGAGTGTCCCTCCGGCAGATCACTTGCATATTCTTCTCTGCTGTTGGTGACATCTGGGAGCCTAATATTAAAAGGACTTAATAGTCCTTTGTGAGTTATGAACGAACGTAAACTTTACTATACATCTTCCTCAATGGTATTTGCATTTTTCCTATTCTGTTACCTGTGAGATAGTTGCTGAATCGAGCAACTTTGAGGGGTGTGGTAGAGAATATTATTACAGGACTAAGGACAGGGGCCTGCAGGAAGGGCCTCTGATGGCGATGGCAAAATGGTGAGAGGGAGAGAGAAAGAGAGACAGCGGATGCCTTACAGAGGTCAAGAGATGAAGGCAGTGTAATAGATGTCAAGAGAGGTCTTATACTGACGACAGATGAAATGGATTTTTAAAAATGACGTGAATAGCTGGTTATGCATGGAACTAAGCAGTAGTTGTGACATGGGGAAGCATTATGGTGTTCTAGAAATATTATTGCAAAGTGAACAGAAGAGAATTCCCAGAGGCAAGTCCGCGGTGAGCCTGTGCTTGGCTGGGTTCCTCATGCTCAGTTCTCTGCGCATGTGAGAGGCATGCTCTGTGCTAGCAAAAAGCACTGGGCACTGGGTACTTAAACGAGTTAAGACACCAAGTATTTATTTAGCATCACATCTCGGTGGACAAGCTTGAGGATTCTCGGCCTCTAAGAGGCATGGCTGCTCCCACCGAGGGTGAAAACCCCCCAAAACTGGCCTGTGGGCCAGTCCACGCTGGCACTTGGTCCACAGACAAAGGAAACTTTCTGTTCCTCTAGTTCAGACCGCGTCCCTCTCCATGACGATGCTGTCTCTGCAGCACTTTCAGGTAGCTCTGGGGGCTGGCGGTAAGCACCCCCCCACTGCCATCCCTGGCCTCCTGAGTGTTGGTCACAGAGCTTGGGATGCTGGCCCGAGGGTCTGAGATGGGGCGGCCCCCTGGGCGACCCCCCAGTGACAGGCCCCTCCCGCAGCAGCAGGAGGGACGATGTAGCTGAGGCGGGTTCTCCTCCTCCTGTCCAGATATGCTCAGGGTCAAGGGGAGGTTATCTCCGGCAGAAGAATTGGGGGTGCCAGCCCGGGTGGGAGAAGAGGCAGGAAGGTGTCACCTGTTGCTCCTCCCCGCCTTTTACTGCTTCCAATGAAGCAGGATGATTTCTGGACACTTAAGAGTGTGGTGATGTCCGTGATGGAAAAACTCGAAGATAACCTGTTAACCAGAGAGTGACAAGAGGCTTCTCCAGTTCTGGGATGCTGACTCCGCACCTCAGTGATTCGCATGAGAGACTGAGGGTGTGTTTTCTCCCTCATGATGAGATAGTCTCTCAGATATCAAGCGGAGCTCTCTGTCAACCAGTAAGAATCGGCCATTCCTTTTGCCAAAAGGAGTCAGTGATGATGGAAATCGACACCAGAAAGTGGAAGTGAGTTGGAAAGGAGATGAGTTAAGAAGAGGGTCTGGTGGCAGGGTATGGGTGCAGATGAATGGGAGACAAATAAAAATTAATTCCATGCCTTTATGCTTATTTCTAGGGCTTTCCTGTGGCTCATTCAGGAAAGAATCTGCCTGCAACGCAGGAGACTCAGGTTCGATCCCTGGGTCAGGAAGATACCCTGGAGGAGGAAATGGCAACCCACTCCAATATTCGTGCCTGGAGAATTCCACAGACAGAGGAGCCACAGGGTCGCAAAACGAGTCAGACACAACGAAGCGCCCTAGCACAGCACACGTGTTTATTTCCAGCTCACCAAGACTCCCAGCTTGCACTCCACCTGGCATAGTCACTGTCTGCCTCACACTCTGACCTCAGATTCTCCAGTGTTGATCTGACTGCCGGGTCTGCACCCTCCGGGGAGCCCAGCTGGGGGCCGTCTTTCTGTGCTCAGTCACTCAATAAATGCTGTTGAGGGTTCTGTGTCCCAGACACATAGGACGGTAGAGACACTCCCCCCACCCGCCACGTGTGCAGGACGGCGTTTTCGAGAAACACTTAACAACGTCAGGCAGAGTGAGAACCGTCTTCACAGAAGGATCAGAGAACAGAAAGCTGATGCTTGAAAGCTGAGCGCAGAGGGGGTGCGCAGGCCCCAGACTCACCTGTTGTTCAGCTGCTGTCAGGAAGCCAGTCACACATGTGCTTAGTAAGGGAGGGTCGTCAAAAAAGGCAACTTAAAAAACTCACGTGCAATGAATTAGTCTGTTAAAATGTTTAATAAATGCGTAAAAAGGGAGAGATATATAAAAGGTAAAAGGTCATCACAAAATCAAATCAGAATACAGACAGCAGAAGGTAATCAGCATTAAATACATCAACACAATTTACAAACGTTTTGCTCGGAGGACCAGCACATGGCCGCGCACACAGGGGCGTCACATTCTGACCAACCTCTTGCCCGGAGTGCTGAGGGTGTGGAGGCCACAGGAGGACACAGCGAAGTACTGGGAGCCAATCAATAACTGATCCATAATCGATCAGAAGAATGACATTAATACCTCAGAAGGAATTCCTGTATTAAATCTCAGCAAGTGTTTCTTTGGGTGTGGAAACAAGTACACCCAGCATAAAGAGATTTTTCTCTAGAAAGGTCTTTGGCCACATCTCTTGGCAAACCCACGTGCTGCGTGGCTGGGTGGGTGACACTGAGATTCACGGTTTGTGTGTTGTGAGCGGACTCACTCCCAGCAGAGGTGAATGAGTACAGCTCTGCTGGCCCCGAGCCCGGGGCCAGACTCACACGGAGTGGGGCACCTTGCCCAGACCCTTCCTGCCGTGCCCTTCATGTCGCCCTCCAAAGCCCCCCTCTCCGGGGGTTACAGAACACATCTCCAGCATTTAGGGTACCCTGTTAACAATGAAGCGTTAGCAGTTACTGTACAACTAAAATGTGAGTGAAGTTAAAATGCAGTGGGGAAAAGGCAGGGAACAGAACACTGTGACTAATTTCCAAGACTGCTTGTCCCCAGGGCACTAAATGGCAGCAAAGGTTCTCACCCCTCACGGTCAAGACCAGAGGCAGGGAGGGGAGGCTGGACACGGATGGCCATGGGCGCTGAGACCAGTGGTCCACGCGGCTCTGACCGCAAAGCCAGCAGCGGGAAAGAGGCCTAATGGCCAGGACCTAAGCCTGCTTCACAGCGCCTGCAGGAGGGCGGGCTCGCGTGGAAGAAGGCGGCACAGGCCTCCTCGAGCCGCTCCAGGGGGCTGCCCAGGTCACGGTGGCCACCTTGGTTACTGTCCAAGCTAAGGGGTCATGATTCTGGGGTGAAGCTTGAGGATACAGCGCTGGCCCTCACAGGGGCCCACTGTCCAGGGACTTGGAAACCTGCTCCTCAAAGGCAACAACTCCGTCTTTCTTTCCTCCCGCAACAAAGGCGAGTGGTCTCCATGAATGCACTTTTCATTTAAGGCTCTCAAAAGAATATGCCTTCTCAAGGAATTTGTGTGTGCTTTCCCTGAATGCCAACTCCCAGCCGCACAAAGGGTGGGTGTGTTGGTGCATTCCCAGGACTGGGGGCGCTGCTCACCCTGGGGCCCCCAACGTGTCCTCAGAGGAGGGGGGCAGGTGACAAACAGCCCCTTTTCCAGGAGCCAAGGGCTCCATTCAGCTTCACATGCTTCAGTCCAAAAGACCTTTCTAGCATCTAATAAGATGAGGGTTCTCCTGGTTTATCAACAGAGCAAAGCAAAAATACAATCAAAACCAAGAAACAAACCCACACCCATAAAAAACCACAGGCTTCTAGGCATTGAAAGTGTATCATTGGGCATAGAGTGTATTATGCTCACACCTCCAGAGTTTAAAAGTGAACAAAATATCCACAGGAAAACAGGTGAGCTGAAACGTATTTCCAGGAAGCCCCACTGCATATTTTCAGCAAAGATACTGGACAGGAATGTATCCTAGCCGGTGTCTGTAATAAGCAATCATAGATATGATTTTACATTCAAATTCTAATGGATTTCGTTGGCATCAAAGGGCAAAGCTGTTCATTTAAAAATCTTCTTTATTCAAGACCCAGGCGTGAACAGAATTGATACTTTAAAAGTACTAAATCAATTATTTCAACACTGTTTTTATTTTTTAAATCCTGTGAAAATGTTTTGATCTAGCTCCTTGATAATCTAGCAAGGCTAGTTTGCGACATGGATGTCCACTTCTGAGGCATCTTTTCTTTGAAAATGTTGAGGAATATGAGACCTTATGCAATCAATGTTGAACTTTTACACAAAGGAAGAAAAACATGTATGTGTAATACAGTCATTTTGAGATAAGGTCACAACAATTGAAATGAATGCTTTCACGGTCTGATTTTAGCTTAACCTGTCACCCTGAAATGAAGCTTGTTTTATAGTAGATGCTCTCCAGCTGTTTAGTCTGCACACCTGTATTTTTCCTTTGGGTTAAGCAGCATAGTTTACGGTTTCGAAACTGGTGAGACTGCATGCATGTGGGGTGCTTTGCATAATAGCAAGACTGGGTTAGGCAGCCAGGATCCAGTGTGGTTGGATAGCATCTTGGCTTGAAATAGCATTAGAGGTGGGTCAGCTGACCCATGTTTCAGGGGGAGGTAAGACTGCCCCGAAGTACAGGACGCAGAAGGAAACCATCAGGAAACAAACTCTAGAAGCCGAGAAGGTATGCTGAGTTATTCACTAGACCACATGACAGATCTCAGCTCCAAGCAGGTGCCCGAAAACCTCCGTGCAGCTTGACACCATACAGGCGCAGCTGACATCTGTTTATCTTCAGCAACATCAGGATCGTCAGTCATTTTAAGAACTGTAGCTAGAGACTGAAGCAAATCTGAGAAATTCCCGTGCTCCCAGGGTCCCAGCATTGAGGATGAGACCAGGACAGCAAGGGCCTCTGCCCACACTCGACTCAGAAGCCTCGTGCCTTCCTGGGCCTTTCAGAATAAGCACAGGACACAGCCAGAAGCAAAGGGCATCATAGGAGTTTTGTGAGCACCCCCAATAAACCAGGGGCTTTTATGGAAAGTCTCACTCTTTCCAAAATCCCCCAGCTATCCAACGCTCTAAAATCAGGTGCCACGCACGCCGTGTGTTTGCTATCTGATTGTCACTTGGGTATTAGCTCTTCAATGAAACGTCGCCTATAAAAGATCTATTCACCATCAAGTCCAGTAGCCACTGCTGCAACCTGGACCACAATAGGAGCAATTTCCTCTTGTGATAACATTTTTATCTATAGAACATTTAAATAATGAAAGCGCGAACTCTATATTCAAACAGAGTAACAAAATCATAGTTTTGATTCACAGACACACTTCATTTATTCCCCTCTGTGACTCAGACAAAAGACAACGTCTGCTCAAAGCGAATTCAGATTTGTCCCAAAGTCCTCAATTGCAGTATTGTTACAAAGCAACACGACGCTAGCGGCACTGACTCCAAGAACAAATCCGCTTAGCCCCGTGTTGACCCCGGAACGCGGGAGCAGAAGCCGAACCAGCACTCAAGCCCCCAAGCGCTAGACACAGGAGGCCCCAGCACAGGGCTCCCTTTCTGCGGCGCCCACACCCACGCCACCCCCAGAGAGGCACACGCAGAATGTTCTCCACCCCGAACCACGTTCCAACTGCATCCCTGGTGAGCGGGGGGAGGAGGGTGGGGACTTCAGAAGCTGAGACCCAGGGCTTGTAAGCATCTCCAGCAAGACGCTGCGCCTCCTCTCGGGGCAGAGTCCACCCGCGGGTCCCCTTCCCGCCCCACTCACTGCCCCGGGGACGCCCGTGTCGCGGCTCTACTCCTCGGAGCTCACCTTGCCTGAGCCCCGCTTGGGCGCACCCCTGTCCGAGCCAAAGAAGCGGCCGAGGGAGTCGAGGATGCCCGTGTCTCTGTGTCTGGGGAGGAAGCCGTGCCTGGCGTGGTCCATGGTGCTCGCCGAGGCCAGGTACTTGGATCTCTGGGAGGGTCTCTTCTGGGCCGCCATCGCGTCCACCGCCCCGGGAGCGGCCGCGCTGTCCTCCTGGATGGTCTGGAGCTCGTCTGATTCCGAGGGCCGGTCTTTGAAGGTGTTGTCCTCCCGGCCCGGGGCATCTCGGGAAAAGAGGCGGACCAGGTGGGGGCGGCCCCCCGGGTCAGCTGGGCTGGCCTCGGGCCAGGCATTCTTCGGGTCCGCTGTGCGCTTGGAGTCTGTCACCGCCGCGCCCTGCGAGGGGGCCCCATTGTTCGGGACCACATCTGCCGCTCCTGCAAACAACAGCGAGATGTGAACGCGGCTGTGCAGAGCGGGCCGCGGACAATGCCGCTTTCTTCCCGGCTGGCGAACTGGCCGTCTCCTACAGAATCCACGGAGGGTGTGGGCGCCATGCAGCTCTGTGTGGCCCCTGACCGCCCTGGGAAGGACCCGCCCGGCCCCAGCCTCTCTCTCGGTGGCGGCTCTGCATCTCAGGGGCCCTGGAGACTGTCTCAGGGGCTCCGGACTGGGCACCAGGCCTCCCCGAGCAAACACAGCTGTGCACATCATCGCCCCTGGGTGCTGCCACTCCTGCCCTGGGAGGCTCCAGGGTTCTGGGCACCTTGACGGCACATTTATCACCTAAAAGGCCAGTGGTGCCCAAGCCAAGCGTGTTGGAAGCACGTATTTGGCAAAAGGTATTTTTAGTGTTCTCAGTAAAAATGGAACCTCCCACGTCTTTTGCAATTCATGCCTTAAAGAAACGGGGTGTTTAGAATTCTTTGCTTCCCAGAATCCACAAGAGGCCTCTTGCAGGACAGAACTGCTTATTCAGGATATTTTGGTTGAGCTTCTCCTCTGCAAGCAGTGACAATCAGAAAACTTGAGTGGGAAGGGGGTGTCTCGTGTTGCACACCACTCTCCCTTAGCTTTTCACAAAAATACACAGCATTTCTCTTAAGAATGGCAGGACCTCATCTTGCCCTCAATTACCAAGGTGGGTATAATTGAACATTCCTCTCCAAAGTTTATTACTCATCGACAAAAATTGTGGGTATACTCACACTTTCCTGTAACAGCGTCCATCCATCTCACTGCCCAGCAATCTATTCACTGACATTTACCAACAGCATCCACCCACCCACTCATCCACTCATCCATCCATCCATCCATCCATCCATCCATTTATCTACCCATCCATGCACTTATCTACACATCCATCCATCCACCCAGCCTTACCGAGGACCTAGCAAACGTAATGTCCTGCACTAGTTCAGCAGAAATGTGGTCCTTGTCTCATGAACAGAGATGAGAATGAGCAATATGAGTTGAATAGCGTCCTCTAGATGGTGTGTCCACATCCTAACCCCCAGCGCCCATGGATGTGAACTCTCTGGACCTCTGGTCTTTGCAGATGTTATCAGGTCAAGATGGGGGTCACACTATTGTAGGGTGGGCTGTGACCCAGTGACCGGTGTCCCTGTGAGCAGAGGGCATCTGGATGCAGACACACGGAGGGGAGGCCACGTGGTGTGGAAGCAGACCATGGCCTGGTGTGTCCACAACTCAGGGTCTCCAGGACTCAGGGCGGTGGAGGTCCAGGGCAGCCCCTCCCGAGACACCAGGGAGAGCGCTGCCCTGCCCACACCCCGTGCAGGTTTCTGGCCTCCAGAGCCGGGACAGGAGAGCTCCCTGCCGTTTCAAGTCCTGTTTGCGGTCATTTGCTGTGGCTGCCGTAGGACACAGACACAGTGTGTGATGTCATGTCGAGTGACGACATAAAAGGAAGCGGGACACAGGCGTCAGGACGACCTACCGAGGGGACAGTGTGAAAGTGTGGCTGCTCAGGGACGGGGGGCGGGGGGTGGGGGGCAACGTGCTTCTGCAGAGAAGAACGCCCGGGAGACAGTCCTCGGGAAGGAGCTTGGCGTGTTCACTTGGGAGCAGGGAGGCTTGGAGCCCCAGGGGGCAGGTGTGAGGCCTGAGGGAGACAGGCAGCCAGTAGGGGCTGGAAGGGGTGATGGTGGGGCAGGATGCAGTGGGGACGGTGGGGAGGAGGCTGGCAGGGGGAGGTAAAGGGGGATGGTGCAGGGGGGAGCTGAGGGGAGGATGCTTCAAGAGACAGGCTGGCCAGCCTGTGCAGGCTTCAGGGGTTGAGATGAATGGATTTTTTTTTTTTCCCCTTTTTTCCAGAAAGTGCCCAGAGACAGTCAAGGAGCAGGGTGTGGGCAGGAACAGACCTCAAGAGAGAAGAAGACTCAGCCTGAGCACAGGTCCCGGGTGAGCACAGGTAGGAGGGGCTAAGTCAAGGCAGGGCCAAGGTCGTGTCCGGGGGCGTCAGGAAGGGTCGGCCAGTCTGGGTGATGGTTGCATGGAGGGCCTCTCCTTTCATCACTCGTATTCAGGGGAGGCTTTACATCTACAACACCTACTTCCACAATACAAATTACAAAAACTGAATGGTTGCACACTCCTTTAACAAAATCAGAGGGGGCAAGAGACTGTCCCATGGGTGACATTCATTGTGCAGTCACTATATTGACCTATGTTCCCAAAGCGGAGTACGGACATCATAAATGTCTGTCGGACACCAAGTACCTGGCAAACAGCCAGGCCCTGGGGTCCTGGGGTCTCTTTCCTGCTCCTAAGACGGTGCACACAGGTGTCAACTGTGCCTTACGCCAGCCACGCTACAAGCCTTACAAACCCATCACTTAGAGCGTGGCACATCGTTTATGACACTGATTAAATGAACCACATGAAAGCACTCATATCTATCACATATCAGGCCCTCACCACCTCGCACCGTCCTGAGAAAGCACCCTGTAGAATGCTGTGGCCGGCACCAGGCTGTAGATTTTTACATGGACGCAGAGCTAATTTATAGGTTGCAACAGAAAGGGTCTGCTTTTCTCGCTGTGCTTTAGATTCTGTGGCTAATATAAATTAATGCAAATGTGAACGGGAAACAATCGCTATATTATACGTGGTTAAATGCATTAACGAAACACAAGCGCATCTGAATACTAATATTTTTACAACAGTCAGCCTTTGTGTCCCTGAATATGGTTATTTGTGAGGCACAGAGAAGGGCGTTTGTGTCCTGGAAGTTGCTTCTCCCGGGATGCAAGGAGCCCAGGGAGAAGCTAAAATCTGTGGTTCTGCAGCATTTTGGGTAAGGACAAGTGCAGTGTTACTTTGTCAATTCATAACAGCTTTCATCGAAGGGGCAGAGTTCTTATTTAGACGGTAATTCTGGAGCAGAGCTCTGGTGCACAACATGAGTGGCTCGGATCTGGCAGGACCCCAACAGACATTTATAATCCTCTCTCAGTTACATTCAGATTCTACAGGAAATTGCAAGAAAATGTCTTAAAGAAAAAAATCACACCTCTGTCTAATGGGTAAACCCACCCCAGGAAACTTAGGGAAGTGCACTTTTGAGGGTGGTGGTGTTAAACTCACAAATGTCTCTGAGAAGCTGAGGACCTAGTAAGTTGGAAGGTGGTTTCTGGGGCACAGACCACCCTGCAGACCAGGATGGTGACATCGGGGCAGTGATGACACCCCCCGGGGAGGCTCCGCCCAGGGTCTCGCCGTGACCACCTGGCCTGCGGGCCCTTGGCATCCCGCCCCTCCCCTCCCCCACCCCCCGCCACCAGCAGGCCCGGGCCGGAGTCCGCGGTCTCTCCCGGGTTACTCCCGACGCCCCTGACCACATCACCTCTCCCTTTCCTTACCCCTGAGCTGAGTTTGCTCACGGCCCTGTTGGGCCCTGCAGCTCATGGGGCGGGAGCTGCTGGGCGCTCAGCTCTGGCGTGACCGTGACCTTGATGATTCCCAGGACCGACCCTGCCTCGGCCCTCAGGAGCATCCTCCCCCGCCCTCCAGGACGGGCTGCTCCGGCCTCTCAGTTCTCCCCCAGGCCCCGCGGTGCACCCGGCTCCATGTGCTTGGTCTCCGCCCCCTGTTCCCCCTGACCTTGACACCTGCCCCCCAGCCCCCACCCACCGGGAGGTCTGCTCCAGGCAGCTGGACCGAGCTTCTCTCGACGCAGCTTCTACGCGGTCAGCCTCACAGAGGAACCGCCTCAGGTCCACCTAAATTGTTCCCAGCTGGCAGCACCGTCCCTGAAGGTGGGGACCCTGCCAGACTTGTGCCCTCGGGTCACTGGGCTGGCACGAGGTACTGAACCCAGAAGTGCTGTCTCCCAGGCCGGACTCCACCAGCAAGCAACAGAACCCAGACTCCGCGCTCTCTTCTCAGCTGGAAGAACTTTGTTCTCAGCATGGCAGCTGTTCTACCATTTTTAACAGAGAATTTCCTTCCATCCCCAAAGGCTGGATGCCAGGGTCTAGAGAGCTCTGGCTTACAAATGAATTCACCTGCACAACTGAATTCTTTCTGGCCATTTGTGGAGGTTCAGAGAAACCCCTCATCACGGCTCTGAGGTTCCAGATAAAGCCCTTAGCGTTCCTGCCCTGCCTTTCCCAAGTGCAAAGCCGAGCGCAGGCGCTGGGCGAGCCCCTCACGTGCAGCGCAGCCACCAGGCGGGCTCATCTCCCAGGCCGTTTCAGCCACCTGTGCTCTGTGCTGTCTGCAGCAAACCAGACCATGTGGACGGCACAGCGAGCACAGGCTGCCACGTGTGCAGGGCCAGGACCTGCAAGGTGGCGCCAGGAGGGTCTCCAGAGGCGGGCCTTGACCCCCTGCCCACCAGCGAGGGCCCCGAGCCTCCGGTGGTGTCTGTGGTCATGAATAGGGAGGTGGGGCCGCACGCTTGTCCTTGGCACCTTGAGGCTCCTGGAGTGGCACACGCGGGGACTGGGCTTGTTGGGGGTCAACCCGGGCTGCCCCTTCCGTAGATGCAGTGTCTGGTGATGGTCCAGGAGGGAAAGCTGAGCTCTCGCTGGAAGTTTTATAAGTGTGACCAGCAACCATACAGAGCAGGTCATTTAGGAGGCCACTTGCTCAGGTGAGCAAACCGAGGCAGAGCAAGTGAGGCAGGGCTCCACGGAGGAGGGGATGCTCACTCTGAGGCCCCAACTGCCGGCCACCCCCACTTCTGGGTGCTCCACGCGGGCTCCCACTGCCTTTACCTGGCCCTAGGTTTTGCCTCTCAGGGTGACATTAACTGCAGATGGCCAACAGCTGAGACATTCTGTTTAACAGAGGCACTGACCGGGAGAGATGGGAGGGCTTCCCAGAGCCCAGCCAGGGCCTCCTCTGCGAGCAACAGGGCCCCGGGTCCCCCAGCGCTCTGCAGGGTGGGAGCGGCTGCCTTGCCTCCCCACACACCCCCTTCCTGCCCACCCCACGGGCATGCATAACCATCCGCTCACAATTTACTACACCAGCTGTCCTTGGCAGAATGTGCTAATGCCTGTTGAACACTCAGAAAGGCTGAGTTGAGGGATCCTGAAAATCACATTGCAGCTCTGACAGTGGACATGTCTCCCTGCAACCACGCGGAAGCTCTGAGTCCTTGCTTGTCTATATAACTGCCACTTAGCCATCATCTCACTGTAACCAGAAAATGACATACATCACGTTTTCATACACGATGGTCTCAGATAAACCGTGATGACTTAGTGAGCGCTGTTCTATATTTAAATGACTGTTTTTACCTAGATTGTATACCTTATGCTGTTTTCCATCACACTCCTGGAAATTATATTCCATTGCCGACTTGCATCAAAACCCTATGTGTGAGTGTGTGTGTAAGCATACAAGAAGCAATGCAGGTGCCAAGCCACATCCCAGACCCAGAGGCAGGATGCTCAGGGTGGCCCCCAATGCTGCTCTTTTCTTGACAGGCTGGGGAGGAGTGGCCAGGGAGCTATTCCTTCCCCAAATAACCAGGATGACCCTTTAACCCAGCACCGCACACGTCCAGTGACACCTGCTGTTCACCCACGCCCCCGTGCCCAGTAACTACCAGGGAAGGTCAGCGTCAGAGATGCTGATGACCTTGAGCCCCTGAAGGCGCTGTTGTATCCCACCCTCTGGGCTCTTAGGGAAGGCTGCACCTTCCTCTTCTGCGGGGAGAGCGCTGGTCTGGCTGGGACTCACAGCTTTTCCCAGCTTTGGGCCGACGTGGTGGCGGCTTTGTTCTACCCCCGGGATCCACTTACAGCCTCCTGAGTCCAGGAGAGGCCAGCCTGAGGACGGCTATGGCTTCACCTCTGAGTTTTCCTATATCTTCAAATGCCACAGAGGGTGAGATGGTTGGAGGGTATCACTGACCTGATGGATGTGAGTGTGAGGAAGCTTCGGGAGACAGAGAAGGAGAGGGAACCCTGGAGTGCTGCAGTCCATGGGGTTGCAAGGAGTCGGACATGACTTAGTAATGGCACCACACAGCAGCTCAGGTTCACACGAGGAGGAAGTACACACGTTTGTCAGAGCAGGACTGTATCCCTCCTCTCACTAGAATAACACACACCTAGAGACCCCCTCTGTGAAGGCGAGTCCGTCTATTAAATTTAACAACAAAATGAAAACCTTCTGTTGACAAGATGTGAGTCATGGTGGGCTTCTTTTCACTATAATTAATTTAAAACATTGTAATTCCTGTGATTAGATAGCTTGAAACATAAGACCTAAGGGATCATGCAACTATAATTTCATCAGGGAAGTTTAATAAAATTTCATATTCACAGCTGACCGGATCTTTAATGAAGCTAGAGACAATAAAAAAGATCATTGCTTAGCTAATTAGAGGTTTTGCCAAGAATACACTTTAAAACTGCATGGTAGAGGCTTAGCCCACCACACATCATCATTGCGGGTTCATTCACGTGCATCACTCTCATTTCAAGGGCGGTTCCCCGGCTTCACGGAGCAGTCAAACAGCAAAAATGAGGAGTGAGGTCTTCAGACTGGCCTTTCTAGAACTCTGGGAAGCTTTCACCTTTGCTAAGACACAAAGGTACGTCTAGTCAAATCTGTGGTCTTCCCAGTAGTCATGCATGGCTCTGAGAGTTGGATCATAAAGAAGGCTGAGCACCGAGGAACTGATGCTTTCAAACTGTGCTGCCGGAGAAGACTCTTGAGAATCCCTTGGACAGCAAGGAGATCCAACCAGTCCATCCTAAAGGAAATCAACTCTGAGTATTCATTGGAAGGACTATTGCTGAAACTAGAGCTACAATACTTTGGTTACCTGATGTGAAGAACTGAGTCACTGGAAAAGACCCTGATGCTGGGAAAGCTCGAAGGTAGGAGGAGAAGGGGATGACAGAGGATGGGATGGTTGGATGGCATCACTGACTCCATGGACATGAGTTTGAGCAAGCTCCGGGAGATAGACAGAGAAGCCTGGTGTGGTGCAGTCCACGAGGTCTCAAAGAATCAGGCATAACTTAGTGATTGAACAAGACATTAAGAGAAAACAAGAAATTACCATGTACTAGCCTACACAGATGGAGAAGGCAATGGCACCCCACTCCAGTACTCCTGCCTGGGAAGTCCCATGGACGGAGGAGCCTCATAGGCTACAGTCCATGGGGTCGCTAAGAGTCAGGCACGACTGACGCGACCTAGCAGCAGCAGCAGCAGCCTACACAAAAGGAAGAAAGGGAATTTGGGAAAGTACAAGAAAAGAACAAGAAAGGCATCATCTCAGAACAAAAGGGATGCATTCAGGTCACTTTCTGATCCTCCTGCCGAGAGCCTGCGTCTGTCCACGAATGCCTTCACCGCGGGGAGGCTTGTAGTCCAGCCTTGCTGCTGGTCCTCTGGGCAGGGCCTGGACACACCAGGAAGTCCCAGAGTCCCAACAACCCTCCCTCCTGCCGTGCAGGAGTCCCAAACCCTGAACTCCACTCTGAACCCACAGACCTCATTTTGCCACTAACCTCCAGCAGCTTCCCAGAGAGGAGCTTTTGGTACGTATAATATACATGTACTTTCTCCCCATATGACATCCCTCAGATATTTCGATAGAAAATAAAATTTGTTCCTTCATTTTGAGGGCTCAGACTCACTGGTTGTACCTACATTTTTTGCCTTGGTTTTCAAAATAGTAGCTTTAGGTGGCATATCTAATTAAGTTTACAGCCCAGACTGTAACCTGTGATTTTACTTTCTTATTCTAGGGCTTCCCTGATGGCTCAGATAGTGGAAAATAAAAATAAACAAGAAAGAAAGAGAAGGGAAAAAAAGTCTTCCTGTAGTGCAGGAGACCAAGGTTTGATCCCTGAGTCAGGAAGATCCCCTGGAGGAGGGCTCGGCAACCCACTCCAGTATTCTTGTCTGGAGAATCCCATAGACAGAGGAGCCTGGCGGGCTACAGTCCATGGGGTCACTTGTTAAATTACAGGAAAAAAAATCCCCAAACCAAAGTCACAACAGAATTGCCTTGCTCGACGTGTGCCCCAGCACAGGTGTCTCTGGCTCAGAACTGTGGGTCTCCACCGTCCGCCCTTTCTCCCTGGTGGCTCTGACACACACAGCGTTCCCACGTGCAGTCCCCTGTGGACGCCCCATGGAGAGCCCCTCCCCCCACCGCAGCGGCTCCCTGGTGTCTCTCACCGGGCCTGAGTGCAGGCGCGTGCTGACCATGTCTCAGGAGCTGTTGAGGTCCACACAGTTCACATTCGAGCTGCTGGCACCAGGGTTCCCAGGAGCTCAGGCAGCGCTTGGGAGGCCCACTGAGGTCACGGGGACCCCGCCCTCCCATCCCCACCCTGCTGTAACGTCCGAGGTACCCAAGGCAGAAACCACCTGGAGACGGATCACACGGTGACCCTGCGTGGAACGGGCCCCCGCCCCCTTCCTGGGCCAGGGTGGGCACGGGGCTCTGGGGCATTTTCCTCTAAATGCACGAAGGAGGGCTTCAGAGTGGCTGGAGGCCCCTGGCCTAGCACGGCGGTTTTCTCCTGTACTGATTCGCCATCTGGTCTCCTAGCTCACAGTCGCGTTAGGAAATGTTCTCCAGAAATGAATCCACAGGCCCCAGTGAACCACAAGGTGCTGCTGTCATAACTGTTCATACGAATCCTTTGTTTCTCATTAAGAGGACCAGAGTGGAGCAGATGACAGCAGCCATCACTGTGGAATCCACAAAAGCGCAGGAAATCTTTAGGGACCCGGTCTTCCACTTGCTGTTTTTACACTCATGCTTTACAACTTACCCTTTTCCTCCATATTTCCTTCATCAAATATTCTCTTAAAGATTCCTGAGACCATTGATACCCCTGTACAATGCAGGTTAGCACAAAGATCACAGTTCTCTCACTGGGACAGTGACCTGCTGAACGTGTGACCCCTAGGTCAGGTCCTTCAGGGTGGGCAACCTGGATCAGAAGGCGGGGGAGGAGGGGGTGGGCCACCTGAGGTCATAGGCTGTTCTTGAGAGCCAAGAAAACCTTATGGGAGACAGAGATGGTGCGGAACCTAACAGGTTATCCAACACTCCAGCCCATTGCAGAAGAGATATTCAGTTCACTTCAGTTCAGTCGCTCAGTCGTGTCCGACTCTTTGCGACCCCATGAATTGCAGCATGCCAGGCCTCCCTGTCCATCACCAACTCCCGGAGTTCACTCAGACTCACGTCCATCGAGTCAGTGATGCCATCCAGCCATCTCATCCTCTGTCGTCCCCTCTCCTCCTGCCCTCAATCCCTTCCAGCATCAGCGTCTTTTCCAATGAGTCAACTCTTCACATGCGGTGGCCAAAGTACTGGAGTTTCAGCTTTAGCATCATTCCCTCCAAAGAAATCCCAGGGCTGATCTCCTTCAGAATGGACTGGTTGGCTCTCCTTGCAGTCCAAGGGACTCTCAAGAGTCTTCTCCAACATCACAGTTCAAAAGCATCAATTCTTCGGCGCTCAGCTTTCTTCACAGTCCAACTCTCACATCCATACACGACTACTGGAAAAACCATAGCCTTGACTAGATGGATCTTTGTTGGCAAAGTAATGTCTCTGCTTTTGAATATGCTCTCTAGGTTGGTCATAACTTCTCTTCCAAGGAGTAAGCGTCTTTTAATTTGATGGCTGTAGTCACCATCTGCAGTGATTTTGGAGCCTACCAAAATAAAGTCGGATACTGTTTCCACTGTTTCCCCATCTATTTCCCATGAAGTGATGGGACCAGATGCCATGATCTTCGTTTTCTGAATGCTGAGCTTTAAGCCAACTTTTTCACTCTGCACTTTCGCTTTCATCAAGAGGCTTTTTAGCTCCTCTTCACTTTCTGATCCCCCAAAACCAAGAGAAGGTGACTAGGTTTCCCGCAGTCCAGAAAACACCAAGCAGAAGCTCAGAAATCGAAACTGATGGACCACATGACTTCTTCAAGTGGTCTTTATAAATTTTGATTCCCACCGGCTTCAAGTGGTGGGAGGATGGGTTGGACGTGCTGTTGCAGGAGTCTCACTGCAGAGCTTTGTGGATGAGCAGTCCCACCCCCAGACCCCCCACTCCGGCCCAGCAGGGACCACTCAGAACCCCAGCCTCCTTCCGCAGGCGTCTGTCCCTCCAGAACAGAGTCCAGGGAAGCGACTGTAAAGGAGGCAGACGTGGTTTCATCTGGTGGACCTGGGCCCTGGCCAGATGATGGTTGATGGTGCGAAACTACTCAAATGTCCAGGTCACTTTGCTCTGAGTGGGCCTAACACCCGGCCTGCTGATACACGTGATCCAACAGAAGAACATCTCGTCTCATCTAACGGGATCGTCCACACAAGAAAGCATCCTGCCCACCCTGCCTGTGGGTCGCCAGCCCCTCTCCATCCTGGTGGGAGTGGAGCCTGCTGGGCTTGGGTTAAACACAGATGCCACGCCCTTCTTCCCTGAGATGGGCCCCCAGGTGCTGGCCTCACAGAACAGCCCGTGGGCTCTGCCCGAGAGACTGCCAGGCTGTACCGGAGCTCAGCCCAGGCACTCAGTTCCTGTCCTGCCAGGGGCTGCCTTAAACTGATGGCCACAAACCAGGCTGTGAGGAGGAGGCCTTGGACAGAACCTCAGGTGAAAACGACGGGGACAAGCGTGTGGTCCAGAGGGATGAAGGGCAGGAGGGAGCTGCTCCTCACAGGCAGCAGACAAGTGTGGCCGGCCGCCCACGTGAGCAGGCGGGCCCAGGCACCTGTGTGTCTCTGATGGGACCGGGCCGCTCCTGCAGTGGGGCTGGCAGGGCCTGAGGATCCTGGAATTTGCTAGTGTGGGCCAGGGCGAAGAGGACTCTCCTTGTTTGTGGAATACTTCTGTCCCTGGCACTCGGCGCTCGGGGTCACCAGGGAGGGTGGAGGAACAAGAAGGCCCATGGTTGTGGCCGTGGCCGTGCAGGGGCAGACTCTGCTTCTATGAGAGGCACGCGGCCGCCCGCAGAGGTTTCTTGACAACTCCGCCACAAACGCGTCTTATCAGCCCACCCACCTCACACGAATGCCTCCTTTGTGGACACAGAACATACAGTTTTTATTTACTCTAAATAGCTGGCCCCTGGAACCCTCCCACGGCAGGGATGGGGTCACGGGCGAGAGAGCCCCACGCAGAGCTGGAGCAGAAGCGGGCGGTCGGGCTCCTCCCCAAGCCTCCATCGTACGCCCAGCTCCCCAAACCCAGCTGCTGTCAGACAGGCTCCGAAGGGCCCGATGTTCACAGGGTTCCGTTCCTCGTGCAGCCTCTGGGGGGCCTCACGGTGACCCTGCGCAGGCGCCAGAGGCTGCAGGAGCCCTGAGAAGGCGACACCATGGGCGCCACTACCGTGTCAGCAGGAGCAGACTAGCTGTCAGACGCACTCCAGCGCAGGCAAGGCGACTGGGTCTGGAGTCAAAGCCAACAGACTCTGACTGATGGTCCTGCCACCTCCTATGTGACCTTGACCATGTGGTTTAAGCTCCTAAAGCCTTGGGCGTCATTTGCAACACTGAACAGATACGTGGTGCCCCCTCAATGTCATTGTTCTGACAACACGCGAGGAGCATAAAACAACATGTTGTTAATGCCAGGGCCTTTTGTTAGTGTTGTTATTATTTTTATGTTGCAAGACTAGCTTGGGATTACCTTGTGTAAAAACCCATAGTTTTCCATCCACCTACCCAATCATCCATCTGCACATCCAACCATCCATCCATCTATCTATCCATCAATCCATCCATCCACTCATCCACCCACCCATCCATCCACACATCCATCCACCTATCTATCCATCAACCCATCCATCCACTCATCCACACATCCACCTATCCATCCATTCACTCATCCACCCACCCATCCATCCACACATCCACTCATCCACCCATCCATCCACACATCTACCATTCCATCCATCCACACATCCATCCATCTATTTATCCATCCATCCATCCACTTATCCACACATCCACCCACCCATCCATCCAGACATGCACTCCTCCATCCATCTATCTATCCATCCATACATCCACACATCCATCCATCATCCATCCACACATCCACTCATCCACCCATCCATCCACACATCCACCCATCTATCTATCCATCAATCCATCCACACATCCATCCATCCATCATCCACTCATCCACCCATCCATCCACATATCCACCCATCCATCCATCCACACATCCATCCATCCATCCACTCATCCACACATCACCCACCCATCCATCCAGACATGCACTCCTCCATCCATCTATCTATCCATCCATACATCCACACATCCATCCATCCATCATCCACTCATCCGCCCATCCATCCACACATCCATCCATTTATCCATCCATCCATCCACACATCCATCCATCCATCATCCACTCATCCACCCATCCATCCACACATCCACCCATCCATCCATCCACACATCCATCCATTTATCCATCCATCCATCCACTCATCCACACATCACCCACCCATCCATCCAGACATTCACTTATCCATCCATCTATCCACCCATCCATGCACACATCCATACATTCACCCATCCATCCATCTGTCCATCCATCCGCACATCCACACATCTATCGATCCATCCATCCAATATTCATTTCATGCCTGTGTGGGAAGAATGCTAAGAATGGGTCCCAGTCTTCACCCCTCGTATAATCCCTCCTCTCTGAGTGTGTGGAACCCGTGAACATGACAAGGTGTATCTATGGCAAAGCAGAGGTTCTCTGGGACTGTTTCACTAACCACAGGAGCCTTTGGAAGGCAGAGTCTTCTCCATCTGGGGACAGAGACTGAGGCCAAGGAGAGACATCCAGGTACAGGAAGGATGGGGAGCATGTCACTGGCTTTAGAAACGGAAGGACCACCCAGAGGGTCCAGTGACTGGCCTCCAGGAGCCTAGGGGCCCGGCATCATCCACAGCTCACTCTGCAACAATTGATAGGTTTGCTCTCGGGCGTTTCGGTAACTGAGAGCACGATGCCGAGGTCTCCTCTTGGGCACAGATCTGCCCCGCTGCCCTGTCGGTCTCTGGGAGCCGAGGGAACAATGGTGTCAAACGTCTAGCGGCAGAGATGGCAGTGCCTCGCACAACGCCTGCCTTTCACAGGCGCCTCCCAGCACCTCCCAGCGCCAGTCTGATGCCAGCCAGTGTCAGCCACTGCTCTTTTTAAGGATAAAAATAACTTGAACACTCTGCAAGGGAAGAAATGGTCAGCGAAATACTTTAAAAAACCCCATCAGGCAATAAGACATGATGTTTCACTTGAAGAAAAGTGATGTAACAGATAAATGGAAATAAAGGAAACATTCCAAGATACCAGTTATAAAAATGGTCTCAGGTAAACTGTCTTTATCTGCTGCTTAAACTGTTCCCAGATACATATTGTTTTAGTTAAGGGTGTGCTAACAGTTTCATGGTTTTTTGCTTTGTTTAGCTCCTTTTTCAGAAATTGTTTTTAAACAATTTATCATGATCACATAATCAGACACCATGTACATTTTATCAAGTATCTGAAGAAATAGAAAATATTCCCTGTCTACTCATGTAGTAGACACTTGAAAATACTTGTTTTTGAAAATTCTGAAATTAAACGAAACAGCTGCTTATGATAATCTATATTATGTGGTATAACTTTGAATGATTTGATAATTTCATAAGGAGATTACCATATGCAGAAAGTCAACATTTCCATATCATGCAAACAAATTCATACACATACACCTGGGTGTATTACCAAGTTCTGCAAAATTGAAGGAAAATTGATCTCCCTGAATCTCACTGTGACATTTAACATTTTCATCTCAGATACAATTTGGCATCATTTGTTACAAGTCCTGGATTACTTTGGAGGGACCCTGGTTTCTGAGGAATTGGAAGAACAATGAACAGTGCAACCTGCCAGGTGGGGAAGCGGGTCCCACGGAGCCAGGTGCTATCATTACCTCGCTCACCTCTGATCACCCAGTGTCCTCATCACCTGTGATCTCCCAGGCCAGCACCCTCGTTCACCTGTGGTCACCCAAGGCCAGCACCCGTGCTCACCTGTAGTCACCCAGGCCAGCACCCGGGCTCACCTGTGATCACCCAAGGTCAGCACCTGTGCTCACCTGTGATCTCCCAGGCCAGCACCCGGGCTCACCTGTGATCACCCAAGGTCAGCACCTGTGCTCACCTGTGATCACCCAAGACCAGCACCCGGGCTCACCTGTGATCACCCAGGCCAGCACCCTCGCTCACCTGTAGTCACCCAGGCCAGCACCCGGGCTCACCTGTGATCACCCAGGCCAGCACCCTCGCTCACCTGTGGTCACCCAAGGCCAGCACTCTTGCTCACCTGTGATCACCCAAGGCCAGCACCCGTGCTCACCTGTAGTCACCCAGGCCAGCACCCGGGCTCACCTGTGATCACCCAAGGTCAGCACCCGTGCTCACCTGTGATCTCCCAGGCCAGCACCCGGGCTCACCTGTGATCACCC
The DNA here is from genome assembly GCF_001704415.2 of Capra hircus. Taxonomy (NCBI): domain Eukaryota; kingdom Metazoa; phylum Chordata; class Mammalia; order Artiodactyla; family Bovidae; genus Capra; species Capra hircus. The sequence continues at coordinate 2,297,378 of NC_030831.1, read as the reverse complement.
AAGGTCAGCACCTGTGCTCACCTGTGATCACCCAAGACCAGCACCCTCGCTCACCTGTGATCACCCAGGCCAGCACCCTCGCTCACCTGTAGTCACCCAGGCCAGCACCCGGGCTCACCTGTGATCACCCAGGCCAGCACCCTCGCTCACCTGTGGTCACCCAAGGCCAGCACTCTTGCTCACCTGTGATCACCCAAGGCCAGCACCCGTGCTCACCTGTAGTCACCCAGGCTAGCACCCGGGCTCACCTGTGATCACCCAAGGCCAGCACCTAGGCTCACCTGTGATCTCCCAGGCCAGCACCCACGCTCACCTGTGATGACCCAGGCCAGCACCCACGCTCACCTGTGATCACCCAGGCCAGCACCCACGCTCACCTGTGATCACCCAAGGACAGCACCCTCGCTCACCTGTGGTCACCCAGGCCAGTACCCTCGCTCACCTGCGATCACCCAGGCCAGCACCTGTGCTCACCTGTGATCACCCAAGACCAGCACTCTCGCTCACCTGTGATCACCCAGGCCAGCACCCTCGCTCACCTGTGACCACCCAAGGCCAGCACTCTCGCTCACCTGTGATCACCCAGGCCAGCACCCACGCTCACCTGTGATCACCCAAGGACAGCACCTGTGCTCACCTGTGATCACCCAGGCCAGCACACATGCTCACCTGTGGTCATCCAGGCCAGCACCTGTGCTCACCTGTGATCACCCAAGACCAGCACCCTCGCTCACCTGTGATCACCCAGGCCAGCACCCTCGCTCACCTGTGATCACCCAGGCCAGCACCCTCACTCACCTGTGACCACCCAGGCCAGCACCCACGCTCACCTGTGATCACCCAGGCCAGCACCCACGCTCACCTGTGATCACCCAAGGACAGCACCCGTGCTCACCTGTGATCACCCAAGGCCAGCACCCTCGCTCACCTGTGGTCACCCAGGCCAGTACCCTCGCTCACCTGCGATCACCCAGGCCAGCACCTGTGCTCACCTGTGATCACCCAAGACCAGCACTCTCGCTCACCTGTGATCACCCAGGCCAGCACCCTTGCTCACCTGTGACCACCCAGGCCAGCACTCTCGCTCACCTGTGATCACCCAGGCCAGCACCCTCGCTCACCTGTGATCACCCAGGCCAGCACCCTCACTCACCTGTGACCACCCAAGGCCAGCACTCTCGCTCACCTGTGATCACCCAAGGACAGCACCTGTGCTCACCTGTGATCACCCAGGCCAGCACCTGTGCTCACTTGTCCAGGCCAGCACCTCACCTGTGATCACCCAAGGCCAGCACACACGCTCACCTGTGATCACCCAGGCCAGCACCTGTGCTCACCTGTCCAGGCCAGCACACACGCTCACCTGTGGTCACCCAGGCCAGCACCTGTGCTCACTTGTCCAGGCCAGCACCTCACCTGTGATCACCCAGGCCAGCACCTGTGCTCACCTGTCCAGGCCAGCACCCATGCTCACCTGTGGTCACTCAGGCCAACACCTGTGCTCACCTGTGATCACCCAGCATCCTCATCACCTGTGATCACCCCGGCCAGCACTGCTTAAGCAGGTCTGGAGCAGGCGGCAATGTCCCTTCTGGCCTGAATCTCTACGTATGTCTAAATGCAGTGCATGAAATGTCATCCTTAGAAAGTGGCTGCTAGGGACAAAGCTTTTAATCCCTGTGAATGCTCTGTACATGGCGAAGCAGTGAGCTGTTGCCCCATGTTGTGGTGTGAGGGGTGTTAGCTTATCTGAGGGCTTTCCAGGGGGACCCTGAGCAGAAGGAGGAGGGACTCGGATCCCCGGGGACTGATCCATCTACATCTGTCTAGACCCTGTGTTAACATGTGTTACTCTCACACCCAGACCTTTGGGCCAAGGATCCCACAGGTCAACCAGCACCATTTCTGTGGGGTCCCGGGTCCAGACCCTGCCCAGTGAGCACCCTGGACGTTCCCTGAGCCTGACTCCCACTACCACCTGGCACCGCTGGTGTCAGGCACGCTGGGCTTCCAAATCCCCAGCTCTGCCACTCCTCATACCACCCTTGTGGCCCTGCAAGCCCCACCCCACCAGGGGGTGAGTCCCCTCCCCGCACAAGACCCACCCCGCCAGGGGGTGAGTCCCCTCCCCGTGCAAGCCCCACCCCGCCAGGGGGTGAGTCCCCTCCCCGTGCAAGCCCCACCCCACCAGGGGGTGAGTCCCCTCCCCGTGCAAGCCCCACCCCGCCAGGGGGTGAATCCCCTCCCCTCGCAAGCCCCACCCCGCCAAGGTGAGTCCCCTCCCCTCGCAAGCCCCACCCCGCCAGGGTGAGTCCCCTCCCCTCGCAAGCCCCACCCCGCCAGGGTGAGTCCCCTCCCTGGACACCAGCAGACGCTAACCGCACCTGCTATGCTGCCCAGCTTTAAGTCGAGGTGATGGAGGCGTCTCAGGCTCTTAACCTCGATGAGGTTCCCTGACCCCTCAGGACAAGCTGCCTGCCCCTTGGCCCCATGGATGCTGCAGGGCCAGCACCTTGCTGACCCGGGGCGATGCCCAGGGAACCGACAGAGAGGGCAACTGGAGGATGCAGAGAGGGAGGCGAGATCCTGGGACTGTGGTTCCTGTGTGACCCAGGAAATGTCTGGAAATGCGAGTGCGAGGAGCCAGGGCCGGCCCTGCCCTCACGGCTGCCCCCACCTGCGGCTGGCAGCTCCGCAGCCTCATCGCGGATCTGCGCATCCCCCAGGGCCGCCCTCTCTGATGCTCAAGGACAGAGGACTTCGGCGCCCACCCACTGCTGATGAGCCGAAGGCCAAACGAAAACTGCGCGCAGACTCGCCTTTCCACTGCGCTCCAAGTGTCGGCCCCCACCCCCCGACAGCTCTGCTCACAGCATCCAGCCCCCAGCCCCTGCAGTGCACGGCCTACTGGCCCCAGGCTGCTCAGAGCGGACACCCCATAATGGCCACACTGGTCTGACCCTGCAGGGATGGCTCAGGGAGACCCCAGGACTCATAGAGCCCCCCATAGAGGTCAGCTCTCTACTTGGGACCCTCCCTGGGGTGGGGAGTGGCCTCCATTCCGCTGTGCTGTGCTCACCTCCCGACCCAGCCTGCAGCACCCCCACTGGGGGGGTTCTTGCTCATTCACACCTTAGAAAACCCAGGGATTATGTGCTGTGTCAATAGACAAGATCAGATCTGAAAAGCTAAAATCAAGTTAAACTAAAAGAAGAGAAGAAAAACCTTCATTAAAGAGAGTTGTAATTTTTTTCTTTTTAAGTAAATATGCTTTGAAGAAATGGAAATGTCTGTTTCCTTAGCAACGGTGGTTATGATGGTTGTATTTTTGTTGTTGTTGCTGTCGTCTTCTGTGTGTGTGTGTGTGTGTGTGTGTAGGTGTTCACACGCACTCCCAAGGTTAAAGGATGCCCTTTGTAGCAAGATGCCTCTGGATATATTGATCAGTGGATGAATATGCTCTTGATAATTACAACCGTGGTTTGCTTTCTAAGTAATCAGCTCACGTGCCGGGAGCTAATCTGCTTCTTCTTTCTCATTAGAGAAGGGACATGGCGATGGCTGGAGGAAACAGGTGAGAGCTGGGGATAAAGCAGCCTCTGAGAAGAGCCGGCAGACAGGGGGCCCTGGTCTGGCCTCCCCAACCTCCACACACACAGCAGAGACCACGGACAAGGCAACGCTGAGCACGGCGTTAACTGATCAGCTTTGGCAGCATCTGACTACAGCAAGCTAGCAGCATGGCTTGAGGACAGTCACCCCGTGCAGACATTTAAATGACAGGTTTCCTAACAGAAAGCGCCTACACCACGACCACTGACCTCCGACCTCTGGGGTCACTTCTGCCAACCTCTGCAGGTTAGAGTGTTCCCATAAGGACTAGGATCACTGGGATAAACAATCACAAAATCCCACACTTTTCAATACGTTCCTTCTTCTGTAGCAAGGCCATCTTCAGTTTAAAAAATTACTCTCATGAATTTAATCTCTTTTTCTATTAGAAAAAGCACAAAGAGTGAAATTGCTTGAGTGATGGCAAGTGGGTGGAAACAGGAGACCCACGTTCCCCAACAACTGCAAGGACTGAAAACAATCACACATTTGTTCTGAGGGAGCAAAGAACACATTACTAAAAGTACACGGGGCAGGAAGGTACGGCTTGAAAAATCCAGCAGCAAAGTTGAAGCAGGAGTCGGTGGCCAGCGTGTGCACAGATCTAACGTTCGTGTCAGGGACATACTGCACTTCACTGATATACAATGTTAACAAAATGTGCAAAACACTTAATGATCTGCACATCCAAGTTGCTGGGCCAGATAGCAAGTTAACTACAGATGATGACGTGTGTGTATCTCCTAAATATCACATCTCATTTATACGAAATAAAAATCCAGCGTCTCTTGGTGTCTAGGAGCCTTGGAGCTGTCTGCTAGTGAGGCTGGTGTAATGGCTCCTCCTGAACGTTTGCAGAGATGGAAATGCGCTTGAGCACGAACAAAACAGCCAATCCTGCGAGAGCGTGTGAGATCACCCACCACCCTTCTCCCCAGTGCAGGAGACATAAGAGATGCAGCTTCCATCCCTGGGTCGGGAAGGTCCCCTAGAAAAGGGCATGGCTACCCAGTATTCTTGCATGGAGGATCCCATGGACAGAGGAGCCTGCGGGCTACAGTCCATGGGGTCACAAAGAGTCCAACAGGACTGAGCAACTGAACTGAACATCACAGCCTCCGTGGGAAAGAGGGAAGGTGCACCCACCCCTCAAGGGTCCTGGAGGACGTGGCCCCCCTCCCCCACAGGAGTAAGAACAGACAAGGCCACGGCCACCTCCCGAACTAGCGGGAGGAGGACAGCCGGCCCAGAGAGGCGAACTGGCCCTGTCCCGCTGGTAACTCGGCCTTGAGGAGAAGGGTCTCCAGCTAACCCGGGAATCGGAGGCCACAGCGCCCCAGCCGCACGCCAGCTCCTGAGGCCACGTTAGGAGTTCAGGTCGGGTTGGGGTGGAGATTGGACATGGTCCCTTTTCCTGATGGAAAGCAAATGTGGTGATTTCAAGGTGGAGACCTGAGACCCATCCGGCTCACCAGTCACAAGAGTGGCGTGGATGAGAGGAAGGGGCCACGAGGGGGCCACGGGGCTTCTGAGGTCCCGGACCTCGGCTGGACGTGGGGCCGTCCGCCCGCCAGGCCCTCACAGCTGCTATTTGTGCCGGCGCGGCCTGTGTCCCTTTTTGTTCTGGAAATGGTCCCGTTGTCCTTTTGTGAGTCTGATGGCCTCAAGTGACTCTGAGCAGCACATGCTATTCCACAAGCCAGGGCCAGCGGGGGAGCGCCCGGGCAGCCGGCCGGGTGGGGCTGGACTGCCCGTCTGACCACCAGGGCAAGTCGAGGCACCGCCAGCTTGCCGCGGAACAGGGGGCCTCACTCCCGCCTGGACCACAGTCCTCACGGGGGTCTTGGCGCTGCAGGTCCCCAGGGGGCGTGCTCAGCCATCTCAGCAAACAGGCAGTCCCCTGCCCCCGGCCCCGCCCACGTCCAGCCCCCGGCCCCGCCCACGTCCAGCCCCCGCCCCGCCCCCGCCCACGTCTAGCCCCCGCAGCCCGGTCCAAGTCCGGGCCCACCTCCGGAGCTGCTTGCTCAGCCGCCGCCCAGGGGCAGAACGCCTCAGGAGTACAGGGCTCAGGCGGGCTGTCACGCTGGCTGCGGCATCCTCGGTGAAAAGCTGCAGTTTGCAAAGGTGTCAGAGAGAGAAGGGGCGGGGGGCGGGGTCCCGGGTCCCACCACCCCTCTGTCATCCACCGGGTGACGGAGCTCCTCCGAGGGCCGCGGGTCAGGCTGTGGGACGCAGAGGACACATGATATGCCAACCCCCACTGGAGGGCTGCAGCTAGAGCGGGCCCACGGACCCTCAGTGCAAGCGAAGGGCACTGCCCCCTCTCGCGTCACAGCCCTCGGGTAGAAGCTGTCCACCGCCCTGGAGTCCCTGCAGACAGGGAGCCTACCCTCAGTGGGGTGTCACACAGCTCAAGTCATGACACCAAGCTCTGAGGGCCCATTTCAGGGCTGACAGAGCCCCCGGTCCCCGCGCCGCTCTCTTCTGAGGGGGCTGGTCACCTGGGTGCGGAGGCCTGGGGAAGGGCTGCCCCGGCAAAGGCCCTGAGCTCCAGGGGCCAGGAGTAGGTGGCGGCGAGGCAGGCAGTGCTGGCCTGCAGGTCCCCAGGGGCGTGGGGAGGCTGGGGGGCCTGCGAGCAGGGGCGATGAGGGCAGAGGGGCATGCTGAGGATGGAGGCCGGGCTCCTGGAGGCATCCAGGTGAGCCGGGCTGGCGGCCTGGACCACGTGCCCTGACAGGTGCCAGGTCAGTGCCGGCCAGCCAGTAAGTGCTTCCCAGGTGGCGCTAGTGGTAAAGAACCTGCCGCCGGTGCAGGAGACACGAGAGATTTGGCTTTGATCTCTGGGTGGGGAAGATCCCCTGGAGGAGGGCGTGGAAACCCACTCCAGTATCCTTGCCTGGAGAATCCCATGGAGGAGGAGCCTGGTGGGCTACAGTCCATAGGGTCGTAAAGAGTCAGACACGGCCAAGTGACTTAGCACCCAGCACAGGGAGTAAGTAGGACAAGCTTATGCCGACGCTGGAGGCTGGAGATCAGTGCTCTCGGCATAGAACACACCAGCAACACGGCCCACCCTGTCCCCGCGGGAAAGGGACACAGTAGCGAGCCGGTGCTCAGACTCCTGGGGACGTCGGTGAGTTATCGCTAAACGCTCCTTTCTCTTCTGCTGTTTCCCTCTGATGATTACTTCATCTTTAGGAAAAGGAGGCTCAGAGCAGAAAACCCAGAAGAGGGAGCTGACTCACAGCCACACCCATTTAATTTAAATATTGTACATGTGATTGAATACCACATTTGTATGTGGACTAGTTAAAGGTCCGGAGAAGGCAATGGCACCCCACTCCCACAATTCAGTGACTTCACTTTCACTTTTCACTTTCATGCATTGGAGAAGGAAATGGCAACCCACTCCAGTGTTCTTGCCTGGAGAATCCCAGGGACGGGGGAGCCTGATAGGCTGCCGTCTATGGGGTCGCACAGAGTCAGATATGACTGAAATGACTTAGCAGCAGCAGCAGCAGTCAAAGGTCATGCGGGCTTCAGGCTGGCCACCCGGATGGATGGGCTGAGGGCCACTTGCCTGCCTGGCTCAGCACCTGCCCTGGGCACTGGCCCAGCCTCTTACGGACTGTTTAACTCCGATGACCCCCCATGGCAGCCTGGAGCCCTGCGGTGCTGGGAGCCCCTTCCACACGGGAACCGGAGCCCACAGAGGCGGAGCGCCCCCCCCACCCCCAGAGGTCTGCTCCACACTCCCAGCCGCTAGGTGATACAGCCTCACTCAAGAAGTAAGATGATCCCAGAAGCCAGGACATTGGTCCAGCAGCTCGTGGTGGAGGCGGCGGAGCAGACCTGACACCCCACAGGCACAAAACAAACCTACGCTCACCTTGAGGGCATCACCCGAGCCCCTTGGGGAGCTGTGGGCCTCAGTTCAGTTCAGTTCAGTCTCTCAGTCACATCTGACTCTGCGACCCCAAGGACCGCAGCATGCCAGGCCTCCCTGTCCATCACCAACTCCCAGAGTTTACTCAAACTCATGTCCATCGCATTGGTGACGCCATCCAAACATCTCATCCTCTGTTGTCCCTTTCTCCCGCTTTCAATCTTTCCCAGCATCAGGGTCTTTTCCCACGGGGGGCTTCAGCCAGAAATAAATACAACTGAGAGTGGGGAGAGTGCCCCCAGAGGACTGTCTGGGAACTACAAGGAGAAACTAGCACTTTAAAGAAGGTGGGCTTCACAGGTGGCTCAGTGGTAGAGGACCCGCCTGGCAATGCAGGGGACCCTGGTTTGATCCCTGGGTTGGGAAGGAAGATTCCTTGAAGGAGGGCATGGCAACCTGCTCCAGTATTCTTGCCTGGAGAATCCCATGGCCAGAGGAGCCTGGCAGGCGACAGTTCCTGGGGTTGCAAAGAGTTGAACGCAACTGAGTACTTTAGAGACACAAGGTATCATCTTATTCAGTCAAATGCACAGAGAAGTGATGCCCTAGGATGCTTCACTGCTCTAACAAATCTGTCCAATGGGCGCTGCCTCCTTCCCTAAGGACCGTCCTGGACAAGCCCCTGTTCTCCCGGTGGGGCTCAGAGCAGGGCGGGTGCCTGGGCTGCCATCCTGTGTCTCCCGCCTCCTCTGTCTTCCCTGTCCTGGCAGTCAGACTCTCATGGACACAGTGAGCCAGTGGACAGGATGATTTCTAACACTCTGTCAAGTTCTCTGCTTGTGACTTTGATTCCATGGTTTCTATCCACCCAGGAGGTGCACTCACAGGGTCCTATTCTATTCTGTCTAGGTATGAAGTAAAGGCCTCAGGCAGCAGCTGGCTCATAATCAGCAGCTCATTAAGGCTGCCCTCAAATATCCCGGGGAAGAGGTTGTGCAGTGATCGTTTCTGAAGGAGTCGGATTCTATCTGGGACACACTGAGCTGCGTCTGCCAGGCAGGACAGAGTGGCTCCCTCACCTGCGGCCGTTACTGAACCGAGATAGAATTTTAGATCAGTAATGACTGCTGCTTACGGATTTTATAACTCAATCTGATCATCATAGCATATTAAGTATCACTTAAATAGCATCTTAAAAAGATTTCCTTGTGGAAGGTTCTTGGAAATAAAAAAAAAAAGCAACTTTTTTTTTTTAATGCTACATGAAGATTCTCAGGGCAATATCTGTCTGTGGCAGAGTACCTTCCAAACTTGGCTGGGCGTTATCTCAGGCCACACAGAGCTCACAGGTCCTCCCCATCCAGTGGGGAGCCTGCTTCCTCTTGCCATGAGCTCTGGCACCAAGGGCACCTCGAGCCTCAAGGAAACTCATTATCCAGTTGATCACTGTTTGCAAATGAAACGAATCACCAACACGCCATAAAAATACCTCGAGGTCACTGACTGCCACATGATCGCCTGTGATAACAATTTAAACAGGAAAACACCTGCGCAGTGTGCTAACTACAGCTCTCCCTCCTTCGAGGAGCACACGTAGACGTCTGTCTGAAAACAACAGCTGTCACTGCGGCAGACGGGGGCGGGGCGCCTGCAAGCCCCCAGGTGTCCGCTCGCTTGTCACTCAAAGTGGTTCTGTTGTCACCACCACGTGCTGGCGAGGAGGCCGACGCACAGACAGATGAGGACGGACACTGCCCCAAACCACACGGCTAGAAGGTGGGGACGGGGAGTCGATGCCGCCTCCCGGATACAAGGAGAAGCTGATGAAGTCTCACTTCCATCAGGCAGCTGGAAGCTCCAGGTTAAGTGTCAAATTCAACTGCAGCAACTGCTGTACAGTCAGCAAATGTACATGGGGCCTTACTTCATCTCTACCTGATTTTTTTTATGTTTCATTTCTTTGTGTGTTTTCTCAGAGTAAATTAACTCTGGCCTTGTAAAATAAAAACACACATATATGCATATATATATATGTATGTATATATTCTTCTACCCACTTAGAACAGTGATAAAGAACCCGTCTGCCAGTGCAGGAGACATGAGAGATGTGGGTTCAATCCCTGGGTCAGGAAGATCCCCTGCAGGAGGACAATCCACTTCAGTATTCTTGCCTGGAGAATCTCATGGACAGAGGAGCCTGGTGGGCTATAGTCCATGGGGTCACAGAGAGCTGGACACAACTGAAGCAACTAAGTATGCATGCGTGCCACTTAAAATATATACATATATTAGTAATACATAATTTATATGCTTTATAACTTTATACTTATATGTGCCGTGCTGTGCTTAGTCGCTTGGTCATGACCGACTCTTTGTGACCCCAGGGACTGTAGCCCGCCAGGTTCCTCTGTCCATGGGATTCTCCAGGCAAGAGTACTGGAGTGGGTTGTCATGCCCTCCTTCAGGAGATCTTCCTGACTCAGGGATCAAACCTGGGTCTCCTGCATTGCAGGCGGATTCTTTGCCGGCTGAGCTACCAGGGAAGTCCTTATATACATATACTCAAATGTTTCTAAAATGAGTACTTTCCCCCAGACATTGAACCTGGACAATTCTATGTCCATTATCTGACCTGACGCAGTGCGGCCTCATTCTCAGGATCCCATGAGCCTGTGAGCTGCACTAGCGTCCATGCAGGGTGACAGGACTCCACTGCTCTGACTTGGGAGATGAGCGGCATGTCTGGAAGGGACCACGGTCGCTCTGGAAAGAGCAGGACTGCCCTCTCTTGGAGACTTCTGTCCTCTGGGCGTCGTCAGGGAGACCTGAATCTTCGGCCCGCCTTGGCTGAACCACCTGCCCTGCTTTAGTCCCCTGACTAGTGAGCTGGGGGAGGGGCTGGGGTGAGTGTCTGCCTTCCTTCCTGCCTGGATTTCCAACCACAAGGCTAGTTTGTGCCGAGTGTGTGGGTGTGAGGTTCAACTGTCCCACCGCAGAACAGCCTGGTTCCCCAAATCCCACGCAGCTCATGGTTCTCATTGGTGTGATTGAGTCCTAAACTGTTTCTTCCTCTTTGGGTGACCAGGCAAAACAGTCCCAAGTGTATCCACCTGCAGCCCAAAGACAAACTACAGAAAGATTTCCAAGAGTGCGCCAATGAGTTATTAACTTAGATCTAAATCATGCAGTAAAAATTTCCCAGGAAATGAAAAAGTAAATACAACTGCTAAGGAAGTCTGGGGCTTCCCAGGTGGCACAGTGGTAAGTGCAGGAGACCCAGGTTCGATCCCTGGGTCAGGAAGATCCCCTGCAGAGGGCGTGGCAACCCCCTCCAGCATTTTTGCCTGGAGAATCCCATGGACAGAGGAGCCTGGTGGGCTACAGTCCATGGGGCTGCAGAGTCCAACACGCCTGAGCCCAGTAAAGTCTGGAGGGACTCCCCAGAGAGGGAGTCCCTCTGGTTTGAGTTGTGCAACTTGTGGCTTGAGGCATGTGAGCCTGGCACTCAGCACCTGTGTGGGGTCAGTGCCAGTCAGAGCCTCTAAACTCTCTGTCGGGCCTCTACGTAGGACTCTCACAGAGCTGGCTTGACTTCCGCTGGGACCCTGAGGACATGCATTCCTCAGACTTGGGTTAGGAAAAGGCTAAAGGCCTCCCCGCACGCCTCACCCACCCCCGAGTTCTGACACGTGGACAAAATGATGCCCAGGAGCCTGAGGAGCATGGTTAAGTGGCTGCTGGTGACTCGTGGCTCACGGACCATCACGGGAGCACAGCTTCTTCTTGTGTTTAGGGAGTTTCTGTCTCGTCAGGGAAAGACCCAGTTGCTGATTTCTTTGGAGTGACATTAGTATACACTTCAGAATTTGACAAGAATTCATATATACGTCCCCCAAGAACAGATAGTCAAGACTGATCGCCAAGATTATTTCAGCCTCTATGCCCCTCATCACTTTAGACTGGGCGTCTTTGGCCCCCAGAAAGGCATTAGGATCGGGAGGTTATATGAAGTTCAAAAGCAGACATCTGACAGCTCCGCAGGGCCCACTCTGCATGACTCAGGAGAGCAGAGCACCAGGCTGGGGAGCCTGGGGGGGTCCCGTCCCGGGCCACCCCATCCAGGGTCACACTTCTCCCTTGCCGTGACTCAGCGGTGACGGCAGCTCTTGCCCTGAGGCTGACAAGCAGGGAACTCCTCCCCAGTCACCCTGATGGGCTGGGAGCCTGGCCTGTGAGCAGAACCTCAGATCAGCAGATATTTGAGCTGGTCTTACTGTTCAAGGCACCGGGAACGCACAGTCGACAAGACAGGCAGAAGCTGGCTGATGGCACGATTCTCCCCAGTAAAAAGCAAATCTAGCTTTGTGCTGGGATGTTTGCACTTCCGTTGGTTTTCACATTCAACTCTAGATAATAAAAAACCCTCCAAATTGCAGGTGGATCTGAGAAGGTTAAAAGAGGGCTTCCTTTCAAAGTACTTCAGGAATTATACCACATTTATAACTTAAGGAAAAGGCTTATAATAGATTTTTTTTCATGTCATACAGACATTATATACATGTATATATCGATAAAACTGTGTGTGGGCATGCTGATAGCAAAAGAGAAGGCTGATGTTGTTATGAATAATCCTAAAAGCAATTAATCTGCAGAATTATGAGAAAGATGATGCTTACTTTAAAAATAAGCGAGCTTAGCCAAAACAACTCTAAAAACTTGCTCTTCTTTGTATGTAGAACCTAAAATTGGACATTTCTGTCTTGTCACTTTCTTTTATGTATTTATACACATATGCAGTTGGAATAGAAGGCTGAAGACACCTTTTAATCTAGAGGATTACAGGCAGCTTGAGTGTTAAAGTCACTGACACTCAGAGGCTCTGTACAGACTCACAGACTGTGCCCCACTCTAGACCCCAAGGCACGCAGGCTGCTCTCCAGGCAGGCTGCCCCCTCTTCTCCTTCCTCTTCCCCCATGGAGTGCAAACCCCACCACCAAGAGGTGCTGGGCTGTTCAGGCCCCAAGAAAACCCCCAAGCAAATCAGCACACAGCAATGTCTCCTCTCCCGCCTGCCTATCTTGACTCCCCTACACCAATCCTCAGGGCTTCATCTCTGGGCCTTTGGGTTGATTTTCATGGAAGCCTAAGATACTGAGAAAGTGGGCAGTGGTAGTCTGTCTAGTTCCATCCTTCTTGTGTGCCACTCAACAACGATGGGATTATAGAAAAGGAAAGGATTTTTTTTAAAACAGCAGATAAATCGGGAACAAAATTAAAAAAAAAAAAACTGGGGTGGATTTTCCTGCCTGATAAGTGAAGTGTGAAGAGACTCTTTTTTGGAAATAAGCAGAGACCCAGCCAGACCCTGAGGGGAGGCCTCACTCTGTGACTAAGGTATGTCTTAGCAGCCAGAGAATAGCCCTCTGTTTTGATAAGCGAGCCACCAGGAGCCAGCCTCTAGGAATACAAACACGTGGAGCAAGGAGCGACACCTAGGCCAGGTCTGCTCGAGTCCCAGCTTGGCCTGTGGCCCTGGGCGAGCCACCAGGCCCACCATCAGGCAGCGGAGGGGACCAAGAGTGAACACACAAAAGTCGGTGGGAACCTGAGAGGCAACCTCCGTCTCTAGGGCGACGAGTAAGTAAACTTTTACAGAAAACATATTTCCCAACACCTCCTGAGTCACTGTTGGCAGTTACCATGAACTCCAGCGTGTCCAGGTCCTGGGACTACGGCCCTTCCTCATTAGATGGTTCCTCTGTGCACTGTGACCGCTTCTGATGTCCACACCCAACTGATCAAATACATGATTGGAGAAACAGCGTATAGCAAGGGGAAACCTGGGGAATCTCTGGTGTCTGTGGGCACAAAACAGCACGCAAAACCCAGCCAAGAGCACAAGCAAGACGGAGACTGGCACTGAGGGTGGCCAGGGCAGTCTCACGGCGGCGGAGCATGTGAGGGCGTTCTCAGGAGGTGGGTGGAGGGTACTTAGCCTCCAGGTTTCTGCACAGCCTGCTCTTCTAACAAGGAGAACAGATTCACAGTTCACTCATGTAATTAAAAAAGTAAGACCTTCTCCAAATGAGAATGTGTTTGCCCAGGATCACCATAGGAAATCACATCTTCCCATTTTCACATTACATACCAAACACATCACTGTCTTCCGAGATCTCCCGGGAAAGGTCACGAGTGTTTCTCTTCTTTTCATATTCTCCTCTGTTAGTTTCACTGTCCTGGGGGGAAAAAAAACCAACACAACATAAACTCTTAAAATAATATGTTTTCCTCCTGACACATTTTGGAGCTGATAAACAAATTCTCACATCCATCCTCAAGGTCTGAGGTGGAATTTCAGTTTAGGGTGTGGATTTCTGTACAGGATGTGGCATTCTGCTTTGTTTTCTCTGCCTGAGCATGCAAGCATCTGGAGGATGTATTTCCATACAGAAGAAACGGAAATGATTAAATTAAATAAGCTAGACACCATCCCATGTATCTCAGGAATGTGACTACTTGGTCCCTGTTTTGGATTGTGAGCTGAAAGCATGGGATGGAACTGATACCAAAACTGATTCCCTTGGGTTCTAACTTTCTCCCAGTGGTAGCCCTGGGAGAGAAGAGGACATGGAACTACTGACTAGTTCAAAACTGGGAAAAGAGTACATCAAGGCTGCCTATTGTCACCCTGCTTATTTAACTTATACGCAGAGTACATCATGAGAAAGGCCGGGCTGGATGAGTCACAAGCTGGATTGCCGGGAGAAATATCAAGAACTTTAAATATGCACATGATACCACTCTAATGGAGGAAAGTGAAGAGGAACTAAAGAACCTCTTGATGAAAGTGAAAGAGGAGAGTGAATAGGCTGGCTTAAAACTCAACATTCAGAAAACTAAGATCATGGCATCCAGTCCCATCACTTCATGGCAAATAGATGGGGAAACAATGGAAACAGTGACAGACTTTATTTTTGGGGGCTCCAAAATCACTGCAGATGGTGACTGCAGCCATGAAATTATAAGAGGCTTGCTCCTTGGAAGAAAAGCTATGACCAACCTAGGCAGCATATTAAAAAGCAGAGACTAATTACTTTGCTAACAAAGGTCTGTCTAGTCAAAGCTGTGGTTTTTCCAGTAAACATGTATGGTTGTGAGAGTTGGACTATAAAGAAAGCTGAGTGCCAAATAACTCATGCTTTTGAACTGTGCTGTTGGAGAAGACTCTTGAGATTTCCTCGGACTGCAAGGAGATCCAACCAGTCTATTCTGAAGGAGATCAGTCCTGAATATTCATTGGAAGGACTAATGCTGAAGCTGAAGCTCCAATACTTTGGCCACCTGATGCAAAGAACTGACTCATTAGAAAAGACCCTGATGCTGGAATGACTGAAGGCAGGAGGAGAAGGGGACAACAGAGGATGAGATGGTTGGATGGCATCACTGACTCAATGGACATAGGTTTGGGTAAACTCCAGGAGTTGGTGATGGACAGGGAGGCCTGGCGTGCTGAAGTCCATGGGGTTGCAAAGAATTAGACACGACTGAACAACTGGACAACAGCAGCAGCCCTGGGGGAGAGTCCCTTCCAGGGTGCAGGACTGATACTAATATCCTCAACCACCTGGACCTCTGAGGGGAGGGGCTGGACTGGCTGGGTCTCCATCCTGTCTACTCTGGGAACCTGCACCCTCAGAGTTGGAGTTTCTTCCCTCCCTTCCCCCACTCCCTCTGCTTTTTTATGAAGACCATGGTGCTTTTTTTTGGGTGTGAGAGGACTCCTTGTCTTTTTTCTTGTTTATGTCAATTTTTTTTTTCCAGGGTGCTTTCTGAATTTTAAAATTTAAGTGCACAGAATAGATGTGGTTCAGTTCCTATTTTAAATCAATTTTATGGTATTTAATTATTTTCCTATGGAATGCCTGAGCTTGACATCAAATTCAAAAAGCACTGAAAAGGTCACGGGGAGACGAGTAGGCTCCCTGGGCACCTCCCAGCTGCCACCCTGCCTGCGGGTGAGGTTCTAGCCTCTGTCTTCCTCAAAACGGCCTGGGCTCATTTCAGCCATTGCCCAAGTTCACTCCCTTCCTCCTCCTTTTTGTGTTTATGTAAATGCTGCCACACTCTGGACATGGCTCTGCTTCTTGCTCTGTCACTGAACCAGGAGTCCTGGAGAGGGTGTCCCTGAGGACACTCTGTCCTGGTCAGCAGGGACCTAGCCCTGCATCACAGCGTCACTCTTCCCAGGTGACCAGGCTCCAGCCCAGGACCCTGTGACCTGTTATGACTGATGCTGCCTTACTCCTTGCTTGCTTGCTCAACGTTGCACAAGACACATTTCTGGAGGCGGAATGAGTCAAACCATAATCTTTTAAAGACAGTGCCTAACTTGGCTTCTGGCCAGACCGTGGGCAGCCTGCCTCGCTGAGCTCCCCTCCCTGCTGCTTCACTCTCTGGCCTCCATGCACACTTCGCATCGCTATCTTTCAGATCATCCCTTCCACCTGACCTGGGGGTTCAGGCCCTCACTGAGCCCCACCCCAACGTCAGTGGCTTCCCTGTCTCCAGTCCCCTTCCTGTGTCCCCCCTCTCCCCATCCTGTAGATCTGAGCTGGTCTCTACTGTAGACCAATATGCCCCATCCCTGTCTCCCCACCAACACTGCAAACTTTTTGAGGATGGGATACTGCCTGATAAATCTTTCTAGCCCCAAACCTGGCACAGCGCCTGGTCCCCCACAAGTGCTGGAGAGAAAACTTCAATTTTATGCTGTTTAAGAATAGCTTGAGGGCAGGAGGACAAGGGGACGACAGAGGATGAGATGGTTGGATGACATCACTGACTTGATAGACAGGAGTTTGAGCAAGCTCTGGGAGCTGGTGATGGACAGGGAAGCCTGGTGTGCAGCAGTCCATGGGGTTGCAAAGACTTGGACACGACTGAGTAGCTGAACTGAAGACTAGTTTTAAATGGCTAAGTCCTGTTTTAGCAGAGGGAGCCAAAGGTAACATAGTATGTATTTTTTCGTATCTACCTATTTATTTTTAGAAGAGAGTAAAACCTGGAACAGAAAGGATTTTGTGATAGATTCGTTCATCAGCTATAAATTCTTGTTATCTGTGTTGGTTTCACGTCTCCCTTCTATGCTGGTACGAATATCAGGTGCTATGCTATGCTAAGTCATCTCAGTCATCTCCGCCCCTTTGAGACGCCATGGACTGTAGCCCGCCAAGCTCCTCTGTCCATGGGATCCTCCAGGCAAGAATACTGGGGTGCGTTGCTCCTCCAGGGTATCTTTCCCACCCAGGGTTGGAACCCGAATCTCTCCTGCATTGGCTGGTGGGTTCTTTACCACTAGCGCCACCTGGGAAACCCATCAATATCATATCCTTCACTAACTACAAAATAATAAGCTTTATTGGAGAAGTGGTTAATTAAATGCAATTTAGCTGTTACTGTAAATCATTGTGGATATTTTTTCCCACATTTTAAAATCAAGATGCTCCTGCAAAATCAATGATGTCTTCTAACTAGAATGGACAGCGTTTTCCTTCTCGGTAAAACTCAGTAAAACAGTGCTGAGGGTCAGGGATGATGGTTCAGAGGAAAAGCTTGATATTTCAAGCAAATCATTGTGCTTTCAGTGAATGGAGGTTTATGATATGGTCACACAGCTTCCTCACATCCATGGGTGAGGCTGGAGTGGCATCGTGGTGAAGAGATGCTTCGTGTCTCACACCCTGCCTCACGCAGCCTCTGGGCTCTCGTAACAGGTGCCGCCCCAGCAGTGATACAGGCAGGGCCGCGGAAGCACCTCCCCCTCTGCCTCCACCTTCTCCCTTCTCCGTACCAGCCCTCTGCTTGAGTAAACACCTCTCCCCCACACCATGGAGCACGAAGGTGTGTGGAAAGTACATGCTGCCCTGGGAAATTTACTGACTAATTTCTGTCCAAAGAAAAGAACTTGTTTCCGAGACCTGATACCGTTGCTATTCGTGAGTATAAAAAGCATCCTTATAAAGAACACACTTTCAATAAGCGAAATGTCCACAAGTGACACAAAGAAATTAAAGGTGATGTGTCTCAAATGGGACGAAATTTTCGTGATAAAGAAGAGTTTCCTGTAAATTATGAAATGTGATAAAGGGCTCAGCCTATAACAGGGTCAGGCCCAGGACATGGAGACCCCAAGTGTCCTTGTCCCAGTGCATCCTGATTCTTCAATTGTGTCTGTGACTGTAAATCTCTGAGTGCGTTTCAAGCTGTTAGGGCTTCTTTGTAATATTTGTGGCAGTTTCCCCTTCCATCAGCCTAACAGTGTAAGAATCCACTTACTTTCCCCTGTGAATTTTAGGGGAAAATACAACAAGCAAAACTCCCGTGATCATCAAGGAGATTCATTATTCAACAACGTTGGCACAATGTTCATCTCAGTCGAAGCAGTTTGCTGTGCTTGCTAACCATCATGTCCAATTCCCTGGCAACAGACCCCATCCTTTCAAGTGTCATTTTTAGAGATTTTCTTCTACTTGGTATAGCTACTGACACACACACACAGTTATGGAGGAAAAGCTGCCTTTTGTCAGCCCAGCCTTTTTATAAGACTGACAGTCTCAGGGTGGCAATTTTAGGAGGAATGACCCAGAGGATAAGCTGCTGATCATTATAGAAACTTCTGACAAATAACAAGAAAGCTCTGGGGGAGGGGTAAAAAAAACTCACTGCAGGCACATTTTTTAGAAGTTAAAAAGTTTATAAAAGTTCTGATTCAAACTAGAAAACATATCAGGACAGGAAAGGTGTTGAGACATTTAAAAAGTGACATTCTAAACTGCAAAACCAGGTACATGTTAGACTTGGAGACATGGTCCACTATAGATTACTTAAAAAAAAAAAAAAGAAGTGAGAAATGGTTTTGAGAAGTGTGCCGTCCCTTAAAAAAAGACATTTCCTGAACTGCCACGACACTTGAGTGGGCATCATGGGTTTAGATGCAGGGGAAGTCTTATCTGGTTTTATTTCCTCAATTCTCTTCCCATTCACTCATCGATTCACACGAGGACCTTGTCGCAGGAGCCGAGGATGTGAGCAGTGTGAAGGCGTGGGCCTCCGTGGGGAGCTCCCATGTTGTAGACAAAATTCAAAAAGAAAACCAGAGAACCATCCAGCCAGTCCCTATCAGATCAGCCCCATTTAAACTGGTCCTGGGTTGGGTGAGCCAGCTTGCTGAGTGAGCATCACGCTTACTTTTTCTGAGATACTCTAGGAAAAATGCACGGTGTGATCCACCACACTCAGTTCCTCAGATGTTAAGCCAGGTAAGTTTCACTGGTCACCCACTCCTCCCTCTCCCATGATGCTCCCTCCGTATCTTAGGCTTGACTGATGTCATTGTCTTAAACAGAAAGAAGAAACCCAGCAGAGATTTCATTACAGGTTCAGCAGCGGCACATTCGCCACACTCCGCATCCACGTTTCAGCCTCTCGGGCTTGCCTGACAGAACACAGCCTGGTTGGAGCCACAGAGCTCTGGGTACCAGTCACCATCCAGCATTATAACCCTCATCAGGGAAGTCTCAGGGTGCCACACGCATCTTTGACCTTAGTCATCGTGGAGGGGGTGTTGTTCTTATTGTTTGGTTACTAAGTCATGTCTGACTCCTTCTGACCTCATAGACTGCAGCACGCCAGGCTCTGCTGACCTCCACTATCTCCCAGAGCTTGCTCAAATTCATGTCCACTGAGCCAGTAATGCCATCCAACCATCTTGCCCTCCACCGCCCCCCCTCCTATTGCCTTTTCTTTCCCAGCATTGAGGTCTTTCCCAATGAGTCAGGTCTTGATTGTACCAAATCATGATTTGCACAAAAGCTAAGAACCGGGTCTCTGAGGACCATTTCTTGTACCTGAATCCAGCCCCCTCAACCCCAACATGGGTAACTTTGGAAAACAATTGAAGTTCCCTCTACTTCATTTGCTTGAGTGTGCGAGGAACATCATGACGCAGAGGTTTCTAGCTGTGTGATTAGGAAATTCCTGTGAACTAAGGACTTTAAAAAATATTCCTGTTTCATCAGAGGAAAGGTAGAGAAGACTTCCTATAACACTGGGGCGATAATTCCCAGAGACAGAAAGAGTGACGGCAACAAGGGAGCGTCTTTGCACACTGTCTTCTGCTGGGGTCACTGATTTCACGTGCGCTTTCTGACACGAGCCTTCTTCCTACTGTTTTCTCCCTGGATGTCCAGCCGGGGCCTCAAGCAGAGGGTGGACGCAGCTCCAGGGTCAAAGAAGGCAGAATGTCCCTGGTGGGAATCCTGAGGGGCGGACTTGCGTCCCTGGAGCTGGAATGTCACCCCTCTCCAGGGTGGTTGCCCTCTGACACCCCTGAGCTGCCCGTGACTCTCAGGAGCTGGCATGGGCTTGGCCACTGGGGTCACCCAGGACACTCCCCGCCCAGGATCCTCCCAGGAAGGCACTCGGCTGGTGGAGAGAGGAGCCCACGGAGCAGTGACCTGTGAAGGGGGTCAGGCAGGCACCTGGGGCGGAAGCCAGTGTGCTAACCAGCCAGGCCCAGGCTCCAGACACACTTTGTGTTTTCAAGGAAAATTGAGGACTCTCTCTAAGGGAAACTCTCTCTCTCTCTGATTCAAGAAGCAGATCATTCATTTCACTCTCAGAATAAACTGAAGCCCCGTAGAGCTGGCCGTGCACGTGTTTAGCTTCAGTTCCCATCGTCTGCTCTCAGTCACTTCTCAGAGACCTCAGCTGCCAGCAGAGAGGGCAAGGGAAGCAAGGAAATCATCCGGCCGACGACCAGCCAGCCAGGGCGGTGTGGGCGCTCCAGGGACCAGAGTGAGGTGGGGAGGACCGAATCTACAGGTGCATTCTGTGGGTGAAAAAGTCCTGTGTGTTCCTTCTGGCTGGGGGATGGGGCTGGGGGCTCAGTTAGTGAAGAATCCGCCTGCAGTGCAGGAGACTTGGGTTTGATCCCTGGGTTGGGACGATCCCTTGGAGAATGAAATGGCCACCCAGTCCAGCATTCTTGCCGGGGGAGTCCCATGAACAGGAGCCTGGCAGGCTACAGTTCATGGGGTGCAAAGAGTCGGACAGGACTTGGCGACTAAACCACCACCACATGTTTCTGTTACTTAAGTCTGGTGGTAAACTTTGTTTGAAACCATTAAAGTACTAAAGTACAAGCACCAGAAAAAGCCATGTGTGTGTCTGTATACGTGTGTGTGTGCCTGTGAGTATGGATGTGTAACTGTATATTGTTTGTAAACTATTAAGAAGTATATAAAATACTTCTGATTACTCTGCACTTATTACTCAGCATTTTTGGTTTATTTCTTAAAATAAACAAGGATCATAGTCTTATTCTTGCTCTTGGCTGGATCTGGACAAGTAACAGAAGATACCAGCAAAACACTGAAAGCTTACGGGATCAAAGCAAAGACTAGGAAGAAAACTGAAAACTGCTTACTCTGGTCACAAAGTGGCACAGCCGCTGTGGGAGAGTCGGCTGGCCTCTCAGAAGCAGAGTTACTTATTTGACTCAGCACGTGCGTTCTCTGTGTACACCCAGGAGAAATGAAAACATATGTCCATGTAAACACACATACACATGTTCATAGCATCACGATTCACAATCCCGACAGGTGGGAACAACCCAAATGTTCACCAACCAATGAAACATGGCGTTTCCCTACAGTGGAATACTATTCAGTAACAAAAAGGGATGATGTACTGACGTTGGCAGGCTAACAGGCAGGAAGGCCAGGGTCTCCAAACGGAGGAAACAGCCTGCAAATGTCAGACATTTTTTCTCTTAAGTGGCAGGAGGAAACTAGCTATATTTTTTCCTTCTCTATACCCCACTCCAGTACTCTTGCCTGGAAAATCCCATGGATGGAGGAGCCTGGTGGGCTGCAGTCCATGGGGTCGCTAAGAGTCGGACACGACTGAGCAACTTCACTTTCACGTTTCACTTTCATGCATTGGAGAAGGAAATGGCACCCCACTCCAGTGTTCTTGCCTGGAGAATCCCAGGGACGGGGGAGCCTGGTGGGCTGCCATCTATGGGGTTGCACAGAGTTGGACACGACTGAAGCGGCTTAGCAGCAGCAGCAGACAAATTTAAAAGGAGGTTTCTCTTAAAATACTGTGTTGCATAATGACACCTGGTTTCACCTGAAGTTAACTATTCTCAAACCTAGAGATAACCAATGCCTTTTTCTTATGGAAATGTTTATCTTAAGCTATGCTAATATACTATACATTTACCCCAAACTGTCTTCAAGTTGGTTCCGCCTTTTGGCTCAGAACCTACTTGACAAACCAGTATGTTACACACTCAGATACTGTTCCTCTAATCTATGTAAATGAAACTATTTGTATGGTGATCTGCCCTTCTTCAAGATTCAAGCTAATCATTTTATGGCCCAGGATGAATCATCTGGTGCCAAGATTATCCCAAAATGCATCTTATGTGTGAGGGGCCTGGTGCCATTCTGAGTTTTGAGACATTCCTTTCTTTCATTGACAGACTGCTAGTGACTATGTAACATCCAGCTGAAGACTAGCAGGGGGGTACTCTTTCTGCCCCCCTTCTGATGCCTATGTCAGAAGCTTTCTCTATCTCCTTTAGACTTTAATAAAACTTTATTACACAAAAGCTCTGAGTGATCAAGCCTCGTCTCTGGCCCCGGATTGAATTCTTCTCCTCCGGGGGCCGAGAATCCCGGCGTCTTTGCGTGATTCAATAACCACCTTTCAACAGGCGCTACAACACGGATGAGACTTGAAAACATTACGTCAGTGAAAGAAGTGAGAGAGAGACACACACACACACACGTTATATGATTGCATACATAAGAAATGTCCAGAACAGACAAATCTTTAGAGACTGAAAGCACACTAGTGGTGGCCTGGGGCTGGGGGGTGGGGGTGGGGGGATGGCTAGAGTGATTAACTTGAATAGATTTACGACTAAAGGCCCCCAAAAAGCTTCCTGCTCAATACTGTGGACTCCAGAGGAAAAGAATGCTGACCTTATGACTCTCAATGAGATGAGACTTCAAATCTAGGGCCCCTTTCCTAGATTTGCCTGGAAAACATAAGAAGAATTTTTGATAAGATGAGTGTATGAAAAATCTAGGATTTTTAAAAGTTAAGAAGCTATATGAGAAAAACGAAACCATATGTCCACACTAAAACTTGTCTGTGAGTTTTTGTTCATAGTGGTTGTTATTTATAGCAGCCAAAACGTGGAAACAACCCAACTGTCCACCAGTGGATGAATGGATACATAAAATGTGAAATATCCATACAAAAGATATTCAGTTCAGTTCAGTTCAGTTCAGTTCAGTCGCTCAGTCGTGTCCGACTCTTTGCGACCCCATGAATCGCAGCACGCCAGGCCTCCCTGTCCATCACCAACTCCCGGAGTTCACTCAGACCCACGTCCATCGAGTCAGTGATGCCATCCAGCCATCTCATCCTCTGTCCTCCCCTTCTCCTCCTGCCCCCAATTCCTCCCAGCATCAGAGTCTTTTCCAATGAGTCATTATTTGACCTTAAAAAGGACGACACAGGCTACAATATGGACGACCATTGAAAATGTCATACTGCCTGAAAGAAGCCTGAGAGAAAAGACCACATATTAAATGGTTACATTCAGACAAAATGTCCAGAGTACAGAAATCTAGAAGCAGTGGTCACGTATGGCTAGGGGCTGGGAGGCTGGGGGGGATGAGTGACATCTGAAGGGAACGATTCTTTCCTGAGGTGATGAACAGGTTCTGAAATCGACTGCTGTGAGAGTCCCACACATCTATCACTAAACTAAAAAATATCACTGAACTGTACGGATTATACAGGCGAGTTGTACAGCATGCGCAGCACATCTCAGTAGAGATGTTTAGAAAGCATGGATGCTTTGCAGGCAGTTTAAGCGAAACACTGCCACAGCACTGAATGGAATTCAGCACTGCACGTCTGAGGCACTTGCGGCCCTATTATCTTGGATTAGGAAATGATCCTTTTACTACTTACTTTTAAAGCCACCCTCTCTGGAAGACCATTTCGTAGCAGAACTATGATTGCAGTGTTCTGTAAATAAGCCATGCAAAGAAAGGAGCTTGGGACTTTATTTCATCACCAACTGTCAGAAGTCAGAGCAACATAAATCTTAACGAGTGTCACAGTAAAACTGCCGACTGAGGCCTGTTATGCAACTGGACATGCTAACATCTGCTTTAGGAATGCAGATGTCCTGCTGCTTATTTCTGTAAGCCACTGCTCTATCAGCTGGTTAAGTAGCATGAGAAAGACACCGACACAGGGCGGGCATGGCTCGGGGGAGAGGGAGGTGGGTTTTAGCGGAGCTCTTTTGCTGAAAGAGTTTGATGGCTGGGTGACTAGAAAGTTTAATTAAAATGCACTTAAAGCTAACTCACAGAAGGACATTCATTTAGCTCAAACGGATAGTCTACAGTAACTGAAAACAGAATAAGGTAACGGAAAATTCTGACTTTCTTCATCTGAAGGTGAATTCACGTCCTTTAGTTTCGTAGAATGAAAACCTCTCCTGCCTACTCTCCTTGAACTTGTTGCTCTGAGCCTGCACATGGGTATGCAACTGCTTCCTGGATGCAGACAGGATGAAGCGCAGAAGACTAGTGCTGCAAGATGCGTCTTTGCTTGAAGGACAAACACGCTGATGCACCAGGTTCTAACCATTTTTCTGAATACAAGCCTCACCTCTGCCTCCTCTGTTTCCTCCTTCCACACAAAATGGGCATAATGACACCATGTAGCTCCTGGATTATCCTGAACACGAAATAGTCCATACGTGTCGTGACTGTAACAGAATCTGACCCTCAGCTAGTATGGTCGCTGCTCGACTTCATCACTACTGATTTTACTATATGCATTTTCTGTTTTTTTTTTTTTCCCACATTTTGGTAAAGGCAGAAATAAAATCTTCATAAGGAAAAATCAGGCTTTAATGTGCCTGTTAATGCAACAAGATTGAGAAATAAACGGAAGAGAGATTTCACAGAGAACTCGGATTGCGCCTGCGTTCTGGTTCCCTTGCTCAAAAGGAACACACTTGTTTTGCAAAATGGAATTGCCACTTGCCTCTGTGGTGCTTTTCTTCCTAGTTGAGTTCCATATGCACGATCATCCAGGCGGATCCCCGAAACAGAGAACCTGCTCAGACTCGCTCCAGGAATCAGAGGAACAGTCAGGCCGAAGCTGGTTTCCACCCGATCAAGAGCAACATGAGTCACCTGAACTTGATTAAGAAACCAAGTCCTCTCAAGAGCTTGATACACACAGGTGACGGATGTCGATCACCAAGACCACTGGGATCGATTCCTTGCTCCGTCTAGAGTGTGTGCTTGACACTCTCTGCAAATGCACACTCAGGTATTTCTAGCAAAAGTAAGGGCCCCCGCAGGGTTTGAAGTTCACTACCGAGGTCAGCTTGGATGCCTCCCACTGACCAGACTGCACCCAAGCCGACCCTGGGGTGAAGCGCTGCTGACTTGCTGGCCATGCTGGTGCCCAGGGGCCCGGGAGGTGTGGGCACAGGTGGGCCAGTCTTCGTTCCCACAAGGTGTGCATTGCAGGGTGGAAGGGAGCCAGCCAGGGAAAGAGAATGAGCCAAGGGGTGTGGGTGGACACCAGCTTGAGGGGCACACGATGAGCAGCTGGAAGAGGGGGTCTGCAGCAAGGGGGGAGGGCGGCGGGTGCAGGTGGGGGGGACGGGGGTGGGGGCCAGGTCCCCGGTGTGCCGGCAAGGACACTCTGCAGACTGAGTCGGAAAGAGGCATTGTCCCCCCAACACACTCAGAAACAGTTTATTTTTAAATTCTGAGACGCTGTTTTTTTGTGATTTAGTGCAGCTCGGAGAAGGTCAAGTGTGAACACACACACGTCTGTGAATAGCCCGGGCTGCAGCCACCCTCACTCTCCAAGGGGAATTAGAGTAATTAACAACTTGCCTTATTTATTCACTCACGACTTACATTTGGTTACATATGACATGTGCAACAGCATAATTTAGGACATAGTAAATAAGAGACTTTGTTTTTCAAGTATCAAAAGTCATGAAAACAATAATGAAGTTTATCTACACTTCTGTTTAACCATATGACAATTAAATTAATGTGCATATCAAATCTCAATTAGGACCATCGTGTGTTAGATTCGTCTGAGTGCAGAGCTCGGGCTGAGCCTGAGAAGATGTCCACACAGCTGCCGATGGGTATTTTGCAGTTTGGAGGCTGGTGGACGAGAAAATGTCCCCCACCCTCACACACACAAACACACACAGAGAAAGATAAAATTTCATTAATGTATTCCAGTCTCTAAAATCTCTCAAATTTAAACTTTAAAGCCACATTGCTTTAGTCATGAGTAAAAAGGACAGGAAGCATCACTTTAAAATCTAGATTTTTAGGTTTTGTTTCATTTAAAACATTGTAAGTATTTGATTAATTTTTAAAAAAGTTTTTCCTTAATAACAAAGCAAGTGCAGAATTTTTCATACGAAAGGACACACTTTTCACTGTCAGAGTTGGAAATAAACTTGTCCTCAAAGATAAAATAACACGGTGGCCTTTCTGAAATTACCTGGCAGAGGGTCAGAAACAGCAGCTTGGGAGCTGCCCGTGGGCACCCCAAGTGGCGAGCCCGAAAGAGACTGGGGATTAAAAACATGTACTACCCACGCCCTCTCCCCAGCCAGTCCACCCGGACCCCCTAAAGGAGGGCGCTCAGTACACTGTCCATTCCTGGGAAATCTAACTCTTCCGCCCTCTTCCTGCTTAAATTCAAGTCCCTAACAATTCACGAAATCTTGTCTGCGGTGCCACGCTTGCAACTATATTCTCAGTCCAATGCAAACCCCAGACTGAACCTGAACACGATTTTCAGGCCACGTGTATCCATCTCGAGCTCAAATACTTCCCCAACTTAAAACAAACTATTCACTGAAGTCAGCATTGCCTCAGCTTGTTCTGCGCTGCGTGTCTGACGACGGGCCAACGTCTCTGGCCTCCTTGCCCTGTCCCGTCAACTCTCAGAAATGATTCAGCGTCATAGACGCAGGAACACAGGAGGCAGGGGCTGGGACAGGGAGGGAAGGAATGCGGAAGGAATGCCTGTGAGGCCAGCTGAAAACCAGAAGATAAACAGGTGCCTCGTAGGTCACTGGGCTCCTGACCTGTGTGATCAGCTGCTGGGGGCCCAAGAACATGACTGTGAGGAGAGAAGGCTCATGGCAGGGTGGGAGGGGCGGGGCTGGACATCCGAGAGCCATTCGGGGGTGGGCTGCTCTGCTGTAGTTTCATCCAGAGGACAAGTTCATTGTCACGTCGTTTATAGTTAATGACTGGCCTTCAATGTGTCACTTTTCTTTAACATAGTTTCCCAGTTTGTTTGTTTCCATTTAGGTGTGTGTGTGTGTGTCTGTGTGTGCATGTGTGTTGAGGGCAGGGCAAGGTGGAGGACGTGCAATACAGAATCTATGATCCATCTCAGAAATGTCTGACAATGTGTCACTTCTACTGAACGACTCTTGCGGCCCAAAGTCAGCTCTTTGCAAATGTGTTTGTGGTTTCTGATAAAAGCTAAGTGTGCTCAACCCTAATAAGCCCTACGGTAGGGTGACAGGACACAAAAGATGTGCATTGCAGGGGACTCCACGGCCCTGGGGTTTCAAGCCCTAAACCCTCAGCTGGGGGCCTCAGGTCCCCTCAGGGCCTGAGCTTAGCAGGTGAGCAGAGACATTACTTTGTCAGCAAAGGTCCGTTTAGTCAAGGCTATGGTTTTTCCAGTGGTCATGTATGGATGTGAAAGTTGGACTATAAAGAAAGCTGAGCACTGAAGAATTGATGCTTTTGAACTGTGGTGTTGGAGAAGACTCTTGAGAGTCCCTTAGACTGCAAGGAGACCCAACCAGTCCATTCTGAAGGAGATCAGCCCTGGGTGTTCTTTGGAAGGAATGATGCTGAAGCTGAAACTCCAGTACTCTGGCCACCTCATGCGAAGAGCTGACTCGTTTGAAAAGACCCTGATGCTGGGAAAGATTGAAGGCAGGAGGAGAAGGGGATGACAGAGGATGAGATGGCTGGATGGCATCACTGACTCGATGGTCATGAGTTTGAGTAAACTCTGGGAGTTGGTGATGGACAGGGAGGCCTGGGGTGCTGTAATTCATGGGGTAGCAAAGAGTCGGACATGACTGAGTGACTGAACTGAACTGAAGTGAACTGAAGGGAGGGCTCCTGGGCAGGGGTCCATGAGGCCATCCTGGGAGGGGTGGGGCTGGCCTGGGGCGGAGCTCGGGTGGAGCGCAGCCAGGTGGGGTCATGAATCAGGGCCGCTGAGCTGCCTTCTGTGGGTTTATGCTCCCTGGGGCACCACTTCGTCACTGCCTCATTATTTTTATGAGGGCTGTTGAGGGGGCGGTTTGCTCGCTAATGACACCCGTGTCTCACGCCTCACTCAGGTCTGTTTGTGAGGCCCATGGCCGCCCAACCAACAAAGGTGTACGTGTTCTGAGCTTTTCAGAGGCAACAAAATGCCCCCTCACAGTCCCTACAAATCAGAATCAGGCGTAGGCTTGTGCTCGGCACCCAAGACTGCGACGACAGACTGTCTTCCTTCCCCTTGGAGCCCAGGTGGGTGCTGACCCCACACGTCCAGGCCCGGCTGTGAAGTGAGAGCTCAGAAGTCTCAGCAAGGCTGCGCTCTCCTGCTGCTGAGACGCGCTGCTTCTCAAACGTGACATTCCTCACCCTCCCTGGGGATACTGCCATCCCTTGGGGCCCAGAGGACGGCTGGGAGACTACACCCCCTTCAGAGGCAGCCCTGGGTCCTTCAGTGCCGATTTCACAAGTTCGGCCTGGACAAGGTCTTTCATTTTAAACTCCTGTGGGTCCTCCTCGAGTCAGACACAGATCCCATGCTGATTTCTCCACGACTCGAATCAGAGACTACTGATTACGCACAGATTTTGGAAGGCCTCCTTGAAAGGGCGCATTTTCTACATGATTTTATTTCTCTTTTCAAGAGCTCACTGAAGTTCTAGCACCAAGCAAGTCAGGCGGGCAGGCTTTAAGTGCAGGAAACCCAGAAGCAGTTAGACGCATGGATGCTGTTTGCCACGTGTGTATCCCAGTCCTGCAGCAGGTGGCCCCCTTGGGCAGGGACGGGGGACCTTCATGGCCGAGGTCCGAGGCTGGAGCTCACGGCGCTGACCTCTGCGGCTGCTGGTACTTATGAGGGTGTGTTTTCAGAGGACTTTACCTTCTGAACTCCATATTCACTGCTGTACAAAATAGTATGACTTTGAGAGAGGCCCCGGTGTTTGTCATCGACAAGAAGGAGCTGATGCGAGTCTGCCAGGTTCTGGGGATGCTGGAACAAAGGGTAGGCGCGTCAAGCACGGTGGGACCACACTGCCCCTTGAGACATGCGGATCTTAAAATCTAAGTCCTTTCAAAATCAGTAACATTGAAGATTTGGTTCTTGGGTTGTACCACATGCTTCTCAGCCATGCGTGTCATGTGACTGCCTGCCGGGTGGCTGGGGCGCAGGGCAGCAGCTCCTGCAAGTCTGCATGGTGAGGAACCGACGCAAGGCAGCTACTGGATGGCGTGCCGTCTGCCCACCAGGAGGTGGTTTGTGAAGCGAAGTGTTGGTCGCTCAGTCGTGTCCGACTCTTTGCAACCTCATGGACTGTAGCCCACCAGGCTCCTCTGTCCATGGGATTCTCCAGGCAAGAATACTGAAGTGGGTAGCCATTCTCTTCTCCAGGGGATCCTTCCAATCCAGAGATCGAACCTGGGTCTCCTGCATTGCCGGCAGATTCCTAACCACGTGAGCCCCCAGCAGAGCCTGGAAGGTGGTTTAATGCCCCACCGTTGCGGTGAAGGGGGATTCCTGATAGGTGCATGTGTGTGTGTGACACAGATGGGCACACGAGCGGAGATGGAGGGAGATAGGCAGGCAGAGGACTCTGGGACCGGTGCAGACAGATTCGAGTGCAACTGTGCCCGTATCTCACGATCTAGGGCTTTCTCAGACGCTGACTAGGTGTTTCCGCATATCTGAGTATCAGACTAGATTGGTAAGTGTCTTCAGGGAAATACTTTCTATTTTTCTGCCCTCTAAATTTTAAAACATCTCTTATTTAGCTTAGTAACTACTTGAGTTTTCCGAAAATAGTTATTCAGTTCTCACCTGAGACAATGGAATTCCCCGAACATGGGTCTGACAGTTGCCAGCACAGAAAGAACAATGATTCCCTGCTCGAACGCAGGGCAGCCCCGTCACATGGGTCTGGGCGACCCGACCCGATGGGAGAGAGTCTCTTAGCAAATCCGCTCCCCGTGCACTGTGGTAGTCATGGCGATAGTGGTTGGTTCAGGAGGAACCGCAGGAGGAAGCCTGACGTGGGGAGAAAACACCCTGGCTTTGGGGTTTAAAGGCCCCACTTGTGCTGTCCTCAGGGCAGGCAGTGGGGATGATATCCTGCCCCGGGGCTGGGACCCTCAGGTGAACAGTGCTGGCCTGGAGCTGGCAGAGTGGGCGGGGGGGGGGCACACTGGATCCCCCCAAGAGCAGCACCCGGGGGGCAAGGACACACACATCTGTGAGTGGAGCCTCAGGACTCTTAGTTTCCGTGTGGGCGGAGAAAGGACGGCGGGGACCCAGCAGCAAGTGACGGCTTCAAGTAGAAAGCTTCTTCCTCTGGAGGCCAGGGTGGCAAGTATGGGGCCTCCTGCATCAGAGAGACCACTGACGGCACCCCACACTTGGGGCAAGATGATGCTGGATCACAGTTCTGTAAAGGAATACACTGAGGCACAAACCCCCGGGGGGAGAACCTGTCCCACAGCGGGGATGTGGCAGGTTTGCAAGAAAGTTATTTTCCTGGCAAATTTACATTTTCATCTCCGCCCTGGTGGGGAGGGCTGAGCTGCTTGGTGCTTCTGTATATATTTGCAAACTCCGTCTCTCACTTCTCAGAGTGTCGCTGGCACAGCATCCCAAGGGCTCATCAGACAGTGGGGTTTGATGATTAAATACCGAACGGCTTCCCCAGGGCTATGATTATCCCTGGAGGGGCGGCCAGCACGCTCTGGGCTTGGAGGAATAGCTCAAAGAGCTAATCAGTTTAATTGGAAACACAAAACAGACTAACCAGTTACTCCCTGCTGTAAAATTCCGACAGGCATCTGAATTCTGCAATTGCCCTCGACCTTGTTTCTCAGCATGGTATCTTTTTTCTTAAGTTGATTAAATGGAAAAATCCAGAAACATGGCCGGGCACCTTTGGGGAAATTTTGTGGGCCAGATACCACTGCCAGGAATAGTATGGAGATCCCACAGGTGAAGAACAGGCTTTCAAAATTATTAGTGTAAGATTTTCCAGAGTTGGAATGGATCAACTCTTGATTTCATCATTTTGGAAAAAATGTGGGAATGCCAAGATAAAGTGCTCTTTATTTCTCACATTTCCTGGTTGTAATGCTTCTAACTGGGCCTCCCTGGTGGCTCAGGGGTAAAGAATCCACCTGCCAATTCAGGAGACTCAGGTTTGATCTCTGGGTTGGGAAAATCCCCTGGAGGAGGAAATGGCAACCCACTGCAGTATTCTTGCCTGGGAAATCCCATGGACAGAGGAGCCTGCATTCCATGGGGTCACAAGAGTTGGATACGACTTAGCGACTGAAGAACATCAATGCTTGTAAACTAGCGAACAGCCTCACTAGTTTCATATGAGAAAAAAGACATAATGCGATTAAAAGTTGATCCCCACGTGGACTGGGGCTAATGTTCAAAACAGAAAGTTAAACAAATCTTAAGATCCACCGGGGAGAGACTGCCTGTGGTCAGAGCGACCCTAGATGAGACGGCAGAGCAGCCTCAGGGACCGGCCTGGACCTGAGCACTGGCGGGCTCTGCCGAGGGTCAAGCAGGCTGGCTCTGATTGTGCCCGTTCCCCAGGGCCCAGAGCGGCCCAGAGTCACGTCCACCTGCGCTCGGGCCCTGGGCTGCCCGGCACAGCCTTCCCAAGGGGTAGGCAGTGCTATTTTTAGCTTGAGGAACCGGTTTTCCCTCCTGGAGTCTCTGTGGGCAGGGCCGCTGAGAACTGTGTGTCCCCGGGGACAGGTCACCCGGCTGAGTGCTTCCCCAGTTCTGCCAAACGACCTTGTAAATACACTCCGCGCTCCGACCGAGAAAGAGCTGGTGAGTTAGCGAGGGTTAGTGAGGGGAGCTTTCTGGAAACCAAGTCCCCCAGGACACGCAGGAAAACAAGGACCCCAAAGCGAGCAGGTGGCCTTCCTGCCTGAAGGCCTCTGGTCCCCCTGGAGGACAGGTCTCCCCCAACCAGCATCACTCTGCTCCTGATGGGCCAGGAGGGCGCTCACAGCCGCCTCGCTGCCAGAGGGGACCCTGCCACACGCAGACACGTGAGGCTGAAACAGGGAGAGAAAGGCCGGAGCCCCTTCCTTCACGAGCTCCTCCCTGCATCCTGGTGCAGCTTCATCAGGAGAGAGGAGCCAGTGAGCCAAGAGTGGGCTGTCACGGGGAGGAGCCTGGGGGCAGAGGTCACGTGCTCCTGGCAGGGAGCACCTGGGGGTGGCAGTGGGTGCCTGATATGGGAGGGGTCGTCACACGGAGCCCCTGCCTCCCGCGCCCAGCACAGGCCTGCGGGCCACGAAAGCAGCTCACGGGGGCCTGCGGACGCGGAGCTGATGGTGGTGGCGGCGCCGGTGGGGAGAGGGGGTGGCAAAGAACCAGAGCTGGGAGGATGCACGGGCTGACTCTCCCCGCAGCCCCTGCCTGTTGACGGGTCAACGACTGCTCCCAGGACAAGCTCTCATCTGTTCCCTGTCTCGTAAGTGAAAAGAAAGCCTCCCAGGATGACTGCAGAAGCATGCAGGACGGTAAACAGCAGGGCACGAGTGCGTGTAAGCTTTTCTGTTCTAAGCTGAAATGCTAAGGAACACCGCAGACCATTCCACCTAAAAGGCCTCAGGCGTTTTCCATCAAGTTACAAAAAATTAAAGGAAGAGTCATGTACAGATGTGAGAGCCGGACCATAAAGAAAGCTGAGCATCAAAGAATTGATGCTTTCGAACCGTGGTGTTGGAGAAGACTCTTAGAGTCCCTTGGACTGCAAGGAGATCCAACCAGTCCATTCTAAAGGAGATCAGTCCTGGGTGTTCATTGGAAGGACTGATGTTGAAGCTGAAACTCCAATACTTTGGCCACCTGATGCGAAGAGCTGACTCATTTGAAAAGACTCTGATCCTGGGAAAGATTGAGGGCAGGAGGAGAAGGGGACAGCAGAGGATGAGATGGTTGGATGGCATCACCGACTCAATGGGCATGAGCTTGAGCAAGCTCTGGGAGATGGTGGAGGACAGGGAAGCCTGGCGTGCTGCAGTCTATGGGGTCGCAGAGTCCAACCCGACTTAGCGACTAAACAACAGCAAAGAAGAGGGCTGTCACATGTAACAGCGTCCCATAGAAGCCATGGGTCCAAAACGACCATTTTTTAAAATTATCAGAATGTTAAAGTTTAGCTTTCAGATAACAAAAGCCTAAGTATGGGCTCTCCTGTTGGTCAGAAATCTGACTTTGGTAAAAATTAAATCAATGAGAAGGATGTTTTGATGTTTTACAGTGTCCAACAACAGGAAAGAAACTGCAAGCCACTGAGGTTTTTAGAAGCAGACTTGCAAATCAGTTGCTCTGAGCCTTAAAATACCAAGTGTTAACAGGATGGGGCTCTCTTGAAAAGAGCTGCTTTTCTACTTTCACTCTCAGTGGGGCCTCTGTGTTCCTGGGGCAGACACCGCCCAGAGCCGTCTTCACAGTAACTGAACATTCAGAGTCACCACTATCTTCACAGGGAGAGCATCAGTAAGGCAGTTCTCACGTGAGTTACACGAAATACCAGGAGTCCCCTGTCAGTATCTACTTGGACCGTTTACACACTGAGAACACGGGTCCTCCTTTCAACAGGGAGGGGAGAATTCCAAACCAACAACACTGTAGAAACGTAAACCCCTTCTAGTTGCCTTGGGCCTGAAATCATTAGGAAAGGAACGCCATGACTTTGTTTTAGGTAAAGCAATGTTTTCTCTCAAGTGTTTGAAACACTTTATAAAATAGGAACAAAAACGGTTATGTAATCATGTATTTACATGAATGGCATGGAAGCAAATTATGGAAAATTACCCACTTGGCTGATACAGAAATGTTTGAGTCCAAATATAGATCAGAGAAGCACCCATGGCAGAAAGTTCATTATTCTTAAATGAAACCTGACTACAGATTCTTGACAAAGAGGGCTGGGGTTTGCAGCATGCCGTAACTCAACCCAGTGGACATTTATGAAATGCTTCTGTGCACATGCAGGTCCATCCTCAGCATCATGACATTCTGTGAACTGTCCCCTAGTCTTGAGTTAAAGGACCAAAGACAACGGATAAGTAAACTTTCCCTCCTACAAAGGACAGGGGAAACACACACACATCAGGCTATTTCCTCATGATCTGAAATGACTCCTCGGTAGACAGAGGTGCCCTGGTGATGGGTCATCAGTTTAAGGGGCTCAGACACTCTGGGGACCCAGAGGTCATCCCTAGAGTCTCCTCACCACACAGGGAAGCCAATGCCTGTGGAATGAGGTGGAGAATGGGAAATCCGAGCCTAAAAATCCACAGAGGAGCCATTCTGAGTCGCTGGAGGGATTCCGACGGCTTTTACTTGCATTTTTTCCCACTTGTTCTCCTGCATTTTCCAAACACCCTAACCATCAGTGCGGAAGGGGACATGGGGGCAGGCACCACCGGACGACCAGCCACAGTGAGACTGCAGTGGGCTTGGCCGAGGAATTCGGGTCTTGGTCTGTGTGCAGGACTAGCATTCTCAGCCCTAGAAGTTTCCAGGGAAGGAAAGCAACAAGCCAGTGGCTTTAGGGGAAAACTCTGGCGGCCACAGGGCATACGAGTACCTGAAGGATTGGGGGTGGCTCCCTCCTTACCTTATTGCCCTTCTCGGCACCGAAGTCCCGCTTCCCTGCATGGTTCCCCATCCTGAGCCCCGAGTCTTCAGATGCTGAAAGGAAAGAGAGGCCGTTAGCCTTGGAAGTGGTACTTCCAGAGTTTCCAACATGGTTTTTCAATCAGAACAATGATCCCGTTCTGAATGCGACATCTGTTTCTGAAGAGAGAAAACGAAAGCCCCCAAACTCAAGGGGCACCTGAAGTCTCTGAGGCAGCGTCTCTCTCCTCTAATCCCTGGCAAAAATCCAGACCCGGATTCTGTCCAGGGACATGCACGGTTCAGCGAGTTTCCTCGTCCAGGAAGATCAGCCCATCTCTAGCGCGCTCACAGACCGGGCGCAAGTCCCAACCAACGGACAGAGTCATACTTCACGCCCGATGACGTAAGGAGACGGACAGACATGGGGAGGAGCTGTGGACGCTGCACAGACACACACAGGACGCTTGCAGTGTTGAGAATCCCGCGAGCACAGAAAGAGCAGACCCGACCAAGGGCCGCTTATCAGACAGGCATCCCAAGGATCGGCAGAATTTGTAGGAAGATACTGCTGCTGCTGCGGCTAAGTCGCTTCAGTCGTGTCCGACTCTGCGACCACACAGACAGCAGCCCACCAGGCTCCCTCGTCCCTGGGATTCTCCAGGCAAGAACACTGGAGTGAGTTGCCATTTCCTTCTCCAATGCATAAAAGTGAAAAGTGAAAGTGAAGTCATTCAGTCGTGTCTGACTCTTAGTGACTCCATGGACTGCAGCCTACCAGGGTCCTCTGTCCTGGGGATTTTCCAGGCAAGAGTACTGGAGTGGGGCCATTGGCAAGACTGGAACGGCTTCAGTGCAGAAACCAAGGGGTTTCCAATGCCCATGGATAAAGATTTGCCCAAGCAAATTCTAGAGGACATGTACATAATCTCACGAAGTGAGCTGCAAATGCAAGAGTTTGGGCCCCGTTAATGTGCACCTTAGAAACAGAAGTTTCATAAACATTCTTGAAAAACATCTGCTTCTCTTTTCCAGGTACTCGCAACCTCAAATAAAGCAGCACAGAAACACCGCCCAGGAAGAGCTGGCAGGCGGCTGAGTTTTCTCCGAAAGGATACCTGGCCCAGAAAGTCTTGGTTCTACCCTATCTGCCAGGGGTCTCTGCAAACCTGTGTACAGGGGCTCTGTGAGAGGGCTGCCAGGACACGCAGGTGAGCAAGGAAGGCCGATGGAGACAGTCATGAAGCCAAGTAGCAAAACCTGGGTCATCCTTTCCTTGATTTCCTGTGCTCGTTTGGTATCCAGAAAGGGGCATCTCCACTAGCCCCTGATCCAAAGGAGCCCTGATCCAAAGCCCCCTTTGTTCAGGAACCCCACAGCTGTCTGCCCCCCATGTACTTCTCTTCACCACTAGAGACCACTTAAAATGAAGCCACCACAGATTCCAAACCAAAAGCACCTAACACATATATTGTAAAATTTTCAGATAAAATAAATCGTATCTTCTCCAAGTCTGGTGGGTTTCTGCTTATTGTTCCTGAGAAAGCTTTATAAGCAGCAACAGGCTTGAAAGATTACTAGCTGCTATGGTTGGTTTTCTTTCTAAGGTCCTGAGTCAACCAAAAACCAAAATGAAATAAGCATACAAAAAACCCTGCAGAGTGTAGCTTTCCTATATCCCCCTAGCTGGGCAATGGTAAAATTAGGACTCAGATTAGATACTTGAATGAGCTTTGATGCTCGCTCAGGCAGTTCTTGGTATCAAACTCCAATGATATTTCTTTGCCTGGTTCTTGAATTTTTCTTTAGAAACTGTAGAGGTTAAGATACATCAAAGTACAGAAAGGAGAGGGAATCTTAGGTTTTCTACAAATAATGACTTCTTCATTTAGAAATCTGATTGATGAGGGCTTGGTTGAATCATCTAGGATCTCAAAGACACTGAGTTTCAACCTTGAAACCCAACAGTCCACATTCAGGAGTGACACAATTCACTGAATCAACATCAACCAAAAACAACGCGAAATGAAGGTCACAGCTTTGGAACATGAAAAGAACACACACAGACCTTATCCAACAATCCCCGTGCTGCAAAAGCAAGCACTTGCCTTGAAATTTGGAAGATAAAATTGTCTTAAAAAAAAAAAAGCCCATGTGCCTCATGTGTATTTTCTAGCCCAAACTTTTCTAGCAGCAAATGTACTGTTTTTCTCTCCCAGAAAGGTGCACAACTGAAGAATTCAGCCAAACTCATTCCACACAGGTCCCTCGACCTACTCTCATCCCTGGACCTGTAGGAACCATGAGGACCATTTGCACCATCACCTTAGACCTGTCCCCTGGCTCAGGTGACCAGTCTTAAAGGACCATTGCAAAGTTCACTCATCACGTTGCTTTGTTTGGTCGCTAAGTTGTGTCTGACTCTTTGGGACCCCACAGACTGCAGCCCGCCAGGCTTCCCTGTCCTTCACCATCTCCCGGAGTTTGCTCAAACTCATGTCCATTGTGTCAGTGATGCCACCCAGCCATCTCACCCTCTGTCACCCTCATCGTGTGATGATTCAAAGAACATGCGAGGACCAGCTTCTAGCTGAACAAGGAACAGCGCTCCTTGAAAAGCAACAAAATGAATTGTCCTCTAAACATGGGGAGGGTTTCTAAAATATTTCATACACCCAATGAAAGGCAAGTTTCGTTCCTGCAAAGACACTCTTTAGAGAAGCGTGTCAGTATTAGTATCTGAAATTCCCCAAAGCCTCCCGTATTTCTGAGTGTCTCCTCGGTGACTGTGAAGGATGTTGGATGCTCTTCCCCAGGTCGACCGGTGAGAAAGGGGGCAATAGCATCTGACAGCGTCACCTCCTGTGTGTGGGGAGCAGTGGGTTGTTGCCGCTCTCAGTTAAGACCACTGCAACGTAGACAGGCAGACTTCGTTTTATTGTGCTTTGCTTTATTGCTCTTTGTCGCTGATGCATTTTTTACAAATTGAAGGTTTGTGGAAACTCTGCATTGTCAGATGATGGCTGACATTTTTTAGCAACGAAGTATTTTTAAATTTAAAAAATGATGCTTTTAAAAAATAAATAAAAAGGATGCTTTTAAAAATGCAAGTTGACCTTTGCAGACAATTTCAGTATTCTATCATCCACCCTCCCAATTCACTCACACGGATCACCCCCCAAAACGCCACTATGGGGGTCGTCTCACTGGGGAACTGGAGGTCTGAGGCACACACAGTGGTTTGCTCGATGAGACGGGCACAGACAGGGAGGAGGGGACTCGCCTTTGTCCCCTTGGGGCCTGAACTGCAGTTGAAGCGCAGAACTGTGTGTTCTCTGTGCAGGGTGGCAGTCTGAAGCGCAGGGGCGGAGCCGGGTCATTCTGGACTTCCAGCTCTCTGTGCCCCCACGCAGGGTCGTGAGTATTGATAACCAGCGTGGTGTATGTGATACACAGAATACAATGTATTGAACGTCGGCGCATCCATTTCTCTGTTTAACAGATAACAAGTGGTGCATTTGATGGGAGACGGGTAAATTAGGAGGCTGGCATTAACAGACTCTCACCGCCACATACAAAGCAGACAGAGGCAAGGGCCTGCTGTATAGCGCGGATGACTTCATTCAACATGTGTTTTTTGGCTGCATCATGCAGCTTCTGGGATCTTTGTTCCCTGACCTGGTGTGGCGCCTGGGCCCTCAGTAATAAAAGTGCAGAGGCTGCCAGGGAGTGCCCTCAAAATTCTGTAATAGCCTACAAGGAAAAAGAATCTGAAAAGGAATCTGTCTATATCTATATATCGGAATCATTGTGCTGTATTACCTGAAACTAAAACATTGTAAACAACTACACTTCAATTATATCTAATTATATATAAACAGTTATATATTCGCAACTATTCAATTTATACAAATATAAAAGTGATAAAATTATAAAAACTTTTTCGATTACATATAAATAGTTATTTCCAAAATAAAAAAAGAACAGAGTTGTTGTATTTGAAATTAATCACAGGCAAAATAGTTAACTTCTTCTCCAGTTGGCAGCCTGGACTTTGGGGCCCTGGCGCAGAGAACCACCCGCGGGCATCCACGTTCTCCCCTGTCTGGCCTCCGTCTTTCTCTCACCTCCTCAGTCACCTCCCCTGCAGGTATTAGGCAAATCCTGACTCCCTGTCCCCTCCTTCCAGAACACAAACCTCAGGATTTAACCTAACAGGATACTGTGCGACGTGCCAGTATAGGGGGGCGGGGAGAGCGTTGCTTGTGAACACAGAGGCGCTGTCTTTGGACCAAATGCTCTGAAGCACAGCTGATCCAGGCACGAGACCCCCACACTGCCCCTTGTGGACGGGAGGCCGCCTCCAGGCCGTGTGTTCTGACCAGAGCTTCATCACCCCTCGGAGCATAACTTTAGGTTGTCCTTCGGAGGACTGTCTGCGAAATACATTAATCAGTACTTTTAAAACTCAAGACTACTTGGCACAGAATAGATAGAAACAAACGTTCCAGGTCAGACTTCTAAGCGTGTACAAACTTCTTCCTCGGTCTCAGATGAACAGAAAGAGCATTTATGCATCATTTTCAGTAGGCAGATTCTAGCCTTAAATGCACATTTAGCACTGGCAGGAAAAGAAAGACAGGAAAAGCCATGTGACCATTCTCAGCTCAGGGCCCCTCATCAGCGGGGCCATCGGGACGTGAGGAGTGCAGCGCTGCCCCGACGGCGGGTCCTGGACCTGACTCTGGGTGACCGGGCCCCACCCGCTGGGGACAGAAGGAGGCGGGCTTACGGAGGCGCCCCGCAGCTGGTCTCTGTAACACGCTGCAAAGAGCCATCTGCAGGCGGAAGAGCTGGATGTGTGAGGTCATCTCTATTCCATTCCATTTTTGTAATTAATCAAACAGAGAGAAAGAGGAAAATTCATGTGGAATGCGCTTGGAACTCAGGCCGGAAGCATCACTGGGTTATTAGGAAGCTTTTTGTGAAATAATATGAAAGGAACACGGTGGGAGGGGAAGAGGAGGGTCAGTGCTGGGAGCAGGGTGGACTCCAGGTGACAGCGGCTGCCTGTACTCCTTAGGTGCAAATTCAGGCCCACGTGAGATTTCTAAGCAGCCACTGGGATGACTGAGAATTTCCATATTGTTTTCATGATCACGCACGCTTGTGTCATCGTGGTGGGAGTGGTGGCATGACTCCCCAGGGTGGGTGTTGACCGGTTGAGGAAACATCTTCCAGCCGTCTAGCTGTCTACAATCGCACACCTTCCGTAGAGCCCTTGACATGGGCTCTCGCACGTGTGGACATCCGCGCTGAAACTCTGAGGTCAGGGGAGGAGAAAAGGGTGAGAAGCTCAGGAACCCAGAAGCGACGCTCCTGCTCGGTCCTAACCCTGACCCTTCTCCGTCAAAGAC
This sequence comes from Capra hircus, assembly GCF_001704415.2. Lineage (NCBI taxonomy): Eukaryota > Metazoa > Chordata > Mammalia > Artiodactyla > Bovidae > Capra > Capra hircus. The sequence continues at coordinate 2,257,381 of NC_030831.1, read as the reverse complement.
GGCCCCGCACAGGACACGGCGCGACTTCTCCTAGGTCCAGACCAGACTGGAGGGTGAAGGGGGCGGGGGGTGCGCGGCAAGAAGAGAGAAGCAGGGGAGGCTGAGACCCAGGGGAGGCTGCGGACACCAAAAGGCTGAGCTCGCTGTTTCTGAGGTAACTGAGTGCATTTTCATAGGCGATGGGATTGTCATGAAATCATCGTCTCCATAGATGCACTGTGGGAGAGACGAGGCCTCAATCCAAAGTGTTCATCCATTTCTAGACTGTTCATCAATGCGATAAAGAGAAGACTTTGTTCTAACAAGTCACCTTGAGAAAACGGCTGAATTACACAACACCTGTTCGTGGTCCTCATGAACACCTGTACGTGGATCCTCAGGCTTAATGAGGAAAATGAGGGCACCTTTTTAATTTCCTGCCCAATATCTTGCAACAACAGCTGGTGAAAAGTATGTGCAAAGAATTATTTGGGTTTTAATTCCATGCCCGCCAATCACTATTTACTGCAGAGCTTAGAAATTTGGTTCTCTGAGCTCCCAATTTCTCATCTGTCAAATCAGATCATAATACCTGCAGTCCATCTGCAGAGGATTCAATAAGGTAACAGACTCAGATTCCCTGGGCCCCTGACAGTCCATCGGCAACATAATCACCTCTCTTCCCTCCCTTAGAGAATGGCGTGTATGTTACATAAGACGCCGGCAGCAGAATGAGACAAATAAGGAGTTAATTATGACCCCGAAGGGCCAATCATCCGCAGACATTTTAACTGTCAAAGTTCAACTTGCTTGTAATAAAGATGTTCAGTGAATACACTGCCTCATAATCAGAGAGAGCCAAAGCCCATTCGTCCTTCTCAACTGACTTGGGTGCAATTTTCTACCTACAGTAGCTCAGAGGATTCATAGCTTTTCTCTGTCCTGTCTGCACTTGCATATGTGTGAATACTGACGGTACAAGCAACAGCAGGATGTTGTCTGCAGGGAGGGCTGCGAAGGACCCAGAGGCTGAGGTCACCTGGGATCACAGACGTGGGTCAGGTGGGAAACCGCAGAAGCACCGAATCCACAGTCCGTGTTTTAACATCTACCCGCTGGAATCCGCGCACAGCCGTCCCAGCCGGGAGAGGATTCACATGGGCTTTGGCAGCAGGATTAAAACCCCACCAGGAGGCTAACTTCTGCTCTCTCTGCTTTTCAACATCATTAAAGCAACGCTTTCAAAATTCCATGTCCTTTGGTATTAACCCTTAGTGGAGCCCTAGCATTTTTGCTGTTCGGTTGCTCAGTCGTGTCTGACTCTCTGTGACCCCGTGGACTGCAGCATGCCGGGCTTCTCTGTCCTCCACTATCTCCCGGAGTTTGCTCAAATTCATGTTCACTGAGTCAATGATGCCATCCAACCATCTCATCCTGTGTCGCCCCCCTCCCCCCTTCACTTTCAATCTTCCCAGCATCAGGGTCTTTCCCAGTGAGCTGGCTCTTTGCATCAGATGGCCAAAGTATCAGAGCCTCAGCTTCCTATTAGGCTTTCAGGCTTACTATAAAGTGATAACTTCACTGCTCTCGCTACCGTCACGCTGTGTGCCTAACCTCTGAGCTGATCCAGATGACTCGCAGCCCCGAGTTCCTGTGAACTACACGCTGAAGGGGCTTCGAGGTACCCAAGGGGCACCGTGCTTCCTTTCTGGGGGCCGCTGATGCGAGGTGGGGTGAATGCGATGCAGAGCTGAAGGCGGGCCCTCCGCCTCCCCCACACCCCCTGCACCCGCCTGGCACCCCACAAGCGGCAGCTGCTGGCTTGCTCCCAGCCGCCCTTCTGTGCTGGGCACAGCCTGTCTTGGGGTGTGGACCCTGACAGACCACACAGATCCCAGCCCCCTAAGAGGTGGGCGGGGGCTGCAAGGATTCTGAACGACAGACAGTAGGCCTGCGCCTCTGACCTTTAAAGGAAAACCCAGAGAGCACGTGTGAAAGAGCAAGGAGTTCACGTAGAAAGTCAAAGGGCCCAACAGAGAAGAGTGAGACCAACTGAGGGCTCCTACCCCGCTGGGGGCTGTCCTCCTCCTCCCCTCCCACCCCCATCCCTGCCTCCTCCCTCCACCAGGACCCCTGGGCTCATGCCAGCTTTCTGCAGACAATCATTTTTATTTCCCAGGTCAAAAACATTCCTGCAACACCCTGTGCTCAGAACACAGTAAACAGTCACCGCCATCACCAGAACAACCACCCCAAATAAACCCCCACACGCTCCTGTGAACGAGACAAAAGGAAAGCCCATTTTAGGATGGGAACCGGGGCGGGATGCCCAAGAAGCCACCCTGCTTTCAGGAACGCGTGTGATGTTGACCTCTGAGATCCTCGGGCTCCCCCCAAACTCCCTCGCACCCTCAAGCTTCCAGCACGAGACCACCTGTGGTCTCACATAGGAAGTATCAGAAGAAAGCAGCTTCTAGATTGGAGGGGATGGGACACTTTGTGCTGGGTTATCACATAATATCCACAGCTACTGATCACAGTCCCAGAGCTGGTAAAGAATCTGCCTGCAATGCAGGAGACCCAGGTTCGATCCCTGGGTTGGGAAGACCCCCTGGAGAAGGAAGTGGCAACCCACTCCAGTATTCTTGCCTGGGAAATCCCACGGACAGAGGAACCTGGCGGGCTACAGTCCATGGGGTTGCAAAGAGTTGGACATGACTGAGCAACTAACTCTCTATCTTCTCCAGGCTTATCAGATTTACACCACGGACGAACACTGCCTGAAAGGTCTCAAAAACCATTAAAAAAAAAAAAATCACAGAATGACAAAAGGACGGCTCTGTGGAGTCTGACTGTGGTTCCTTGTGCCTGGTCCCGGGTATCAGCTGACTCTGCAGGAAAGTCCTCAGCAGAACAGGGTGCAAGTGACATCCTGGAGTCCCCGGCTCCAGGTGCTACCATAACATCACCTTTCTCAGTGACAACAAAGCATCTCCTTGAAGGAGAAAAAGCAGCAAACCCAACGGTAGTTCATTAATGCTTAAGTTAGGGTGGCTTTTAGGAAGCCTTATAAATACATTCACACATATATCATTAGCCAGCATGTTCAGCTTTCTGTAGCTCTTACAATACTTTGGCCACATGATGTGAAGAGCCAACTCATTGGTAAAGACCCTGATGCTGGGAAAGACTGAGGGCAGAAGAAGGGGGCGACCGAAGATGAGATGGTTGGATGGCATCACTGACTCAACGGACATGAGTCTGAGCAAGCTCCGGGAGCTGGTGCAGGACAGGGAAGCCTGGCGTGCTGCAGTCCATGGGGCCACAAAGAGTTAGACACGACTGAGTGAATAACGACAGCAACAGGAAGATAGGAAATTCCGCGTGAAAGCAGCAGCTCCCAGGAAGCTGGGCTGCTGGGGCCCCGGCCCGCCAGGTCCACAGTCACAGGCTCTCTGATGGTCGGGAAGCGGACTCAGGCAGATGCAGGACACACACCTTCCGCAGCAGGTGGGGCGTTGGCAAACAGCCCCGTCCCGGGGCCTAACTCAGTCGTGGGCATGGAGGCCAGGCCCCACTGACCCCCCTGGGTCAGGCTGTGCCCAGGCTGCCCACCTGGAGGCCAGCAGGTGGGGCTTCCAGAGAAACAGTCCCAGAGCTCAAGTCCCTGGGGTGCCCCTTCCTGTAGGCTCTCTGCCGCTTGCTCTGAGGCTTTGGTCCCGGAGGGTACACGTTTACTCCAGGAGGGCTGTGGAAATGACCAGTTAATATTTTACTAGCCGAGTGCAGGGGGGGCCACGTGAGTGCTGCTGTTACAGGCATCGGCGTGGCCATGACCAGGACGCTGGCGCTGGAGACAGGAAGCACGGACATCGTGGGCCTCGCACAAGGCCAGAGCCAGCGAGCAAAGGGCAGGGGGTGTGCCGAGCTCGTGCACTTAATCCACCTCCAGAACAGCTCACATGTTCCCTGGCGTCAGACGTGACGGCTCCTGATAACTGCATGGGAAGGAACTCGTGTATTTAATCCACCTCCAGAACAACTCATGTTCTCTGGCGTCAGACGTGACGGCTCCTGATAACTGCGTGGGGAGGGAACATATTGCTCGGGCCCAGGTTGGTGTGAGGTCTGCAGTCAAGAGACCTACAGCCCGAGTCCTCATCTTCCTGAAAACACAGAGGACACGTGAACCCTGGGACTGCCGATCTCACCGCTCCAGCTTCAGAGCAGCAGCCCCACGGTGGTCCCAGGGAGAGAGTCAGTCTCCCACCTGGCACCTTCTTCCCAGGTGAGCTCCTCCCACAAGCTTCCAGATGCTGAGCAGGGAAAAGAAGGCAGGTGTGGTCATCACCCCATCACGGCCCCGCAGGCACAGGGCTCAGAGCTGATGTCAGGGCTCCACGTGGTCACTGGGGCGTGCGGGACTGCAGAGGGTGAGGGACGTGGGCCGGCGGCAGGTACAGATAAAGCAAAGGGAGGGAGATGTTCCGGGAGAGCGGGACTCAGTGGACAGGGCTTGACCGAGGCGGGAGGCTCGAGAGGACGGCCCGTGTGATGGTGCTGCCTGCATGCCCGGCGGGAGGGACCTCTCCAGACGTCCATCACCCAACCTGCTTCCGTCCAGGCGGAGGTGGGTGCTGTTCCAAAGCTCCTCCTTTCACAGACGATGAGGCTCATGAGGTTTGGAAAGTCTGGGTGACATAAGTTCACAGTCACAGGTTCAAGGCTGACCCAGCGACTTGGGCAGGGCGCTGAATTTCTGCAGGAAGAGGACCCTTGATGCGTGCAGCCTCCGGTTTATTAGGGAATCAGAGCTGCCTGGGGGATAGAGGCGCAGCTTTTTCTTTACTTCACATTTTAATGTATGTTCTGACAGCTCAAAGCTCATTAACAGCAACCTGGGCGGAGCCTTGACCGTTGTTCCCCACGATGTCACTCCCCGCTGCAGACAGCAGTGAACGGCGGAGCATTATAGGAATATATCCTACAAGTGAATCTTTCTTTAAAATCAGTTATTTACTTTCAGTTGCGCTGGGCCTTTGTCGCTGAGCGTGGACTTGCTCTAGTTTTGGCGAGGGGGGCCTGCTCTTCACTGCGGAGCTCGGCCTTCTCTGGCTGCAAAGCGCATGCTCAGGGCTCCAGCTTGGCTCAGCAGTTGTGGCGCCGGGCATGGCTGTCCCGCTGCACGCGGGATATCCCCCAAGAGGGAAGATGTGTCTCCTACACTGGCAGGTGGATTCTCCGTCACTGAGCCACCAGGGAAGCCCACAGGTGAATCTTTTTTAAAAAAACTCTGTTACCGAAAAATTGTATTAACTAAATTGTATGAATAAATAACAAGTATCTACAGAGCACAACAGACGTGACGAATATGAGGCTGCCAATAAGCTTGTAGTTTGAACCTGAACTTTTCACCTGGCTCTGCCTGCTTTTTAGTTTCTAAGTGTCCTCTTTAAGGCCTAAAAGGATCAGTATCCTTTCAGAGTGCGTGAGTGTGTGTGTGTGTGCTCAGTCGTGTCCGACTCTTTACGACCCTATGGCCTGCAGCCCCCCAGGCTCCTCTGTCCGTGGCATTTACCAGGCAAGAACACTGGAGTGGGTTGCCATTTCTTTTAAGAAGGATGCTTTATCACCACAAGGTAGAGGCCTTATGGTTTTGTTTCTCCATCACGATTACGATTATTCAGAAGCCTTTTACAGGAAATAAATGAAAACTGAAAACATCTTGGCAGAGAGCACTTACAATACTGTGTTTATCTGATCAACCGTGACCACGCTGACACTGTACTCCAGGGTCTTAATCACTCACACTCCCCCCAAAGCATGGTTTTTGATGCCAAGAGGGGGCAAAAAGGGGGTAACGTCCAAAGACAGCTCAGAACCTACTTGAAGGGCTCAAGAGGATGACTGAAGCGGGGCGTGCGGGGCAGGAAGCCTGAGTCTAGTGCCCTCTGCCACCAGCAGCGGGCAGCCCTGGACAGGTCACCGGCTCTGCTGTCCTGGGGAAGCGAGGGGGCGGGCTGGGGGCGGGGCTGCACCGACTTCCGCCAGGATGGGACCACACGTCCGCCCGGTAACCCTGGAAGCTTTGAAAACAGCCTTTCCAGACAAGGTTTGAGCAAACCTGTTGCACCACGTCGGACACGCAGACGGCTGGGTTCCCGAAGCTGGGGGCCGGGTCCGAACGAGACAGGACAAGCTGTCACCCAAGTGTCTCCTGGCTGCCAGTCACCTTTCCAAAGGGCTGTGAACCACACTCTAATGGGAGAGGCGACTGAAGGGTGGAATAGAAACCGCTGAGCCCAGGGCAGTCCACACTGCATCTGGTGCAGTGCCTGGCCTTTCGGTTACTGGTTTCCAGCCTGGTTAGCTGTGCAGACAGGCTACACACACGGGGTCTCAACAGGCAGCCAGGCCTATGCAGTGCAGAGACAGCCTAGTGGTCTCTCGATCATGGCGCCCACGGCACCCATTTGGGTCCGGGTTCACCTGCTGTGAGGGGTGAGTGACACCCCCCGTCTCCTTCCTCTCTGTTTTTACACCTGCCTCCCAGGCTCTGCATCACACACCCCGGAACATCTGTAATTAGTCATGAAACCCACATGAGCTGCCTGCGGAAAACTCCATAATGGGCAGGCTAACCTGAAAAACGGATGGGGAAACAGTGGGGTTTGGGACCGCCACCCTGCAGAGCTCCGACAGATCACAGACCTCACAGTCACCGACGGCGGCTCCAGGCAGAAAAAGCCAGGAACAGACGCAGCATGGAGTCCAGGGTACATTTGTCAAATTCTTCTTCAACACATGTTGTGTGTGTGTATACGTATGTCAGTGAAGTGAAAGTCGCTCAGTCGTGTCCGACTCTTTGCAACCCCATGAACTATACAGTCCATGAATTATCCAGGCCAGAATACTGGAGTAGGCAGCCTTTCCCTTCTCCAGGGGATCTTCCTGACCCGAGGATCGAACCTGCATCTCCCGTGTCTCCTGCATTGGCAGGCGGATGCCCTACCCCTGAGTCACCTGGGAAGCCCACGTGTTGTGAAAGCAATGAAGTTAAGTCTTAGAGGTTCCAGGCTCTGAGGTGATTCTGCCGCAGAAGCCCACAGAAATGACACCTGGGGCTTTTCCTGTCTTCATGAACGAATGAAGTTTTATTAAAAAAGAGTATAAATATTTGTACGGGGTTTTCATCTACCTTCACATTAAAATCTGCTTTAAGTTCCCATCACACACTTTATTTTGGTGTTGCTAATCCTATGTAAAAATTTCCATATACATACAAATATTTTACTGTTAGGACTGTTACTTAATGTGGCTTTAAACACGACCCTTCCCTGCCTTTTCAGAAAGGCCATCTGCCAAGTCAGTACTGCTATGTCCTTTTTCTCTTCACATAACAATTTCCAAACACTGTCTGAAATCAACAAGGCTAGCTTTTAATACCTGGTTCAAATCCTTCTCTCTTTAAAAATGAATCTTGACATACAGAGATAATGACAGAATAAAGTAATCATCATCTGCCTTTTAAAACAGACAGCATCTGCCATACAGCAGTATAAATGATCCTTCAAAACCAGTGATGCTTTGGGCTTGAGTCTGAAATATAATTTATCCTGTTTCCAGCAAGACGGCGCCGGATGGGACCCCGCCTCGTAAACCCCTGGTCTTAGCTTGTCAGTCCAGGGTTATTTTGTTTTCAGACATCCAAAAGGACCAGAATAAAAACAACTGAAGCACATCCTGACCCCCACCACACTCTGAGAAGCCTAGCCCCTAAAATACGAGAATCATTTGTGTCTAGGTTCCTGCTTGACGTGGTCCTTTAAGGCAACACAGTGAGCTGATGTCCCACAGGATGTCCCACGTCCTGGCTGGTAAAGAGGACTTGGACAGTGGTGGTTGTTGCTGTTGTTCAGTCATTAAATTGTGTCCAACTCCCTGCGACCCCATGGACTGCAGCACACCAGGCTTCCTGCCCTTTACTGTCTCTGGGAGTTTGCTCAAGCTCATGTCCATCGAGTTGGTGATGCCATCCAACCATCTCATCCTCTCTCATCCCCTTCTCCTGCCCTCAATCTTTCCCAGCATCAGGGTCTTTTCCAGTGACTCAGCTCTTTGCATCAGGTTGCCAAAGGACTGGAGGTGACCTGTGCAGAATTCAGACCCTTCTGGGTGTCAGCTGGATGGTGATGATCAGGGTTAGTGGAACCGGCCATCGGAGATGTAGCAGACACCAACCTGACCTCTATGTGGACGGTGGGAGATGAGAAAAACTTCTAAATTTCCCAGAAAGTAAGTGCGGGGTGGAGTGCTGAGCCCCTTATAAACTAAATGTGATCAGAACCAGGGGACGGAGCTGCTACTGTGAACAGCTGTCCAGGGAAGGTGGGCATCCTGGAAAGAGCCCTGAAGAAGCTGCAGATCCTCACCGCAGCCCTCACCCTAACTCACCCCCAGCCAGGCTGCAGGCAGGGGGGCGCAGGGCTGCTAGGAGGGTCAGAAGCGGCTCTCTGCTGGCACAGCCCCTCGTCAGGAATCCTGTACAGGTTTTGTTTATCTTGTGAGGTGCTCCGCAAACACAGTGCCTTGGGGAACCTATCTTAGGACCCCAAGCTCCCTGATGACACACTACGATTCAGTCTTCAGGGCCAGAGCCATGTCTCCTTCATGCAGGGCCTCTGGAAGGGCGTGGGGTGGCCTCTGAGTGTCCTGGAGAATCAGGGAATTTAAACTGTGCAGCTGCCCCATCTGGGCGCCTATAATGCAGCTCTGGAGCTTTCGTCTCAGAGCAATTTAGCAAAAATGTTAGGTTCCAACTCTCCAAGAAACCGGATGGAGAGGATGAATATCCATAAATATTCCTTGTCAGATACGCCAGCGCTCAGAGGCACGAAAGAGAATGTCACCCCCTAAATGGAGAGAGTATCAAAAATAAGCGATACGCACAGGAACACACCGCCAGTACAGGGTGTGATTTTCCATGAATCATTCTTTGAACAGAAAGTCATTTACCAGGAAATAGAATTTCTCAATCGTGCTGAAGTGGATGAGCGGGAGCTCGTGCAGGTGTGTTCAGGTGAACCTGTGTCGCCGAGACGCCCCTGGGGCCCTCCTCACCCGTTTCTGCCTCTCACTGGGCAGTGGGCCTCGTGACTACTAGAAACACATGTTCCTGGGCCGAGACCCCAAGACTGGAGGTGGTGTCCAGGCACCAGGGCCTAGGACTCTGCATTTAATGAGCACTCTGGCCGACATGCCAGCAGGTGGCTGCCGGGTCGGGCGTGGTCGCTGGGTGTCATCCTCGTCCACAGCCTCCGAGGAGACTCGGGGTCCGGCTCTGGCCGCTGCAGGTGCTCTGCTGGGGTGCTCCTATCCTGTTCCCAGCCAGTCTCGGTCCCCGCCCGCCTCTGCGGGCTCCGGCAGGTTTCTGATCAGACTCCGGGGGGAGGTCCTCCGTCTCTGGGGAGGCTGGCGGCCGCTGTGGGGAGGCTGAGGTTCTGGCATCTTTGCTGGAGGAGCTGTCTCTGCCCCTGGCTCTTTGCTCCTGCCGGGGGGGCCGCAAACTGCAGCAGAGGGTGCCGGATGTGTCTGGGGGAGACCCTCTGTCGCTGACACACCCCAAAGGCGAGGCCCACACTTGTGGGCGCAGTTATTAGTGGTGAGGGCGCCAGTGGGAGCCCGTTCTTGACTGAAAACCTCGAGGATGGGGCCACCAGGCTCCTCACACTCTGACAAGTCAAACCCTTGCCAGCTTCCACCTCCCAACCCCCTCGTCCCATGAAACAAGGGGAAATTGACTGCAGGAGTCATGCTCTGAAATAAACATTTCGGAAAACCCCATGACAGCGGGGCATGTCACCTAGTGGCTCTGCCTGCCTTTTCGACCTCCACATACAGGAAGTTTCATTCCAGCTGGGGGGCCGCTGTCTGAGGGGCTCCCGGCAGCTGGGAGCTCGGTGCTCAGCCGTCATCTGCAGGGCCCAGGGCAGGACCTGGCATCCCGGAGTGTCCCTCAGAGCTGCCCACGGGGTGGTCTGCAATGAACGTCGGCCACCGATCAAAGCAAAACCTGACGCAATAAGGCACCAAGTAAACTCAGCTTTCAGAAGAAGCATCACCACCACTCACCGTTTTCTAGATTTTTAACACCTCAGAGGTATAAACCAAATCCAAGCCTAGTTACCACGTAATTAGCATTAGCACAACACTAAAATCCAGTGTGTTCACTAAAACACGCCAAACGGCTCCTGTGTCCTGGGTCTTGAAATTCACAGCACCCCGGAGAAGCGTCACCCAAGAACAACGCCCGGGGCTCTGAGCAGAAGCTCGTTTCCTGTGAAAGGCTGTGGCTTTGGGCCTCAGAGACGCTGCCTCGCACCCTGGAGGGCGGCTCCCCCTTGTCGCCAGCTCTCAACCACTGACCCCTTTTCAAAACTGGTAGCAGTTCTGATGTGGGCGTCACGTCCCCACTGAGAGAGACACTGCTCTTGCATGTTTTCATACCGACTCTTTCCTTCAAAAGTGGGCCCCTTTTGAAACAGCAGCCCCTGGTTTCTGGTTGGTGCCCAGCACTCGTGAGCAGTGTGGGGACGGGGCCTGGGGCTGACGGGGGCCAGGAGGTGGTCCACCGTCCCTCCCTCCCTGGGGACAGTGACTCGGGTCCACGTGGTCAGACGTGGGTGTAGGGACACCTGGGTTTGGGAATGTGCTTCCGAGCCCTCAGGAGCATAGTGCAGAGGTGTTGGCCGTCACACGGTCACCAGACAGAGCAGAGGAGGCCCTGGGAGTCACAGGACCTCCCGGGTCTACTGACCCCCGAGAATTCACCTCTCCTCGCCTGTAATGAGAGGAAGACGCCACTCATTCAGAGTGTCGCTGAGGGACAGCGATGAGCCACAGACTACACCTGGCTCCCCAGCGGGGGGCAGAGGGGGCAGGAGGGCCCCCACTCCCTGGGGAATGGTCTGACCCCAGGATGCTGACGGAGCCTGTCTGGACACCATCACTTCATTTTCCTGTGTCCTTTCAGAAAATAAGTCTGTCTAGAAACAGACTCACAGACACGGAGAACAAACTCATGGTTCCCAAGGGGGAAGGGAGTGGGGAGATAAATTAGGAGCCTGGGATTAGCAGATACAAACTGCTGTATATAAAACAGATAAACAAGGTCCTACTGTATGGCACCAGGAATGACATTCAATATCCTGTGATAAACTATAACGGAAAAGAACATGGAACAGAATATAAGTGTAAGGAAATTGCTTTGCAGTACACCGGAAATGAACATAACACTGTAAATCAACTACACTTCAATTAAAACAAAAACAAAAAAAAACCTGAAAACTATAAAAACAGAAAGAAAGATAGTCTGTCTGGGTGGCGGGGCAGATTAGTTAGGCTTCTCAGTGGTTTGGGGGCTTCCCTGGTGGTTCAGATGGAATCTGTCTGCCATGCAGGAGACCCAGGTTCAGCCTCTGGGTTGGGAAGATCCCCCGGAGAAGGGCATGGCAACCCACTGCAGTATTCTTGCCTGGAGAATCTTATGGACAGACGAGCCTGGAGAATTACAGTTCATTGGGTCGCAAAGAGTCGGGCACGACTGAGCAATTAACACTCAGTGGTTTTTAGATACGTCATAAGAGTATACACACACACACACACACACGCGCGTGTGCGCACGCGTGCACATGCACGTATGAAACAGCAGGGGCTTCCCTGGTGGCTCATATGGTAAAGAATCCACCTGTCAATGCAGAAGATGTGGGTTCGATCCCTGGGTTGGTAAGATTCCCTGGAGAAGGAAATGGCAACCCACTCCAGTATCCTTGCCTGGGAAATGCCATGGACAGAGGAGTCTGGCGGGCTACAGTCCATAGCGTCACGAAGAGTTTGATACGACTAGGCGCGCGTGCGCGCGCGCGCGCACACACACACACACACACACACACACACACACTATAAATATTCCAGCAGGAGTTCTGTAGCCACGATAAAGCTTACTCTAAAATGTGCAGAACGGTACAGGAGCCAGCCCAGCTAACAGGATTCTGATGAAGAAGAAGGAAGTGAGAGGGTTCACGCTACCTGATGGTCAGGCTCACCCTTCAGCCCTGGTAAGCAGGACAGTGTGATCCGGGTGGCTGGACAGACATCTCGATCACGGCAACGGAGCAGGGAGCCCAGAAATCGACCCACACAAAAATGTGGACACAAATTATGACGAAGATGGAAAACCAAGTCTATGGAGGAAGGATCATCTTTTCAACAAACAGTATTGGGCAAGGTGGCATTCCGTGGTAGGAACAAAAACCAACCAAAACCAAAACCCTCCACTTAAACCTCACTCATCATACAAAAACTGGAAATGGACAACTGACTTCAGTGTAGACTGTAAGTATAAAACTTGTAGGAAAAAGAGAAGCCAGGAGAAAATCTTCGAGACTAGGCAAAGGGTTCACCCAAATCACAATCCATAAAAGAAAAAAAATTAGGACTTCCCTGGTGGTCCAGTGGTTAAGAATCTGCCTGTCAAAGCAGGGGCCATGGGTTTGATCCCTGGTCCAAGAAGATTCCACATGCGGAGCGACTAAGCCTGAGTTGTGTAACTTAGGCTCACACTAAGCTGTGTAACACAGCTACTGAGTCTATGCTCTGGAGTTCATGCTCCGCAACAAGAGAAACCCCCAAAGTGAGAAGCTGAACCCTGCGCCTTAGAGAGTAGGCCCCGTTCACTGCAGCTAAGAGGGAGATCTCGCAGCAACAAAGAACCATCACAGCCAAAACTAGATAAATAAGCAATGCAGATTTCAATTCGGCGGGGCTCAGTAGCCTGAGATTCCGCACAAGACACAAAGAAAAAAATCAACAAATGAATCTCTTCAAAATGAAAAAGTTTCTCCCCGCAAAAGCACCCGTGGTTAGGCTGAAGACAAGATACACTGTCTGAGGAACTGCAGACCACCAGCCCCGTCTCCAGAGCGTATCTACAAGGAACTAGAGAGACCAAACGAACCAATCAGACAGGAGGCAGAGGCAAGACCAGGTATGCACATGGGGGCGTGGGAGCACATGGGGGCGTGGGAGCACAGGGGAGCGTGGGAGCACATGGGAGCGTGGGAGCACATGGGAGCGTGGGAGCACATGGGGGCGTGGGAGCACATGGGGGCGTGGGAGCACATGGGGGCAGCACATGGGGCGTGGGAGCACAGGGGGGCGTGGGAGCACATGGGGGCGTGGGAGCACAGGGGGCGTGGGAGCACATGGGGGCGTGGGAGCACATGGGGAGCGTGGGAGCACATGGGGGGCGTGGGAGCACATGGGGGGCGTGGGAGCACAGGGGGCGTGGGAGCACAGGGGAGCGTGGGAGCACATGGGGGCGTGGGAGCACAGGGGGGCGTGGGAGCACAGGGGGGGCGTGGGAGCACAGGGGGCGTGGGAGCACATGGGGGGGGCGTGGGAGCACAGGGGGCGTGGGAGCACATGGGGCGTGGGAGCACATGGGGGCGTGGGAGCACAGGGGGGCGTGGGAGCACAGGGGGGCGTGGGAGCACAGGGGGCGTGGGAGCACAGGGGGGCGTGGGAGCACAGGGGGGCGTGGGAGCACGGGGCGTGGGAGCACAGGGGGGCGTGGGAGCACGGGGGGCGTGGGAGCACAGGGGGGCGTGGGAGCACAGGGGGGCGTGGGAGCACAGGGGGGCGTGGGAGCACATGGGGGCGTGGGAGCACATGGGGGCGTGGGAGCACAGGGGGCGTGGGAGCACATGGGGGCGTGGGAGCACATGGGGGGCGTGGGAGCACAGGGGGCGTGGGAGCACAGGGGGGCGTGGGAGCACAGGGGGCGTGGGAGCACATGGGGGCGTGGGAGCACATGGGAGCGTGGGAGCACATGGGGCGGGGAGCACATGGGGGCGTGGGAGCACATGGGGGCGTGGGAGCACATGGGGGCGTGGGAGCACATGGGAGCACATGGGGGCGTGGGAGCACATGGGGGCGTGGGAGCACATGGGGGCGTGGGAGCACATGGGAGCACATGGGGGGAGCACATGGGAGCACATGGGGGCGTGGGAGCACATGGGGGCGTGGGAGCACATGGGAGCGTGGGAGCATGGGAGCACATGGGAGCACATGGGAGCATGGGAGCACATGGGGGCGTGGGAGCACATGGGAGCATGGGAGCACATGGGGGCGTGGGAGCACATGGGAGCGTGGGAGCATGGGAGCACATGGGAGCACATGGGAGCATGGGAGCACATGGGGGCGTGGGAGCACATGGGAGCACATGGGAGCGTGGGAGCACAGGGGAGCGTGGGAGCACATGGGGGCATGGGAGCACATGGGAGCATGGGAGCACATGGGGGCGTGGGAGCACAGGGGAGCGTGGGAGCACATGGGGGTGTGGGAGCACATGGGAGCGTGGGAGCACATGGGGGCGTGGGAGCACATGGGGGCGTGGGAGCACAGGGGAGCGTGGGAGCACATGGGAGCGTGGGAGCACATGGGAGCGTGGGAGCACATGGGGGCGTGGGAGCACATGGGGGCGTGGGAGCACATGGGGGCGTGGGAGCACAGGGGAGCGTGGGAGCATGGGAGCACATGGGAGCACATGGGAGCGTGGGAGCACATGGGGGCGTGGGAGCACATGGGAGCGTGGGAGCACATGGGAGCACATGGGAGCATGGGAGCACATGGGAGCATGGGAGCACATGGGAGCACATGGGAGCGTGGGAGCACATTGGAGCGTGGGAGCATGGGAGCACATGGGAGCACATGGGAGCATGGGAGCACATGGGAGCATGGGAACACATGGGAGCATGGGAGCACATCGGAGCATGGGAGCACATGGGAGCACATGGGAGCATGGGAGCACATGGGAGCATGGGAGCACATGGGAGCACATGGGAGCGTGGGAGCACATGGGAGCGTGGGAGCATGGGAGCACATGGGAGCACATGGGAGCATGGGAGCACATGGGAGCACATGGGAGCATGGGAGCACATGGGAGCACATGGGAGCATGGGAGCACATGGGAGCATGGGAACACATGGGAGCATGGGAGCACATGGAAGCGTGGGAGCATGGGAGCACATGGGAGCACATGGGAGCATGGGAGCACATGGGAGCATGGGAACACATGGGAGCATGGGAGCACATCGGAGCATGGGAGCACATGGGAGCATGGGAGCACATGGGAGCATGGGAGCACATGGGAGCACATGGGAGCATGGGAGCACATGGGAGCATGGGAGCACATGGGAGCATGGGAGCACATGGGAGCATGTGCAGATGGCAGACACGCTTGTGGAAAGACGGGCATCGCTGTCTGTGATGGAGACGCAGACGGCAGTCACGGTGAAGTCTCAGCGCATACCTGTCAGAACAGCTCAGATACCCAGCAAAGACAGGGCCAAATGCTGTCATGGAGACCCAGGACCACGCACACCTGGCCAGTGGGATGTAAACGCTGCAAACTTTCTGGGAAAACAGAGCGCAAAGTCTTGTGAACTGGAGCACGCGTTTGCTTTATGACTCAGCAATGGCATTTATCCCAGAGAAGTGAAAACCAAAAACCGTGTTCTCACAAAAACCTGTACGTCATAGTAGGTGCCCTCAAATAGCCACAAGCTGGAAACCCTCAAAGGGTGGATGGTTAAAACCGAAAAAACTAGAGGAGCAGGGGGTGGGGGGCATATGTTCCACAGCATGCTACTCAGTGATAAAAAAAAAGAATGAGCTGTCCGGACACTGAACAACTTGGAGACATCTCGAGAGAACTGCACTTAGTGAAAAAAGCCAGTGAAAAAGAAGGGGGCATATTGTGTGACTCCGCCTAAACAGCGTTGTCAAAGTGACGAATTACAGAAAATGGGGAACAAAGCAGTGGCTGCGAAGGGCATAGGCTGCAGGAAGGGGAAGTTGGCTGTGGCCACAACGGGCAGCCTGCAGACCTCGTGATGGAATGGTCCCACCTGCGTGGGTGGTCACGCGATGATCCACGTGCGATAAAATTACACAGAACCACACACAGACGCATAGGAGCATGTCACCTGGTGAAATCTGACATCTCAACCCCTCTGATCGGTCGTACCAACGTTAATTTCCTGGTTACAATATCTTCTATAGTTTTGCAAGATGTTGTGAAGCACATGTGGAGCTCTATTATTTTTCACAGTTGCATGTGAATCTACAACGATCTCAAAATACAAGGTTTTTAAAAGTGCTTCCAGGTGACGTCGCTGGCAGTCCAGTGGCTGAGACTCTGCACGCTCAATGCAGGAGGCCCAGGTTCGATTCCTGATCAGGGAACTAGACCCCACATGCCACAGCTAAAAGACCCACCGGTTGCAACTAAGACTCAGCACAGCCAAATAAATAAAAGTAAATAAATATATATTTTTAAAAATTGCTTCTGGGAGTAACCTTTGTATGTGCCCTGTAGCTGAGCCCAGTTTCTCCCTAGAGGGTGCAGTTAGAACTGAAAGCACCGGGTCACAGGAACGTCTGTCTTCAGCTTTTCTGGGCTCTTGTCTAAAGTGTCTGCTTTTATTTATACTCATCACCATGGGAGTTCTCAGTTCTCCTTATCTTCCTCAATACTTGGCACAGACGGTAAGATCTTTACAGATGGGTATGAAAAATTATCTCATTGATGTGATTTCTGCTTCTGAGCACTGGTGGGTTAAACATCCCTTCCCATTTTCCTAGCCCCGCTGGGCTTTCTCTTCTGGGCCAGCCTGCTCAGTTACTTCTCCTCTTGGGTGGTTTGTTTTATTTTGCTGAGTCTTAGAATGTTTGGTACATTCCAGATACTTCACCCGAGTCTGTCTATCCTCACTCTTCGGGCATCCATCTTTTTTATTATTATTACAATAGAGCCTCACACTTACTCAGTGATGCTCAGAGTTCCGATCCATATTTATGAATTTTTAACAGTTATTGACTCTCAGTCACTGCTAAGAGCTTCATAATATGCATTACTGGTTATCTTTTCCCGGCTGTAACGTGAGGTTGGCTCTTTCTCTGGAGGCAGCTTCAGCTCGCACCCGAGAGCTCCGGCCTGAGGCCTGCAGGCCTCTCTGGCCCCAGTTCCTCACGTTAGTCATGCGTGTGCGTCTCTGCTGGTTCTGCTTCTGTGGCTGAAGCCTGAGGCCACGCGTTTAGGAGGACGTTGGACCAGCAGGGCCTCCCCACGTATAACTGCTGCTGTTGCGCAGTCGCTCAGTCGTGTCAGACTCTTTGCGAGCCCATGGACTGCAGCACACCAGGCTTCCTTGTCCTTCACCATCTCCTGGAGCTTGCTCAAACTCCTGTCCATTAAGTCAATGGTTCCATCCAGCCATCTCATCCTCTGTCGTCCCCTTCTCCTCCTACCCTCAGTCTTTCCCAGCATCAGGGTCTCTTACAATCAGTCAGCTCTTCTCATCAGATGACGCAAATACTGGAGCTTCAGCATCATTATAATTACTGTACACTTACTGTTGATTAAACCCACCTCCTGGGGCCCCCAAGCTCAGGCAGATTTAAGCTTCCTTCAGTGGCTCTAAAGGACCAGTGGAAGTGATTCACCGCTTGTGATGACTTACTAAAAACCGTGCTGAGGCATTAGAGAACTGTCTTTCCCTCTTTATTGACAACTTTGCTGAGGAAGTTAGGGAAGAGGTGACTAACAGAGACGAGACAGCAGCCTTCCAGTCCCACCACCCTGAAGAGGAAGCACGCTTTGCTGGGTGTAGCCACCTGTTAGCGGTGGGATTTTAAAGAGAAGAGAAGTGAAGTGAGGCTCAGTCGTGTCCGACTCTTTGCGACCCCGTGGACTATCGCCCACCAGGCTCCTCCATCCAAGGAATTTTCCAGGCAACAATACTGGAGTGGATTGCCATTTCCTTCTCCAGGGAATCTTCCCGATCCAGGGATCAAACCCAGGTCTCCCGCACTGCAGGCAGGGGCTTTAACCTCTGAGCCACCAGGGAAGCCAGAGAGGAAGAAGGCAGCTCGGTGGGTGTTGCAAGTTGCCCTCTTCGCCCTGAAGGGCAGCAACAGGGGCTGGTGTCAGACTTCTGGAACTGAGCCCTGGGCGCCCCCGGGGGGGTCTCTGTGCCTTGGTTTCCTACTTAGTGAAAATGAGAGTTCTAATAGGCTAGTTACATCAAATGAGGGCATCCTAGGGTATTACACCTGTTAATGCAATGATATGCAGCTCTCAGAAGATGGCCTGGCCACTGGGAAGTGGTCAGAAACGCTACCTGGATACCTGGGGAGAAAAGGCCCGGGGACAGCTGTGATCCAGTGTCAGATTTTTAAAGACTCGAGAGAGAAACTAAAAGTCAAACAACGTAACCTCCCATTAATGTTTAAAAATTCAGGAGGAAAAAGGAAGAATCGCCAGAAACCTTGGTCTCTGCCCTTTTCCGCCTTCATGGATGCCTTTCCTCAGGGCAAGTGGCCAGAGCCATTCCCAGCCCAAACCAGGCTGGAGCGGTTCAACACCAAATCACAGCACAAGTGACTCAAAAGTGTTCTTATCTTTGGGCAGAAATGGGATAGTTTGGAAAGTTTTTAAAGTGAATTTGAACCAAATAGCTTTTGTTTAACCCTGAGTTAGTAAAGGTAGTCATTTCGGAACAGTTAAACCATTGGGAGCTACTATCAGCCACCATTTTACATAATATTTAACTGGATTCCCTCCTTTCAGGTTTTGGTTTATCCCATTTGGGAAAAAAAAAAGGTGGAGGACAGACGGCCCCTCCCCTGAACTGGGAGAAACAGCTGTGAGGCTGTGACCCAGTGCTGACCATCCCTTCCTGAAGGGCTGCTCCGGCCTAGCTCCGGCTGGGTCTGCACCCCTCTCAGCTCCCCACGTCCACGAAGGCCCCCAGCACTCCAGCGTGACTCTGCCAGGGAGCAGGGGGCAGGACTGAGCCCGGCTCTCGGGGTGTCCCAGACTCCTGGGCCATACTCTGCAAACCATTTCCCTGAGCTGGGGGGGTCTTGTCCAAAAGCCACATGTCTTAAATGGGACACACCCTAAAGCGCCCTTCCTCTGAGAATCTCTCCAGGCCAGGTGTGGAGTCCCTGTCAGAACAGCCAGCACCCCCAACCGGGTCTGGGTCTCCCCAGACACACTCCAGCCGCGCTGCAGAGGTTGTGAACTCACGGTATGGACTCCCTCACCTTGTCGCGACTGGAAAACAGAACCAGGAACCCAAAGGCGCTTGTTTCCTGCCAGAGTCCTACTGAGATCCCCAGAGAAACTCTAAGGCTTCTCCAATCCCCCCCTCTGCCTTCCGAAAGGAGAGGAGAAAGGAGAGCCTGGGAGAAACGAGACAGTGCCCCCAGCAGTCCAGAGGAGCCAGAGCCACCGGGTGCCTGGGGATCGTGCAGAGCACGCGGCACCCTCGGGACGCCGGCCAGTCCCGGGCCCAGGGGGGGCTTCACACCCGGGCGCCAGGCGCGCAGGTGGGCGCAGGTGGACGCGGCGGCGCGGCGGAGCCAGGCCAGGCCTCCGGAAGGCGGAAGCCCGGAGCGTCGCCTGTCGCCGCCCTCGGCGCTCAAAGGGAAACTGGTTTTCGCCCGGGCTGGGGGAGGGGGCAGGCAGGAGTCGGCGGTAAGCTCCAGACGTATCCTTACCGGGCACGTTAAGCGGCGGGTACCCCGGCCTGCCCTGAAGCTCGCCCAGGCAGCGGTCCCGCACGGCCCAGGGTGGCCTCCTTGACCTTTGCCACCTCCCACCCAAAACTCCACCCCGAGCGCCTCCTACGCTCTGCCCGCGACCCCGGCCCCCGACCCGGCCTTGCCCACACCTGGACACCCGTCGGGGACAGCCCTGCCGCTCGGGGTCGGCGTCTACACCCGCGCTCACCCCTCGCAGAGTGGCCGCCCGGGTGCCACCTGCCGCCACCTGCGCGGCCGCCCGGGGAAGCCCTGCGCCCCGTTCCCGCGTCCTCGCTCCGAGGGCGCAGACAAAGACACCCGCCCGCCCCCGGCGAGGTCACCCACCGCGCGGCGATCGTCTCTCCAGGCCGAGGGCGCCGCGGGGTCCGGGCCGCCTCCCGCCCCGAGCGCGCGGGGTCCCGGGGCTCCGGCGCCGCCTTCGGGGTCGGGGCCGCGGTCGCCGGGGCCGCAGGCTCGTCCTCGCTGGCGCGGCGGCGCAGTCTGGCTGCTGCTCCGAGGGCCGGGCGCGCCCGCCGCTCCTCCCCCGCCTCCCGGGCTTCCTGCGAGCCAGGTAAACACTGCCTTCGGGAGCCGGGCCTCCCACCTGCCGCCCGCGCGCCGACCACCTCTCCGCGGCTCCGCCTCGCGGGCTCCGGGCGCACGCCGGCCCCGCGCGGGGCTGCCCTGGGCGGCGCGGACTCCGGCCCGGGCTGAACTGCGGCTCTAGAGCCTCCGCTCGCGGCTGAGCCTCCGAACCACCCCGCCCGAGCGCGGGGAGGGACCTGCGATAGCATCTGCTCCACGCCCCATTCCGCGGGCGGCGAGGGGCCAAGCGCGGCCGCCCGGCTGACTCTGCTGCGCGGGCTCTGGGTTCAGGGCCGCCGCAAGACTGGCCCCTTGAGAACTCCCGGAGGTCCTCGTGCATCCAGCCTACAGACAGGTGCTCGCCGGAGAGCGGCGCCACAGCGGGAGGGCGCGCCCCGGGGTCTGCGGCCTGAGCATCTGTTGGCTTGCGGTCAGTGTCGCGTTCTTGGTCCGAAGGAAGACTGTCCTTTGGACGCCGGTCACCTGCACACAGTCAGATGGCCCTTCCCCCGACCCCCACCCCGGATTCTCGACCTCCTGATGGTGGAAAAGTAGGAGGCGTTGGGGGAGACGCTGGAGTCCTCACGACTTAGATTCCAGGTCGGGGGTCTGATCTGATACTTCCCGGGAGCCGGCGGGGACCCTCACTGTTTACCCGGGGGAGCGGAAGTCTGACCCCTGGCGAGGCTCAACCCGGGTCTCCTGGGCCGGCCGAGGGAGCGAGGAGAGTCAGCGCCCAGTGTGGCTTCAGGGCCACCTGTCCCAGCCAGCCCTCACAAACGGGGGGTCTGTGAACCACGTTCCAGGGCTGGTAATGCCGCCAGAACGGTGTCCACCATCGCAGAAACATTTGCTTCTTTCCTCGGAAAAGATTCGTCTGGGGGTTTCTGGGGTTGGAGATGGGAGGTCAGGAAGACAGCTGAGCAGCGGCGCGGGCTGTGCAGAAGGCGAAGCTTACCTGTTTCCCGGTTTTCTGTGGGGCCTTCCCTCCTTGCCGTAAAGGGTGGCTGGGTGCCGGTAGGGGAGCTGGAGGAATCCAAGGACGCTCAGGGCACTGACAGACCCCAGAAGCTCCCTGACTCCCAGGTTCCTGACTCCAGTCACTCTTAAAATGCACCCCCCCCCCATATATACTAGGTTCCACATGGAAGTCAGTTTTAGGTGGCTCAGATAGTGAAGAAACCACCTGCAATGCAGGAGACCCCAGTTCGATCCCTGTATCTGGAAGATCCCCTGGAGAAGGGAATGGCAACCCACTCCGGTATTCTTGCCTGGGAAATCCCACGGACAGAGGAACCTGGCTGGGCTACAGTCCATGGGGCTGCAAAGAGTTGGACATGACCAAGTGACTTTCACTTGAGCATCACAAACCACATCTCATCTGCTTCCCCCAGATGTCTTCCTGGAGTGACCAGGAAACAGGAGGATGGCCTTCTGACCTGCACAGGTCAGTGAGGGCTGAACACTGGGGAGTCCAGGCCACAGGGAAGCAGCAATGTTTGCCCTGCTTCCTGCTTGTAGAAACGTCACCGATGCCAGCAGCCATCTCTGCAAACGGCAGTCCTGCCAAGTTCCAGTTAACATTGTCCTTACAGTGTTTATAAAATCCCACCATGCATGTACTGGGGGATGTAATGCCCCCTGACTCATGGGAACTTCAAGGACAGTGTACACGAGGGAGCAAGGAACACGATAAAGTGATGAATGGGTGTTTGGAGGGCCCCTCGTGCTGGTGGGAGGAACCAGCGTGAAGGAGGCAGAGAGGGCCGCTTCCCCTTGGGGCTGTGGGGTCACACTTCACATGAAGATGGTCTTGCGTCTGTGAGCACAGTGACAGAGGTTTATGTTACTAATTTCAATAAAGTTGAAATGGGTCTTTTGACAGGTAAAAGATAAACTATCCAAACCTCATTGTCTCTGATATTTCTGAGCAAGTTATATGACCACTCCCCCTATCCCCCACTGCTCTTCATATGATGAGAGGAAGGAGCCTTCCGCATTTCATGTTGGAGCAGGGAGCACGAAGTTTCCTGCATGGCACACACTCAGTACATTTTTATTCAGTCCAGTTAAATCTCCAAATTACCCAAACTGAAGGAAGTCAGGAAATTAATCTAAATAATGTCCAGGAGACCAGACTGCATGAGTTAAAAAATCCCTTCATCAAGGGATGTATCTTTGGAATTATATTTTTGCTTAGACCTAGAATCACTTTCATCTCTGGTTTGTGATGAATAGTTGCTGGCGATACCCACAAAGTAGATAATCTACTTGTACACTATTGAGGCTTGATGGTTCTGCCATAAATTCCAGTTAATAACCGAACAGACTCCACTGTAGATGTGAGTGCCAGAAAATTAGGTGCATGAATTCCATAACGTGTAACATAAAAAGTTATGTAAACAAGGAAAACATTTGAGAGAGATCTCTTGACTACATGCACGCACATACACACACACACACACACACACACACACACAAGCCACCTGTCACTTCTTTTTATCCAAGAAATAAAAAGGCAAGGAGGTTTGTACAACTTTCACTGCGTGGGAAAAAACTAACAAAAAACATCTTTCATGCCTTTTTCTACCATCAATTTGTTGCTTTTGTATTTATACAAAAAGTGTGTGTATATATACATATGTATCTAGCATTTTTCTTTAAGGATAGCTTAATTTTATTAATAAAAATAAAAGCAAACTGCTTTCCATAAGACCCAGTCACTCTTGAACTACAGAAGGATATTCTGGATTCAGCATATTTTTGAAGGAAATGTGTACACACACAATAGGTATCATCCTCCCACTCTAATTGCGTCTAGAGTTTCTGTTCTCCGGTGAGATCTCAACCTTGAATGGCGTGTTTTCAACACCACGTTGAGCTCTTGGGCTCATGCGCACTGACAGGGAGACGCTTTACGAGCTGTGTGTCCGTGTGGCAGGTGTATTTTCCCCAGATGGCCCCCAGCCATTGCAAACCCACAAAACCCACGTTCTCCTTCCATTGTGACTTCATTGCCAGTGCCATGGAGAAGAGGGGATGTGTGTCCCTGTCCTTGACCCCGGTGCACCCCTGTGATGTCCTGCCCTAGGAGTCAGGCTCTGCACCTCTGCAGTGAGGTCCCAGCAATGCTGAGCCCATGTGCGCCCCTCTTCCAGGCCAGCGTTCTCGGAGCCCAGCTCCTGTCCTGCGAGGGCGGCCCAGTGACACGCCAGCGCCTTCAGCAGAGAACCAGCCTGGATCTCCTTGGCCTCTGGGTCCCCCTGGTCGAGCTCCCAGGCCTCACGGAGCAGAAAGCAGCCATCCGCCCCGAGTGCTCCCCAAACTCCTGACCCTGAATCAGGGAGCTCAGAGACACTGTGGCCTTGCTCCACTGGGTTGGGAAGTCGGGTGCCTTGGTGGTGCCTGGAAGGCTGGTCAGAATGACAGATGGAAGGCAGGGCCCCGGGGTGATGAGGGGTGAGGGGGGTCAGGCGTGGGGGCCACCAGCCAGCCTGCAGCTTGCTTTGCCTCTCGGAGATGAGCACCGGCTCCTTCTCCAGGAAGGCCAGGGTCTCACTGAGCAACAGTTACGGATCAAGTGTCTCACCCCTTCCTTCGCTTTCACGTTCTCAGGACTGTTTACGATGCATTTATGTCAACTGTGCCCTTAAAGCCAGACAGAGGAGGAGATTAGGCGCTGAGCGCCCCCAGATGAGGCAGGGCGGTGCGGGTCCGGGGGGCTTTCTGAAGGGAGCGGCCTGGTGGCTGCAGGGCTTGGCCTGACAGAGGGGTGAGGACGGAGGAGCCAGGACAGGGCAGCGTGTGCCGAGCACGCACGTGTGCCGCGTGCTCGCCCCGAGCCCAGGGGACAATGCAGACTGCCCCGAGCAGAGGCGGGTCCAGCGGGGCGCGCTGGGGGGCGGGGCGGCGCCGGGGGAGGGGCGGCGAGGCCGCTGGTCCCGGCGCCGCCAGCAACGCGCGCAGGGAGCTCCTGCCTTAGCCCCAGCCTCGGGGCGGCTCTGGGATGAGACCCCGATCCCCGCAACCCCCAGGTTCTTGGCGGCCGAGGCGCCAGCTGGAGTGGACGCGGCAGGGCACGTGCCCTGCACCCCTGTTACCACGAATGCCTGCCTGCCTGCCAAGCACTTGGAGGGGTGCCCGGCTGGTGGGCCCCTGATTAATATTTGCTGCCTTTGTCGAAAGGGCTGGAGTCAGAATTCGGAAGTTGCAGACCCCACGTGCTTCCCTCTTTGCTGACCGCAGAGGGCAGGCAGTGCCCATTGGACTGGGAAGGCAGGGAGGGGCGCTGAGGAAGAGGGAGGGCTCCCGGGGACACTCAGACCTCTGGCAGGGTGGCTCGTGGATGCTGACCAAGATGAGGGGCGGCAGATGATGTGCGGGTCTGATGGGGACAGCAGGGAGGTCAGGCTGCATGCAGGGCTCTGGACGGCCCAGATGACAGCCACGTTCTCCAGCTCCGGGGCACAGCCTCCACCCTCATCCTCCCTGCCCCAGCTGCTGGCTGTGGGGACTCAGTGGAGCTCCCGGATCCCCTGCACAGCGCCAGCTCCCTCCCACCCCAATCCCCCTGCGAGGACTTGTCTCCTTAGTGCCCGTTGTCCACTGCTGTGTGCGTGCCAGGGTGGGTGGGGAGCCAGACAGAAACACTGCAGGAGCGAGGTCTGCCTGGAGATAAGGCCTTGCCTCTGTCTCAGTTAATAACAGCCAGTGGGGGCAGGCACAGAAGGAGACAGGAAGTACAGGTAAGGGGTGATAGGGTGAGGAGGCAGGGACCAGGGCAGCAAGTGTTGGAGGGGAAGGCGTGCAGTTCAACCTGGAAGGAAGGGAGCCGCTGTGCCTGTCTCGGGGGAGGGGGCGTGCCTTCCAGGACACTCAGCGGCAAGTGCAAAGGCCCTGGGGTGGCCGGATGCCTGTGTGTTCAGAGAACCGTGGGAGCCACTGGGCTGGAGGGACGAGAATAGGGGGAGCATGTTAGGAAACAGGTTAGAGGTTGAGTCAGGCGGGGGGTAGCGGGGGGGCACACAGAGGGCCTTACCATCCACTGTGGCCACTCTGGGAGATGATGTTCGGAGGGAGACTGGAGTGGGGAGAAGCAGAAGCAGGAAGCCAGTTAGAAACCAGTGCGGTGGTCCAGGGTGGAGACCAGCCGGTGCTGAGAGATGCTGGGTGTGGGGTGTTCCTTCAGGCAGAGCAGGGACAGGCTGAAAGGTGGTGGGGTGAGGGCAAGGGAGGAGCAGGACCTGGTGGGCCTTCCAGGGTCAGACCCTCCCCTGTGGCCTCTGTTCAGGTCCTCTCCGAGGGACAATAATAATATCTGAGGCACATCTCCTGAGTGGTTTCCCAGACATGAAAACCCCCCACCAAAGGAGATCGTAAGTGCTCAGTGACAGTGAGCACACAGCCCTAGGCTGCCTGGAGCCTGAGGACTGAGCTCAATCCTTGGGACCACACCCTGCTCCCTCACCATCAGCCAAGTAGAGGTTTGTGCCTACCTGATCACAAACCCTGAGACCACACCTCCCGCCCCCCGCCCCACACTTTACTGGCTTTTAAAAATGCGTTGCTGAAACCCTTTGGGGAGCTGGAGGCTCTTTAGGGCTTGAGCCACCCATCTCCTTGCATGACGCTGCAGTAACCCTCTCTCCGCTCCAGACTCCGATGCTTCGGTTTGTCTGGCCTCACTGTGCGTGGAGGGGCACATGGAGGGCCAGGATGACTGGTCCGAGCAGCGGAAAGGGTGATGTCACCCCGACGAGGGGGAGGTCAGACACTGTCTTTCAGTCCTGCTTCTTAGGTGTCCAAGCAGATGTGGGTGCTTGTGTTTGAGGCAGCGGTCAGGGTGGGAAATACGGTTTGTGTGTGTGGGGGGGGGGTTGGCTCTTCTATGGGTGCCTCATGAATCTGGAGACTGGCTGACTGAGGTCGCTTGGGGAGGGAATAAGCTGGAGAACAAAGGATTTGAGGACTCACCCCACCAGGACGAAGACCAGGCTGAGCAGGGGCCGGCCAGGGGTGGGAAGGATGTCTGGGAGGGGACTCTGCAGAAGGGGTGGTGGAGAGCTGCCTGGGGGATAGGCCTTTAGTGCAGGGAGAGGGTCGCTGCACCTTCCCCAAACCCAGCGCTGACAGCCTGGCCACAGTGGGGGCTGGCACTCCCTCTGGGAGCTTGTGTAAAGGGGAAGAAAGAAAGGGTCATATTTTAGGATGACAGAATGGACAGCATACTTGAATACTGGTTGGAATCGTCCAGAAAGAAGGATCCGTGTTATCTACATTCACATTTGAAAGTGTTTCTTGGCTTCCCTGCTGACTCAATTGTTAAAGGATCTGCTTGTAATTCAGGAGACTGCCTGCAAATCAGGAGATGCAGTTTCGATCTCTGGGTTGGGAAGATCCTTTGGAGGAAGAAATGACAACCCATTCCAGTATTGCTCCCTGGGAAATCCCATAGACAGAGGAACCTGGTGGGCTACAGTTCACAGGGTTACAGAGTCAGACACGACTGATCAACTAAATCACCACCAACCAAAGACAGTAAGCTTCTAAAATTAACATCTACCCTTTAACATTCTTTTGTGCTTATGGGCACAAGGGTGTCCCCAAGGTCGATGGGACCCAAAGCCTATAAAAGTTGCCAGTCCTTTTTAAGAAGGGCTTCCCTGTGGCTCAGCTGGTAAGGAATCTGCCTGCAATGTGGGAGACCTGGTTTCCATCCCTGGGTTGGGAAGATCCCCTGGAGAAGGGAAAGGCAATCCCGTCCTGGAGAATTCCATGGACTGTATAGTCCATGGGGTCACAGAGAGTCAGACATGACTGAGAGACTTTCACTTTTTTAAAACAGGGCACTGGACCAGGAATGTGCACTGAGGCGCAGGCAGGAGTGAGGCCAGAGACAGACGCGGCCAGGCGCTCACAGCTGGCCTCCTGCTCACGTCTCCCGGGGCAAGAAAACACGGGCTGGACAGTTACGGCCAGCCTCCTGTTTGCATTTCCTGAAATGGGCTAGGTGGGCTCCAGGATAGGTATTTACAATCAGCCTCCTGTCTGCTCATGGAAAAGGTCTCCTGAGGACACTCTGAAGGTAACAGTGGTAGGATGGTGGAAGAGATTGAGGGCAGGAGGAGAAAGGGATGACAGAGGATGAGACTGTTGGATGGCCTCACCGAATCAATGGACATGAGTTTGAGCAAGCTCCAGGAGATGGTGAAGGACAGGGAAGCCTGGCATGCTTCAGTTCACGGGGTTAGAGTCAGACACGACTGAACGACTGAACAACATGGTAGGAACAGAGAGAGGCTAAGCTTTGAGAAAAGGATCAGGAGGTCCTGTATCTCCCATCATTGGGGCAGCAGAGACGTTTCACATGCGCAGGAAGGCTCCTTAGGGGTCAAAATGGAGGGGACACCACTCCATACGTGATCCCACAGGCCTCTGGGCTGGAACCCATCTTTGAAAAAAGGTGTGTACACATGTTGGGGAGGGTTCCAGGTTAGATCAGGTGTGGAAAAAGAAACCAAATAATTGGCAAAAGGTCAACAAAGACCTGGAAGAACTGATGAATATAAATGGCCTAACCGCCTCCTCTCCGTGCTCCTTGGCACTGGGGAGGTGTGCTCCTCCCCAAGGTGGAGAAGCATACCCACGCCCTTCCTCTCCAGTGTCCTCTCTGCCTTGCCACTGTCTCATCTAAACAAACTGTGTGTGCTTCTGCTTGTTGCTAGGCTGGGTCTCTAATAATAAACTGTACCTGCATTTACAGCTTTGCCTCCATGAAACTCGCATTTGTCACTGGGGGCAAGCTGGCCTCTAGCCCTTGCTGGTCTGGGGGTCAGAATCTTGGCTTTCACCCAGGCTTCTCAGACTCCATTCCTGGGCAGGGAATTAAGATCTCACCTCACCCACCGCTGAGAGCTGCCTCTCTGCAATCAGGAGGGAGTTTGGCCCCATCACTCCCGGGCACCTGCCCCTGACAGCTCTGGGGTCCCGGCAGGTAAAGCCCTGATGAGAAATGAGGCCCCAACCCCTCCTGTCAGTCCTCCTCTGCATGTTTCTATGTCTCCTTGGACCCAGAGTCTAGTGTTCCTACGACCTCAGTCTTCAGAAACCAAGTGACTAGGGACTAGGGCTTACGAGACACGTTAGATACCCCATCAGCCTCCAGGGAAAACCGCTGCTTCTGGGCGTGTTTTATAAAACACGCGCCACCCCACCAGTTATGGGGAAAAGATGTTGTATTTGGAGCTTCTGGCTCAGTTGTGCAAGATACATGGAATCCAGGAGAATTTACTGAATGAGGGTTCCTTCTGGCTTTCAACTCTGCCGCCTCTTAAAGTTCGTGACGCTAGTTGGTGTCTGCTAAAAGTATAGTTACAACCTGAAAGTAGAGAGTTACTTTATTTGGTGGGAATGTTTAGGACTCTGAGCCCGGGAGACAGTGTCTCAGTAGCCCTGAGAAAACTGCTCCAAGCAGGCAGGAGAGGGAGTCAGGCTATATGCAAGTTTGCAACAAAAGGAGCAGGCAGTCTGAACATCAAAGATCGGATACCAAATTAAGGAGTTTAGCATTCTGTGCATGGGAAGATGCAAGCCTCTGGGCTCACTGAATTCGCTCCTTTCAAACGCACCTCAGCTATCTGGGACCAATCCTGTCTCCTTGCTCAGCTTGAGGACTGTCAGACGCAGTGATCTGCATTCCCCCAGCTCCTCAGCAATCATTGTGGGGGTTAGCGGCATCCTCTGGATCGCATTTTGGGGAGCCCACAGTCACGTTTGGAGGACAGAAATAGCTGATGGCTGTGACATTTCTTGTTTATTGATATGGCAGGAGATATTTTCACTTCAAGGTCAAGAAGCAACAATTAGAACTGGACATGGAGCAATGGACTAGTTCCAAATTGGGAAAGGAGTAGGTCAAGGCTGTATACTGTCACCCTGCTTATTTAATTTATATGCAGAGTACATCATGAGAAATACCAGGCTGGATGAAACACAAGCTGGAATCAAGATTGTCAGGAGAAATATCAATAACCTCAGATATGCAGATGACACCACCCTTATGGCAGAAAGTGAAGAGGAACAAAAGAGCCTCTTGATGAAAGTCAAAGAGGAGAGTGAAAAAGCTGGCTTAAAGCTTAACATTCAGAAAATGAAGATCATGGCATCCGGTTCCATCACTTCATGGGAAATAGATGGGGAAACAGTGGAAACATGGACAAACTTTATTTTCTTTGGCTCCAAAATCACTGTAGATGGTGACTGCAGCCATAAAATTAAAAGACCCTTGCTCCTTAGAAGAAAATCCATGACCCACCTAGACAGCATATTAAAAT
Organism: Capra hircus; assembly: GCF_001704415.2. NCBI lineage: Eukaryota > Metazoa > Chordata > Mammalia > Artiodactyla > Bovidae > Capra > Capra hircus. Next base: position 2,227,835 of record NC_030831.1, on the reverse strand, counting down.
GCAGAGACATTACTTTATTGGCAAATGTCTGCATAGTCAAAGCTATGCTTTCTAGTGGTCATGTATGGGTGTGAGAGCTGGACCATATAGAAGACTGAGTGCTGAAGAATGGGTGCTTTTGAACTGTGGTGCTGGAGAAGACTCTTGAGAGTCCCTTGGATTGGAAGGAGATCAAACTAGTCACTCTTAATGGAAATCAATCCTGAATACTCATTGGAAGGACTGATGTTGAAGCTGAAGCTGCAATACTTTGTCCACCTGATGTGAAGAGCTGACTCGTTGAAAAAGACCCTGATGCTGGGAAAGATTGAAGGCAGGAAAAGAAGGGGACGAGAGAGGATGAGATGGTTGGATGGCATCACCGATTCAATGGACAGGAGTTTGAGCAAACTCTGGGAGATGGTGAAGAACAGGGAAGCCTGGTGTGCTGCAGTCCATGGGGTCTCAACGAGTCGGACAATACTAAAAAAAAGCATGAAAAAGTTTGTTAGTCAGGGTTCTCCAGAGAAACCTAATCAGTAAGAGATGGAGATATTTATCAATGGGTGGATCCATCTGTCACCTATGAAGAGATTTCTTTCAAGGACTGGGTCACAAGACTGTGGGCGCTGGTAAGTCTCCAGGCCAGCAGACAAAAGCTGATGGTCTGGAGACAAAATTCATTTTTCTCCAATAAACCTCAGTTTTTTATCTGAAGGCTCCTAAATGACTGGATGAGGTCCACCCATATCAACAAGGGTAATCTCCTTAAAGTCAACTGATTGAAGGTATTAATCATGTCTGCATGCCTGCTAAGTGGCTTCAGTCATGTCCAACTCTCTGTGACCCTATGGACTGTAGCCCACCAGACTTCTGTCCATGGGATTTTCCAGGCAAGAAGACCCTGATGCTGGAGACCCACTCCTGATCTGGAGTGGGTTGCTGTGTCCTCCTCCAGCTGAGCTTCCCAACCCAGGGATTGTGCCTGAGTCTCTTACATCGACCCACATTGGCAGGCAGGTTCTTTACCACAGCACCACATGGGAAACCCATTAATCATGTTTACATAATATCTTTATAGCAACATCTAGGTTAAGGTTTGATGGAAAACCTGGACACTCTAGACTAGGTAAGGAGCAATCCGTGATCCCTAGGGAGGCATTGACTACGTTTCAGAAGAAAATGTGAGAATTTGTCCAGGCTTTCTTGAGTGGCAGATTTTCTGAAGTCTTTGACTAAAGTTACCCATGGTCCCTTTTTTCCTACTGCTTTTAGAGTCGTAGTGGAATTTAATGTTTAACTTCTACTGCCGGGGGACAAATATGCAAACGTTAAAATGTATTTTTCCTTTGTCTCTGATGCTCTATGAACTTTAAGGAAATAATTGCCTTTAGGATAGACATCTGGATGCTTTTGAAAAATAGCATTTGGAAAAGCTGGATGATAAAGTACTTGAGAATGCCTCAGAGCGGTGTGTGCCTGACACACTGGAGCAGGGTGGTTTTTTGTTCTAATGTGCACCCCGGAACTTCTTTAAAATGCCAGATTATTCTTTTCTCAGAGGCATGCATTATTCTTTTCTCTGCTGACTATTATAAATAATATAGATAAGAGCAAAATTTCAAACACTGTTCAACGAAAATTATTGAATCATTGCTGGCCTACTGTGGAATTCATTTGAAATGTGTGTTAATGAGTAGTTCTGAAGTCCTGTCTTGGCAGATGCAATAATAGCCAGCTTTATGAGAAATTCAGTTTATTCATGTGTGTGATATACACTTTCTTGACAATCAGAGTGCAGCCAAGGTCAGCCTTTTATGAAGGCAGAATATGGTTTGAACTAGGAGGCACCGAAGGGTCCTCTCCTGCCTTTCCAATAATATCAATTTTCTCCTGGCTGATGATGGCAATGCTAACAGTCTAACGTTTTAACTTTATTTTAAAGCTCTGATTCATGATCAAATGCAAATACCGCTGGGAGAGGTAAATTAAATGGAAACTTTATCAACCACTTTCATTTCGGATGACTGGGTGTGAGATCTGCCCTGATCCGATTTCACGAAGATGGAGGAAGATGGTGCGTGTGGCGGCAGGAGGCAGGCTTCTGGTGCCTCATTCTCCCGATCTTCCTGTCACAGTCACACAGGCGTGACTGCAAATGTTTTTAAAAATGTGAAAAAAGAGTATTTAAGTATAATTTATATGATGTTAAAGTGATACCAGTTCAAAGAATAACCACAGGATGAGAAATGTCAGGAATTAAGGGGCAGGGTGTCGTGGAATAAAGATGGGTAGGTGAAGAGAGGGAAGATCATTAAAATTTAGGACTCTGAGGTTCACACTCAGAGGATAACCACTAGCTACTGAAAAGTTACAAGTGAGGAAGTATGAGTTCATATTTATAGGAAAATATGTAATACCTTTTAAATATTTATATAAACAATTGACACAAACATCAATTTCTGGAATAACCCTTCTGGACATCTTGGTCATCCCAGGCTGCCTGATGCAGAGTGAAAGAAAAGATAGATGTGTTTTAAAGACATGTCCACCTCCCCAGTGTCCAGCTGTATCGCAGACTTTGTTTCTAGGTGATTACTTTATGTTTGCTCAGAAAATCCAGTTTTACTTGAGCTGACTTGAGTGGCTTTCTGCACCTGGCGATCCTTAAGTAGTCAGAAAATGCCAGGAGGACCACTGCTTGTGAAGCAGGGAATAAAAATTTAAAGAGTGGGAAAGTATTTAATTACTAGGACCAGTGTAAGGTTGCACTATTGTTTGGAATTTTTTGTTAGTCTTATTTATTGATTGATATTTCTCTTTCTACACTGTCATTTTTGGGAGAGTAGATAAAGAACATTAATTTCATGTAGCATTTTGCAAGCACTCAGTTAATGTTTTTTGAATGAAATAAGACAACATATTTGAGTTAAATTTTAGTAGTTTTACATTTGGAAAGTGATTTGTGAGAATGTGTTGCCCACAGTACTAAATCTGTAATACAGGCAGAAAAATCATGAAAAGTTGGATTTTCTCAAGAGACAGGTTTCTTGTTTCACAGAAATAAGTTGTGCCAGAATAACTTACCCCAGGATCCCTGGCACACGTTGAAATGGATCTGTGGGGTGGCTGTTGGGTTAGGGGCGTGTGTGGAAGAGGTCATCACGTCACAGAGAGGCTCTGACTGCAGGCCGACCCTCCAGCCGCCCCAGGCGATCCCATCCTCAGCCTCCTCACCCCTCCCCTGTCCCCTGGAAGCGGGTTCTGGCCTCAGAGCCCACCCAGAGGACCACGTTCAGGGAGGCAGCCTTGGAGAGTGATGTGGGATAGAGATCACTCACAGGCCTGGTCGCTGAGTCCAGGCCTGGACCCACTGAGGCCTCTGGATGAACTTGGAGACTCCACGGGGCGGGTGTAGAGACCAGCCTTGTAAGCTGCTTGCTGTTTGCACCTGCTGCCATGGCCTGGGTCAGCTGCCTCTCCCTGGGTCTCCCTGATCTGTGTCCCGGGCCGCTTTGCTGATCGACGGTGTACGCGTGTGTCTGTGTGTGCTCAGTCACTTCAGCTGTGTCTGCCTCTTTGCAACCCCATGGACTGTAGTGAGCCAGGCTCCTCTGTTTCTGGGATTTTCCAGGCTGGAATACTGGACTGGGTTGCCGTGCCCTGCTCCAGGGGAATCTTCCCCACTCAGGGATCACTCCTGCGTCTCCTGCACTGCAGGTGGGTTCTTTACTGCTGAGCCACAAGGGAAACCCACAAACCATCAGTACCTACATTATATTGGGTAAATCTTGCCAAGGTGCCTATGTCGGAATCCGCCCGCCTGTGTCACCACAGGCTCTGACGTGCAGAGCTGAGAGGAGAAAGCGAGTTCTCAGGGCACCTTTCATTACCTATGAGTTGAGCTTCTTTTCACACTAGTAATTCCTTTGACATGTATTATCTGTTTGTGTTTTCTAACCACACTCTTTTCATATGAATTTATTGGCCTCTTTCTTAATGCTTTTTTAGAAATTCTACCTTAGGGAAATTAGCTATGTGTGATATGAGTTGGAAAAAAAAAATGGCTCTTTTTATTTTGTGGAGGGTTTTACTCTTTTTCAATATATTTGCTGTGATATCTAATCTCTGGCTGTTCTTGGCAGTGTCTTTTGAGATACAGGTAAAAATTTTTAACATGCATCTATTTACTTGGCTGCATCAACTCTCAGCCGCAGACTGTGGGGTCTGCAGCAGGCAGCATCTTTGGCTGCCGTTCTCTGGCTTCTCTCTGGCTGTGGCATGCAGACTGGGGTGCCTTGCAGCACGTGGGATCTTAGTTCCTGGCCAGGGATCAAGCCTGAGTCCCTGGCACTGCAAAGCAAGTGCTTAACCACTGGACCACTAGGGTAATCCTGCGGGACAGGTAAGGTTGATGCATTGCTGATGTTCTCCGTGAGAAATGACGTGACTTTTTGGTTAGCTGTTTTTGAAGGTAATTCCCAAAGAGGAGCTTCAAAATGTTTTGAGCCCTGCTCCAAGCACGTAACTTCTCAAGGTTTGTATAATTTCCCAAGGTAACGGTTATGAACGATGAGGCTTGTGTAGGTATCAGCTCCATCCTGTTGTTTAGAAACATCCTCCTGATCTTAGAGTCACCCCAACTCTGGAGGATGCTGGATGCTGGTCCTCAATTGGATGCTTGGTTTGCCAGGACAGCCGCGTGCCTAGTCAGTTGTCTTCTCACCCTCTGCACGAGGTCTTTTGCAAAAGTTTTAAACTTTGGTGAAATTGCCAGTTTATCGAATTTTCCTTCTATTGATGCTGCGCCTTGTGTCAGCCTCTGAACTCTTTGCTTAACCCTAGATCCCAAAGATTTTATTTTTTCCTAAAAGTTTTATAATTTTACGTGTAAGTCTGTCATCTAGGCAGGAGATGTTTTTCAAAGAAGGGTATGAACCTCTCGGCTCCCACGTGAGTTCCTTGACAGCCTCCCAGCCAGGGTGGTGGACATTCGTCCCAGGCTACATGAGGGACATCTTGGCCCCCTATCAGCCTTTGCCTTCGTGGTTGTCAGGGGACACCATTTTCTCTGGTGTTTAGTTCGATCCCTAGGTAGGGAAGATCCCCTGGAGGAGGGCATGGCAACCCACTCCTGTACTCTTGCCCGGGAAATCCCGCGGACAGAGGAGCCTGGAGGGCTACAGTCCAAGGGGTCACAAAGAGTTGGACACGAATGAGCAGCTCACGCTTTCCTGGAGGAGGAAGCTGACATAATTTTTTAAAATTAATATGCTCTTCAAACCAGAAATATTTTATGACTTTTACCTGTTTTTTCAAGTTGTGCTAGTTTCTAAGTCTCGGGACATTTGAGACTCAGCAGGACCTCTGTGAGACTGGAACCTGGGGCCTTCCCATTCCTTTTTGGAACTCTGCTTTCTGAATGCCCAGGCATATTCAGCTTTGTTTGTGGGTGCCTGCTGAGTCATGTTCAACTCTTTTGTGACCCCATGGACTGTTGCCCGCCAGACTCCTCTGTCCATGGAATTTTCTAGGCAGAAACACTGGAGTACACTGTTGTTTCCTTCTCCAGGGAACTTTCCCTGACTCGAGGATCAAACCTGTGTCTCATGTCTCCGGCATTGGCAGGTGGGCTCTTTACTGCTGCACCGCCTGGGAAGCCCATATCCAGCTGTGCGTGCTTAGTCACTTAGTCGTGTCCAGCTCTTTTGTGAACCCATGGGCTGTAGCCTACCAGGCTCCACTGTGCACCGAATTCTCCAGGCAAGAATACTGGAGCAGGTTGCCATTCCCTTCTCCAGGGATCTTTCCAACCCAAGGTTTGAACTCGGTTCTCCTGCACTGCAGGCAGATTCTTTACCATCTGAGTCACCAGGGAAGCCTCTATCCAGCTTGGTTCCTTCAGAATAATCTCCCCAGTGATCTTCCTTCTGATTCTAAAAAGTTATAGCTACTTGGGAAACACATATCCCATAGCTATTGTCTGTTACCCAGGCTCTCAAAATAAACAAGAAGGCAAGGGATTTGAACATGAAGACTGGTTGCAGATGTTTCTGCATATTTGACCCCGACTTAAGCCTTTGCTGGTAGATGGGTTTACTAATGTCCTCCAAGGAGGACTCCTGAATTTTAAAGGAAGCATCACTATAACGTTGAGACTGTCGTGGTTTGTGCGTGGGTTGGAAAAAAGTTTCCAGACATGAGGCAGAATGAGAGAATGAAGTTTATCAGAGTGGGAGATACTGTTAGAATATTGGGCAGGCTCAAGGGAGAGCCGACTCCGTTAAAGGGCTAGTAGCCAATTTTTATAGCCTCAAGATGAGAAAATTCCTACTGGAAGGGGAGCATTAGATGTTTGGTTAGGATGCCACACATAGGGTGGGTATTTTACCTAATACGGGGCCAGGAAACCTGCCTGTTTAATCAGGAGGCTCATGGGAACAGTTGCTATGGGGCTTGGTCAGTTCCAGAGACTTTTGTCCTGTGACCTCCGTGCAGGGCTCCACACCTGTGATCTTGGTATAGGGCTCCACAGAGACACGTATAGACAGTCTTCGATTCCATATTCTCATACTGTCTCCCAAATCGTGATTAATAAAGACACACACACTGTCCTCACATCTGTGCATCCTCGAGGGAAGGATGACACGGAGAGTAAGGGCGTAGAAAATCAAAAGGTAAATTTGAACAAAACTGATCAGTGCAAGTCAGTACTGCAAGCGGGGATCAGTCCCAGCGATTAGAAAAGAGGCAAGAATTCCGAGTTCTCCTTTTGCCACTCTGTAACTTGGATGCATTATAGTCATTATTTCCAACTTATTTCCTTCGTCACTCAGAATTAAGGTGATAATATTCACAGCTTAATTATACGGCTCCGCGAGAAAAGACCTGTAGAAGCTCATTTATCTTAGGTGGCCCCCACCATTATCTGGCAAAGTCAACCAGTGAAAGTCACTTCATCTTTCCTAGCCCTCAATTTCCTATCATATAAGTGGTAGGTGGAACTTGATTTTTCTCTCTGCAAGGTCCTTCTCAGCTCGAAATCCCTGTGACTTTACAATTCTGAAGAAAGCGGAGTTTAAAGGCAAGGCATTGTGATTACCACTTTCCTTTTTTGTTATGTAATTATTGTTGGGTGAGAAAATGCTTCCTCTTTTCAGGCAAACCTTTGTAAAATGCAAATTTAAATGTTACGAAATGACTTTCTTTAATCCTATGACTCCATATAAAGTAAGAAACCCGCAGGATTATGAATCATATTACGGGTTTTTGGGTGCATTTTTAACATGTTCCTTGCTCAGAAATAATACTAGTGATAGAAAGCAAGCCCCATCCAAACACGACAGAAAGGAACGCATTCAGATAATGTGTTGTGTGAATTGTTGGCTGTTCCTCCGCACTTTGGCCAGAATAAATGATTAAAAATGGAAGAATATGAACAGTGTAAGCTTGAGAAAATGGTGAAAATCATGACACAAGGCCAATTTTATTTACATGAGACTAGATAAAAATTTGACTCTTATTTATAAATGGTGATTATTGGCTGAAAGTTTTAATTTCTTTGCAAATAAATATTCAAAATACATAGAAACAGTATGTGGCTTCCCAGGTGGTACCAATGGGAAAGGACCCTCCTGTCAGTGTAGGAGACTTGAGACACAGTTTCGATCCCTGGGTGGGGAAGATCCCCTGGAGGAGGGCATGGCACCCGACTCCAGTATTCTTGGCTGGAGAATCCCATGGGCAGAGAAGCCTGGCAGACTACAGTCCGTGGGGTTGCAGGGTTCGACACGACTGAAGTGACTTAGCACGCACGCAGAGACAGTATAGATCCCACTTCCTAGACTTTGAAAGGCGGAAGGAAAAGCTTATTTACCAATCATTACGTAAAATTGATAATTATAGGGGATTTTATTCCCATCTTGGAAGCAAACCTGGTCTTGAAACTTGTGGGGTACCAGGGTACCAATGTTTTCTGTGTCCCCCGTTCCATATTGGGAAGAAATGAGCTTCATTCAGCCTCCAGAGACCTTCCCTCAGTTCCAAAAGGCAGATGAAAACAGTTTTTTAACAGAAAGGGGAGAGAATGAAGAAAGAAAGGAGAAGCAATCAAGAAGCAGTAATGCAGCCATCTTGCCTGGAGAATCCCATGGATGGAGGAGCCTGGTGGGCTGCAGTCCATGGAGTCGCGAAGAGTCGGACACGACTGGGCAACTGCACTTTCACTTTTCACTTTCATGCATTGGAGAAGGAAATGGCAACCCCCTCCAGTGTTCTTGCCTGGAGAATCCCGGGGACGGGGGAGCCTGGTGGGCTGCCGTCTATGGGGTCGCACAGAGTCGGACACGACTGAAGCGACTTAGCAGCAGCAGCAGCAGCAGCAGTGCAACTGTGGGGCAGGATCCTGGTTCCTCTTGAAGGAATATTGAGACAGTATCTCCGGATTCTCCTGCAGGAACTGAGGCCCCCGCCCAGGTGGGGGAAGGTAGCTTCAGGCTGAGCACAGGATGCCTGGAACTGTGCTCTGTTATCCCACCAGCCAATCAGAACAAAGTCACACCCTGCAGCCTGCCACCCCCGCCCTGCAATTTTCCTATAGAAGCTTCTCCCCGGACAAAACCACCAGGGAGCTCCCAAGTGTGGGAGCACACGCCGCCACTCCCCTTGCTTGGCCCTGCAACAGACCTCCCTCTGCTCCCAACACTGACATTTCGGTTTGGCCTCACTGTGCGTTGGGCATGTAAACTTGAGTTCAATAACAAAATTAGAAGAGACCCGTTCACCTCCATGTCAGCCTTCACTTCCCTGGACTACTGTTAGCGGGTACAAATTTGATTGCTGTACCAGTTGTGAAAGAAAATTCATATTTTATGGCGGAACAAGCAAAGTTTAAACATAGATCTCTTCTCTGGCCTCCTGCCTCCTCTCTCCCCCGTACTGTGTGCTGTGTGCCTGCCTTGTGCGTGGACCTGACCCCCTCGTGAGCAGAAATACCTGCTCAACCATGAGAACAGCATTCTCTTAGCATCAACAAGACACCTCCTTAAGGAGAATGTGCCTTCTTGATCTTGTGAGGGGTGACGCTGATCCACCAGGGAGACACTTAGATTTGAATGGTGTAAACTATCAGTAACGCATCACTTTCCATACAGCGTCTGTCCCAAAATATTTAACTGTGCCTTGACTTCTCATGGGCTGAATGGTTCTCAGAGCTTCTGAGATGCTGCTGGCCCCAGGTTGTAAGCCTCAACTTGGCCAGAATGAAATCTTCCATTTCTTTCCTTGATTGACTGGTTGGTTTTTTGCCCACATGCCCTGATCGAGTTGCTTTCGTCCCGCTGAGGATGTTGAGCTTCGCCTGAGCCCGTTTTCCCACGTGGTGCATTCTGGGAAATCGTCAAGCACACATCCTGAGGCCAGACCAGCCTCCTCCTCCTCCCCCAAGATTCTCTTCTTTCTAGAAACTCAGGGTTTCCCTCCTCTTGCTAGAACTTTGCTCATTAGTGCACCTCTCTATCAGAGCAGCTTGAGTAAAACCGTCTCCTCCATCAGTTAGAGCCTGGACTCAAATGGGTCCGACCTTGTCTCGCATCTGCGTTTTCTCCTTCCAATACCAAGGCTCTCGGGTCCTCTGTGCTCCGTTCCTGCTGGAATGCCTGGTGATGGTGAGTTTTACTCCTGGTCCTGCGCTCGGGACCCTGCTCCGTCCAGAGCCTGACGTCGATTTGAGCTTGGATGTTTGAGTACTTGCTTGATTGTGGTTGCTGAATCCTTTTGGTTTTGTGATCTGACTGTTTGGTGATCTCTTGGTCTATTTTGTGCCCAGATCAGTTAAGAATTTCATGCCCAACAGTAAGCGATCAATTTTGTGTGTTCTGTGTTTTTGCTTGATCCGTGGCTGCAGTTTTAGGGTTAAAGCTGTCAGCTTTCCCTCTGTGTCTATAGATCCGTATGTCTAATTCAGGAAGGCTTTTATTTTTCATTGTGTGTGAATTGGTATTTCCCTACTCTCTGAAAAGTTTTAGTTGCTCGCTTGTGTCTGACTCTGCGACCTCATGGACTGTAAACCACCAGGCTCCTCTGTCCATGGGATTCTCCAGGCAAGAATACTGGAGTGGGTTACCTTTCCCTTCTCCAGGGGATCTTCCCAACCCAGGGATCAAACTCAGGTCTCTGCATTGCAGGAAGATTTTTTACCATCTGAGCCACCAGTAAAGAAAATTTTACCAAAGAATATAAAGTCTCTTAATTAAACTCTATCCTGATTGAATTGCATACAAGTGCTGCACTCAGTATGCCAGCAAATTGGGAAAACTCAGCAGTGGCCACGGGACTGGAAAGGTCAGTTTGCATTCCAATCCCAAAGAAAGGCAATGCCAAAGAATGCTCCAACTACTGCACAATGGCACTCATCTCACACACTAGTAAAGTAATGCTCAAAATTCTCCAAGCCAGGCTTCAGCAATACGTGAACCATGAACTTCCTGATGTTCAAGCTGGTTTTCGAAAAGGCAGAGGAACCAGAGATCAAATTGCCAACATCCGCTGGATCATGGAAAAAGCAAGAGAGTTCCAGAAAAACATGTATTTCTGCTTTATTGACTATGCCAAAGCCTTTGACTGTGTGGATCACAATAAACTGTGGAAAATTCTGAAAGAGATGGGCATACCAGACCACCTGACCTGCCTCTTGAGAAACCTGTATGCAGGTCAGGAAGCAACAGTTAGAACTGGACATGGAACAACAGACTGGTTCCAAATAGGAAAAGGAGTACATCAAGGCTGTCTATTGTCACCCTGCTTATTTAACTTCTGCAGAGTACATCATGAGGAATGCTGGACTAGAAGAAACACAAGCTGGAATCAAGATTGCCGGGAGAAATATCAATAACCTTAGATATGCAGATGACACCACCCTTATGGCAGAAAGTGAAGAGGAACTAAAAAGCTTCTTGATGAAAGTGAAAGAGGAGAGTGAAAAAGTTGGCTTAAAGCTCAACATTCAGAAAATGAAGATCATGGCATCTGGTCCCATCACTTCATGGGAAATAGATGGGGAAACAGTGGAAACAGTGTCAGACTTTATTTTCTGGGGCTCCAAAATCACTGCAGATGGTGACTGCAGCCATGAAATTAAAAGATGCTTACTCCTTGGAAGAAAAGTTATGATCAACCTAGATAGCATATTCAAAAGCAGAGACATTACTTTGCCGACTAAGGTCCATCTAGTCAAGGCTATGGTTTTTCCTGTGGTCATGTATGGATGTGAGAGTTGGACTGTGAAGAAGGCTGAGTGCCGAAGAATTGATGCTTTTGAACTGTGATCTTGGAGAAGACTCTTGAGAGTCCCTTGGACTGCAAGGAGATCCAACCAGTCCATTCTGAAGGAGATTAGGCCTGGGATTTCTTTGGAAGGAATGAAGCTAAAGCTGAAACTCCAGTATTTTGACCACCTCATGCAAAGAGTTGACTCATTGGAAAAGACTCTGATGCTGGGAGGGATTGGGGGCAGGAGGAGAAGGGGACGACAGAGGATGAGATGGCTGGATGGCATCACGGACTCGATGGACGTGAGTCTGAGTGAACTCCGGGAGTTGGTGGTTGACAGGGAGGCCTGGCGTGCTGCGATTCATGGGGTCGCAAAGAGTCGGACACAACTGAGCGACTGAACTGAACTCAACTGAAGTGCTTATACAAATTAATCTTTTAAAAATCCTAGGAATTAAAGAAACTGAAAATATAAGGCTTTCAATGTGAAAAAAGTTATTCTTTTAAAAATAACTTGAGCATGTTTTAATGATTCAAGTTAACAGGTCTTTGGCCAATAACAGTTTGCAACTGTTTTAATAAAAACAAATTGTATGTTCTCTGAGTTATCAGTGTCAGGTACAATGTAAGTGTACATTTTGATTCTGCTTCGATATGTCCCTCCTATACCTGTATAGGACTTGCTAAATAACCCAGCTTTGCTTCTAATAAATGTTTATGGAAAATGCAAAACTACACTTAGCCAAAGTTGATTCATTATTCTGACAAACTTTATTTCAATAGTAATTACAGTAACTTGAAGAGAATATCCTGATTTTTTAAAAAGTTTTTTGTAACTTAAAAATGAACTGGTATTAAATTATTAATTAACAGATATTCTTTAGATGCACAGATCACTTATAAGTAAAACAGAACACTGACATGTTGATTATTAACCAGAATTTAAGTCTATGTACTTTTAATTCTTAGTTTTATATTCTCAGAGAGGCTGTAAACATATATATTTGGATCTGTTAGTAAATGTGCTCATTTTGTCATTTTGGAAAATTTTACTTTAAAGGATGTATTGTTATATGGAAACTTTAGGACGTTTCATTAGAAGGGAATTTTATTTGTTGTACTCAAAGCTGGCTAAGGCTTGACAAGTTTTACTGTAGGATTTATTGGCAAATACACAATTAAAAATCTGATATGAAATATTATATTGATGTAAAACTAGAACTTGGTTTTCTATCTGTTAAAATGACAATAACAGGATTATTACTTTGCTCTTAACATGAGGTTGTGCAAGGTTATTCTTTACCTCCTGTGTGAACCACCTGTATATTGAAATCTGTGTCTGACTGGAATAATCTTCCGTGGCTTATACTGACTGTATCGTGTCATCTATTATGTAAGAAAATACGGGTTACTCACTTATGAAAGAGTTAAGGATTTTCACATTCATGTTACCGCTGCAATTTCTTTAAAATTTTTTATGGCCACTTTGGCTAAATATGTCACCAAGTATTGCTTCCTAATAAACCATGAGCCTATTTTTGGTGCTGAAACCCAGTATCGAACTCTGACAGTTTTTGATACTTTGCTTTTCCCAAATAAAATTGTAAATACTAATGTTGGCAACTGAAGCTGTCCAAAATCACTGCAGATGGTGATTGCAGCCATGAAATTAAAAGATGCTTACTCCTTGGAAAGAAAGTTATGATCAACCTAGACAGCATATTAAAAGCAGAGACAGTACTTTGCCAAAAATGTCCGTCTAGTCAAGGCTATGGTTTTTCTAGTAGTCATGTATGTATGTGAGAATTGGACTATAAAGAAAGCTGAGTGTCAAAGAATTGATGCTTTCGAACTGTGGTGTTGGAGAAGACTCTTGAGAGTCCCTTGGACTGCAAGGAGATCCAACCAGTCCATCTTAACGGAGATCAGTCCTGAGTGTTCATTGGAAGGACTGATGTTGAAGCTGAAACTCCAATACTTTGGCCACCTGATGTGAAGAAGTGACTCCTTAGAAAAGACCCTGATGCTGGGAAAGATTGAGGGCAGGAGGAGAAGGGGACAACAGAGGATGAGATGGTTGGATGGCATCACCGACTCGATGAACATGGGTTTGGGTGGACTCCGGAAGTTGGTGATGGACAGGAAGGCCTGGCGTGCTGTGGTTCATGGGGTCGCAGAGTTGGACACGACTAAGCGACTGAACTGAACTGAACTGAAAGCTCTCTTAAGATTTCCCAGAGGGCGTCTGGAGATCACAAGGGACTTGTTCTCCCGACTTGTGAAAATAATTAGGCTTATTTGGTGTGTTCCTACCAACGATTCTCATGGGGATCACTGTCAAATCAGAAAGGAGGCTCAGCCCTCCTTAGGTTAAATTTGTGTGGGTAGAAGGTTTTGAACACGAACGTCTCAGAATCTCCTGCTATAGCAGGAGAACCCAGGGAACAGAGCTCTGATGTCCAAAATGTTTCCACTTGCCAGCATCCTGGCCAGTTGGACTGAAAATTAGCCGCAATGTGGTGCTATCAGTCACAGCTTCAACTGCTGTTTAAAATGTTAGTTTTTTTTTTTTTTTTCCACAACTTTACTTCTTCAACATGGAGCAGGCATTTTCTTGGCCAGTGGTTTTCAGCTGGGGATTGGCATCACTAACCTCAGTGATCAGTGTTCAAGTGTCTGGGACCTACCGCAGGCTACAGAAGATCTTTCCTTGATATTGCTGATGTATTCTTAGCATATTCATTAGGCATTGTGTCAGGATTATTATGTTATGTCTGAAGATGTTTTTCTCTGTAAAGATCATGTTCACTCATTTTTATATTAGATGTGATACCTATTGTTTCCAATATAGTGCAAACCATTATGTTGATGGATATTTTGTCTGAAACTCTTTGGGACTGATTTTATTATCTCATGCTGCAAGCCACAAGAAAAACTACATTCCCGGTCCGTTTGTTCTTCTTGTCATGAACTCTTCATATTCTTACACTTTTGAATAGTATCAGTAATAAGTGAAGCCCAGTCATTTGAAATCTTCTGTCATCTGTAGATAATTTTGGCTTTACTCTGATGCTTTCCTAAAAGTGCTCACATTCAACTGCCGACAGGAGAGAACCCCATGAAAGGGTGCCGTGCCGGTCACTTGTCCGTTACTGTTTGGGTCCAGTCTTCTGACAGCCCAGTGGCGGATGAACTATATTCCTATTTCATGGCAATATTGTTATTTTCATAGGTTTAGTAGGAGTCTGATCCCCTTGTTAACAGCAGGTTATTTTTAAAATTAAAAATATTATCTCACCTCTGAAGAACTAACAATAAATTTAGAGAGAAGAGGGAAAAGGTGATAATTTTATCATTGTCTCTACATTAAAATTTTTGTTTTGCTCTCTTAGTACATGCTTGTTTTACTGTGAGCCATCTCAAAATATATTTTTTTTCTTAAAGAGGAGATACATAGAAAAATAAAGAGAGAGTATTTTTCAAAATAAGGAGTCATCTTTTTAGTGCTGTATCCGGACTTAGAGAATATGAATATATCTTATTTCAGTGGTATTCGGTGCCAGTGCTTGAGCATCAAAACTTTCCATGTTTTGGGATTTGTACAAAATGTTTGCATGTCTAAAGCAAACTAACACAATTTAATACTTTTCCAAGAACTTCATTTATCAGTGAGCTCATTGCTAGCACTGTATAATGACTTTTCTCAGACAGATGTAGATTCTCCTTATAAATGTCTGGAAGACATATTTTGAAAATATGCTGACTTAATTGCTTCCACACAATTTTCTCTTAACATCATTACATGCAGAAGCAGAGACACAAATTGGCATTTATGCATGAATGCCCATTTGCGATTTCTCATTTTGTGCACGATAATACAGGCTGGGATATATTTTCTTGAACCTTAGCAGGCAATACATTTATAAAGAAGAATTTTCTCAAATACATAGTTGCGTTCACTATTTCTGCTTAGTGGAAGCCTACCCATGCAGTGTTTAAAGTAGTGTCCATATTTTTCATCCACAGGAAACAAAACGAAAACACTGTCCTTAGCGACAAGCTTCTAATGTTTATCTTAGTTTCTCCACAGTCCTCAGGGACTGTGCATTCCCTGAGGGCAGCAGGGTCTGTCTTATGCTTAAATCCTAATTTCAGCACCGTGTGGGGACGACTGTGGCCTATGGGTGAATTTATGAACAGTCCCTGCAAAATAGGCCAAGTGGGAGGCAGAGGAAATCCTAAGAGTCTCTTGGTACTCAGCTGATGAAATCCTTGGCAGAGTTCACTCAGTCTCATTTTTTAAGATCCGTTGTTATCATTTTAATGATACTCCTTTAGGATTCTTTTTTTAATTAAAAAGATGATGCCTTACATAAGGGTTCAAACTCCTGCCTTTGGGGTAGGAATATTGACATTTTAATCTTAGGACTTCTGACTTATGCCTGGACTGGACAGGTTAACTTATCAACCGGATCAGTTTCTTCACAATATTATTGGCATAAGAGGGACACATAAAACAATGTATTCGTTAAAACATCTTACATTTATCAAGTGCCTGTTCTGGACGGTGCTGTTCTAGATGCAGGATCAGAGTGGACTAACAATTACATTTGTTGTTGTTCAGTTGCTCAGTTGTGTCCGACTCTTGGCGACCCCATGGACTGCAGCACGGCAGGCCTCCCTGCCCATCACCAGCTCCCGGAGTTTACTCAAACGCATGTCCATTGAGTCCGTGATGCCATCCAACCATCTCATCCTCTGTCGTCCCCTTCTCCTCCTGCCCTCAATCTTTCCCAGCATCAGGGTCTTTTCCAACGAGTCAGTTCTTTACATCAGGTGGCCAAAGTCTCAGGACTAATTTCCTTTAGGATTGACGAGTTTGATCTTCTTGCTGTCCAAGAGACTCTCCAGAGTCTTCTCTAGGACCACAGTTCAACATCATCAATTTTTCAGCTCTCCGTCTTCTTTAGGGTCCAAGTCTCCGATCCACAAAGGCCAGGATGTTTACCCCAAAGACATCCCCTGGGACCCAGCAGGTGAGCACCTGAGGTGACGTCACATGTCAGGAGGAGCCTGCAGGGGGAGGGCTGTTGTGGAGAGCAGGGTGACCCTAAAGCCGGCATCTCACCTGGCTCCGTCACCATCAGGGCCAGACCCTGCTCTGCGGTTGGGCCAGCCTGTCCGTGGTGGGGAGTATCTGGTGCCTAGCACCTTGACGTCAGGAGGACACACCGCAGTCTCGACAACCACTGATTGCTCCGGACGTTGCAAGATGTCCTCTGGGCTAAGCGCTCCCAGTTGAGGACCCCTGACAAGGAACAATCCTGGCCATGCTGCGTGCTGTGTCCGCACTTCCTGTGGATCTGGAGCTTGGAAAAAGGATCTTCTAGACTGACAAAGACGTGACTGAGGCCAGGGAGTAACCAGTAAACCACAAGGGCTTGTCAGTTACTGAGCAGCCCGATTTGCTGCTTCACCAAGTGCAAAGCTCGGGAGCCAGAGGGGACCAAACCGCCAGCTGCGGGATTAGGTCCGACGTCTCGAGCCGGAATCTTCCAAGCGTGGTGACGTGTTGTTGCCATGGCAGTTCTGCTCCAGGGCCCTTTGGCCCAAACAGGAGGACTCTTGATGCCAAAGAAATCTGCAGTCTGGCAGCAGCTGGCTGGGCTGGCAGCTCCCAGAGGAACTCGGGTTCTAATTAGAGGAGAAAGTTGCTCGTTGACCATTCAACCAGACCTAGGCAGGCAGATGGCTTTGAGGGAAAATCTTATGAACACAGGTCAGCCTTTATCTTTAGAGTCCACATAATTCTGCTTTAATGTAAATTTATCACAGTTACTAAAAATCAGCCACTTAACCTCTTTTAACCTATAATTTGGTCATAATCGTACTTGATTTATAGGGTTATGATGGGAATTAAATAAGATAATGCACATGGTTTTCAATAAATATCAAGTTTATTAATATAATGGAAACTTTATTAATGCAATTTATCAGTAATGGAAAAAATGCAAATACTATATTAATAATAGTAACAGTGATGACATTCCCTTGTACATTAGATAGGTATGTAATAGTATGTCTGTTACTATGTGGAAACTGAGACTCAGAGAGTTTAATCCTTTGCTCACGTTCATCTGAATACTTGTCGTCTGGACTTGAGTCCATGTCTTCTGGGTCTACTGCTGCTGCTAAGTTGCTTCAGTTTTGTCTGACTCTGTGCGACCCTGTAGATGGCTGCCCACCAGACTCCCCTGTCCCTGGGATTCTCCAGGCAAGAACACTGGAGTGGGTTGCCATTGCCTTCTTTAATGCATTAAAGTGAAAAGTGAAGGGGAAGTCACTCAGTCGTGTCCGACTCTTCGACCCCATGGACTGCAGCCCACCAGGCTCCCCCGTCCCTGGGATTTTCCAGGCAAGAGTACTGGAGTGGGGTGCCGTTGCCTTCTCCACTTCTGGGTCTAAGCTCAGGGCTCTTTCTGCGGCATCACTGTAAACTTGAGACAGAGAGTATTCAGCTGAGCAGGTCAGAGCAATGGCTCCCTCGGTGGATGTCCTGGATGCTTGCTAAGGATGGGTGTTTCTCAACCCCTTCAGACCTGGAGAGCCAGAGCCTGGGTCTGTGTTGTCGACCCTCCCACGATGCTTCTTAGCCAGCCAGCCTGGCACTGAGGCGGATGTTGGTGACCCACCCCACACCACTCAGCTGGGCACAGACACCCAGAGTCCTCACCAGGGCTTTCTCTCCACTTCTAACTGATGTCTTCTGCTCCGTAGTCATTTGCTTTTCCCAGTTAGTTGACTCTGGAGTGGAATTCCTGAATGATGTTGGGTGTGTTTAGGATTCCATGCTGATGGATGTGGGGGTGAGGGAGAGAGAGAGTTGCATATATTTCTGCATTTTTTTCGTCTAATTAGAAGTGCGCTTCTCTCTCATTTTTCATCCCAGTTTGCACATCTTCAGAATAGAATCACGAGATGGGAGCTCTGAGCAGGGGCTCCAGCTGTTAAGTATGAGGTTGTTTTAGCCTCAAGCCCACTTTGAAGAGGCCCCTTGCTAAGGATTTTGGATATAATTGTTTGATTATCTTTTGTTTAAGCTATATTTGAGTAGTCCATTGTCTCTGAGCGACACGTTAGGTTCTTGTAGCCCATCTCTTCTGTGACAGCTGGTTTCCATGAAACCATGACAACTGCCAGGGCGGCGGGTACTTTGCACAAGTACCGCAGCTCAGGGCTGCTCCTCTTGATGCTGAAGCCGGTTAGCTCCCTTCACATCTCTGGGGCTGCATTTACAGTTGAGATCAGCAAGGGGAATTAATGATCCTAAATCTATGCAGCCTATCATTTATTAATCTCTTTGTCTTAATTATAGTGCTCTGTGAGTGTGGTTTTCCAAAAGTCCTAATTTTCATCTTGAAAGCAACAGGACAAGAGAGGAGTAAGCTGGTAAACCCCCGGCAAGTCTTTCAGCTCCCCCACTTCAGAACAGGCATCAGGCAGCGACGGTTATTTGTGGCTACTATCAGCTCCACCCTGGCTGAACCACAGAGGAGGTTTCTGTAGATAAAATTCACAATTTGTAAAACACTCCTGCTCCTCTGAAGGGAGGTTGGTGTGGGAGCCGATGGACCAGATAGGAAGCTACTGTAATAAAGATCAGGAATGTTGATAGCTTGGTCTGGGTGGTTCACAAGGGACATAAATTCACTCAAGTCACCCGTAGGTAGGGTTCTAAGACTGGAAGTCCAGGTTAAGAACTTGCTAAAAGAAACCCAGCTATGAGTCTAGTTATTGTCTGTCATTAATTACTTGCACAATAGGCAATAATTGCTAAAGTGCTTTATTGTCTATTGGGACCTAAATGTACCAAAAGGGAGATGCTTCACAGATGGTGAAGTGAAGGAACTCCTGGCTTTGGGATCTGGGGAGACATACTGGGGCAAGCAAGCAGCACACCAGCTCTGCACGTCGTAAAATGACGCCCAGCTATCAGATTTAAGAACAGCAGCACCTGTGAGACAAAGTAAGTTTGCAACCTACCATGTCTTCTGATCGCCCAGGAATCCACTTCAGCTTCACCCATGGCCATAACTTCACAACAGGTGGGTTACTCACCATAAGTCTTGGAGGATGTTTTCCTATCAAAAAGTCTACATCCTTTATGAGGCTTGGTGCATCACGTTGGTGTATCTTGCGCTTTATTCTTGTATGTCCACCAGTGTGAAACTGAGAGTCCTGATGCTCTGGACATGTCACTGCAGGTACCAGACTGTGACACATTCTCTCTGCAGAGTGTGGTGATATCTCACTTGCTCACTACACCGCACGGGATTCTAGTTGGCCCTTCGTAGTTGGTGCGGATGAACATAGTCAGTAGGCAAAATGAGAGAGGAATTCAAATCTCAGGTATACATTAACCATCCACAATTACACCTATAACCAGACAAACAATAGCTATGCATGTCCAAAATCCCAGAAGGTAATCATCATTTCTCCTGCCCAGACAGACAGCACACCTGGAAATCATTACCTCATATATCAACCATCTCTAGCAGCATGGAATCCACTACAGTGTTAAAAAGACCACAGGGAATATCTTATGTACCGAGCTGCTTGGCCTAACAGACCAAGGCCTTCTCGTGGGTAGGGACAGAAACTTGTTTCAAGTTATTTGATACTAGCATGCACGCATGCTCAGTGAGTTGTGTCCGACTCTTTGTGACCTCATAGACTGTAGCCCACCGGACTCCTCTGTCCATAGAATTGTCCAGGCAGGAATACTGCAGTGGGTTGCTGTTTTCTCCTCCAGGGGATCTTCGTGACCCAGGGATCAAATCCATGTCTCCTGTGTCTCCTGCTTTGGCAGGTGAATTCTTTACCACTGAGCCACCTGGGAAGCCCCCGCTTGATAGTAGAGTCGACCTCAAAATGATTCTTAGTTCATTTAATTCCATCACAAATTTGGTCACCGTAGGTCCTTTTTCAATTCTCTGCAAGATATAAATCCTTCTATAGTATTGGGTCTGATGCAGCACTAAATTATTCTAAGTTGAATTTGAGGAACCTGTAAGCAAAACCTTATGCAGTTGTGACCAGACTTCACTGATCATAAAAAATCATCAAGCTGTACAAGAACGTGCAGATTATTAGGGCAACCTGAAATAGACAGGTCCAGAAAATAATAATAATGATAAACATGATTGACATACAATAAAAAAACACAAGATAAATAAAATATTATTTATTAGTAATTAAACAGCAATGAATAGTTATTATTATTAAAATCCACTGGGTATTTTCCCATTTCTCAGTCTGTAGCTTCATGCTCAGTGATACAATCCAGTCCTGTTGGTCTGTTAACAGGATAATGTTCCGTTAATGAGATACTATCCCATCATCTTGGACAAGACCACTTGAGGATTTATGGAATGAACTAAAATGAGTTTCAGATGTTTCTCCATCTCATCATGGCTCATTTTCTTTGTTTTTGCTACGTAGCATATGGGATCTTAGTTCCCTGACCAGGGATCGAACCAGTGTCCCTTGCAATGGAAGTATGGACTTCCAGGGAATCCCTCTTGGTTTTTGTATCATAGCCCTCACGTTTGCCAAGAACGCTGATGCCATTAGCAGCTTGCTTCTAAGAATGCTGATGCCAGAAGCAGCTTGCTTCTACGTGTCATGGGACCTTCGAAGACCCCACGGTGAGGAAGATAATGTCTTCTGGCTGGACACCAACTGCAGTGGAATAACCTGGTTTGTCTCCATCACAGCATAATGACCCTGAGAGGGAGGGGAGGGACTGCAATTGCATGAGCTGAAGATCAGGGCAATAGCTTAATATTAAGCTTCCTTCCATTTTCTTTCAGTTTCTCTAGGAGCTTCCCATAGAATTTGTTCTGAAGCTAGAGACTAGTAACTTCTGAACAATCAATGCCTGTTTTGTAACAACCTTGCCTATATATTTTTGAGTTGTTATATGAGGGAAAGAGGAGAAGGAGGCAACAGAGAGTGAAATGGTTGGATGGCATCACCAACTCAACAGACATGAGTTTGTGCAAACTCCGGGAAATGGTGAAGGACAGGGAAGTCTGGTGTGCTGCAATACACGGGGTCACAAAAAATCAGACATGACTTAACAACTGAATGACAACAATCTATTATTTGACAGTGTTTTGGACTCCTGTACACAGTTTTGAAAAACTCTCCAAATATATAATAGCATATTATATACAGGGCTTCCCTGGTGGCTCAGAGGGTAAAGCGTCTGTCTGCAATGCTGGAGACCGGGGTTTGATCCCTGGGTCAGGAAGATCTCCTGAAGAAGGAAATGGCAACCCACTCCAGTACTCATGCCTGGAAAATCCCATGGACAGAGGATCCTCATAGGCTATAGTCCATGGGGTCACAAGAGTCAGTCACGACTAAATGACTTCATTTATTTATATAAATATAAATATTACTGCAACTCCTCTTAAAGATGTTTCTTACAATAGTCTGTAGCGTCAAATGCTTCTTCTAAATGAACAGACTTTCACAAGCTAAAATCTTATTTAATGAATATTCATTTAATAATCACATTAAATGAATGTTTTCTTTAAAAAGTAGACCCAGCTTCCTGCCGCAGGTGGTGACCTCATGTCGACAGCTTTCGGCAGCCAGGATTCTGGGGGCCGTGGGCGGGAGACCCAGTTGCTCTGTGTCAGAATCCTCCTCTGGAAGAGGAGGAAATCAACTCAGGTTCTCACTAGACCCTCTGGGCCACATATGGGACCAATCTGCCGTTCCAAGTCGATCACGCGCCTGCTGATTGATTAGCTGATTAATCAGGTTCAAGGGGAACACTTGCTGGCTGTATTGTTCAGTCAGTTGACACTAATATTTAATTATGTGAAATTACTTCCCAATGTTCCCTGTCTCCAATCTTGTCTGAACTCATAAAATTTTCTTTTTGGAACATAAAATATGATGGTTCTTTTAGGATTATATTTCTCTATTTGATTTCTTACTAATAATAAATTATTGAAGAGGTCTTAGAAACTGTGGCTTTTTTTTCCTTTTCAAATCCTTCTGGATAAATGCAGGCTCTCTGTAGATGGTAATCCCTCAGCCTAATGACAATCCAGAGAAGGGCAACAGTTTCCTGATAAATAATGTGCCTCGTCTGTTTTGACTGAGATTTGATTGTGTTGCATTGATTCAGTTAAGACATTTGCCCGACTCCGCAGATCACATGCCTATCTGAAATGGGGTGGTGAGGCCTCAGGGCTCCAGCTGCGAAGGCAGAAGGAGAGAGCCGACACGGTCTCCCTGCTGTAGGGGATTTCATCTGTGCTTTCCAAGGTCGTATTCCCACGACCGAGACTGCTCCACCCTGCAGGGCTGAGGTGACCCCTGGCTGGATGTTGGTACACGTGCCACTTGTGTTGGCTGGGCTTTCTGGGAGGTCCTTCCCAGCCTTCCTTCCTGACCACTGAACTTGAGTCTAGGATTGTAGAAAATGAAATGAAACCATTTCCTGGGGGCATTCTCCTAGCTCCACCCCTAAAGTAATTTTGTTACCCAGGTAACCGGTTTTGAGTGAGTGGTTTCTTTTACTCTGCTGGCTTCTTGCTTTGCAAATTCGTGTTTCATGCTTTAGCTGCACATTTCCTTTATAGCAGATGAGGGTGATCATTACCAGAAGAGTTTTCTGAAGTCAGAACCTAGATGTTTTGCTGACCTCTCCATCGCCAGCTTTCCCTCTTTCTGGCCAGAGCGAATCACTTTTGTTCGTTGCATTGAGACTCTTCACGCCTCTCCAGGCGAAGGATAGCAGGACAACACAAAATTCCGTCCCTGATGGTGAAAGCATGTTTATTTCATCCTGCCCTCGCCTGATCTCTTAATCCTCCTTTCCCCGGGAGCCTGGGGACAGACTCACTGTGGGCTGCTAATCAGCTTTGCTTCATTTTGGCAGGGCTACTGGGGAAACTCATGAACCCAGATCTCACCCTTTACCACGAGGCACTCATTTCAGTTCACTTATGAAAGTTTAATATGCGTGTGGGACCAGAGAAGAGCAGAGAAGGCAGGAGGGACAGTCTGGCTCTGCAACTTCAGACTCCAGAAATGAGCTGAATGCCGGGTCCCACACCTCGGCCACTTCCGGTCATCTTGGCTTAAAGATCAAGCATGTATTCTGGATCTTCATTTCCAAAGTGACCCTTAAATTTGGAAAGTAAATGAAATAAAAGAAAAATCTACTTGAGTTCCTGGCTCTAAGGGCACAAAATCAGGAAGAACGGATTTACTAATTCTGTGTCAATCTCTGTTTGAAATAGCAGATGAAGCCTGCAATAAGCAAGAGAATCTAAAGAGTTCAGTTCCTTCTGTTATTGAGAAACAAAAGGAACTCAAAATGCCTTCAAAATAAAGGATTGAGCCAACACTTGAAAGGGAAAAATCCAAGTCTTAGCTATTTTGTATTCTAGGATGAGTGGGGAAAGGCTCCCAGAAGGAGCTGCATTTCAAGCAGAGCTAGGAGGTGTGGTGGGGTCTGCTCAAGGGTCAGGCAGGGGCATCTCGGGGCAACAGCAGCTCAGCCAAGGGCTCCCGGGGGTGAGGATGTAGATGCAGGGAAATGTAAGCTCCTGGGGCTCCCTGGTGCACAGCGGGTCTGCAGACATCCAGGGCCTGGCAACAGATACATCCTGAGGAGGCCATGCACTCACTCCTTCAACAGGTACTTACTGATGACCGTGGGGTGGAAACCTGGGCAAGTGCTGAGGACGAAAGGTGACCGTGAGGGTGCGTGCAAGCCTGGCATCCTTCCAGGTGGGGGTGTGGGGGGAGAAGCACTAGCAAAGGGCCTGTCAACACATACAAAATTGTGATCATGTCAGGATGGACAGGGATTATAGCCACTAAGGGATTGGACATGCCCATCAGAGGCACTAGGAATTGGTGGAGGGTTTTATGCCGTGAAATATACTGGGGGTCTAGGAACATCTTTTTGGCTGCTATGTATAGGCTGGGTAGGACTGCAGGCAGGGTGACCAGGTCAGATCATGACAGTATCCCCCCACATCCGCAGGTGATACGTTCCAAGGCCCCAGTGGGTGCCTGAAACCAGGATGTTACCAGACCCTGTATACACATTTTCCCCCCGTCCTAAAGCGTGTCTACAGTCTGGATTAGCTGCACAAAGAGATGATTCATGTCCTGGGTAGGATAGAGGGGGACAGCTGGAGATTTCGTCACACTCCTCAGAATGGCTGGCAATTTAAAGCTTATGAGTTGTTTATTTCTGGAATTTTCTATTTGATACTTTCAGATCTTGGTTGGTCAAGGGTAACTGAAACAGAGGAAAGGGAAAACATGGTTAAGGGGGTCAGGAGGGGGCTGCAGTATAATGTACTGGGCAGGTGTCTATGTGAGCCTGTCACACAGCCCAGCACGCAAGAGGAGAGGGGCAGGGAGATGCAGCTACGGGGATTTGAGAGCACCCACCAAGGGCAGAGAGGAGCCGGGTGAGAGGCTGCAGGGAACAGAGCTCCAAGCTCTCTTGTGGGTGTCTTTGATTTTGTGATTGCAGAAGGCAACCTGGTACCTGCAAGATCACAGCTCCCCGGCCCACCAAGTATCCTGTGTCATCTCTGGATTCTTTCTGGGACTTGAATTCTGTACCACCTGCCAGAAAACCCACCAAGCCTTATTACGTGCATGCATTTACACATTCATCTCCTAGAGAATGGAGTCCTGACCTCGTTGACTTTGCACCCCTCACAAAGAGTGATGCATAGTAGGCAAGGGATAAATATTTAATAAATTAACTACTTGCTTACCAAACCCCTTCTGGATGAACTTTTAATATACTTTTTAGTTCCTTAGAAAGCTATGAATTTCTTTACAGCATAATTTTTTTACTTTGATAAACAACACATCGTTAGAACTAGATTTTTTTAACCCACCCTTACAATCCGATTTAATTGGTATAATTTAATGTGATTATTGATATAGTTGGTTTACTATCCACCAGGTTTGTAGCTGCTTTTATTCATTGCATTTTTCTTCTTTTCCCTGTCTCTTTTTCTACTCTCCCTTGTTTTCAGTTCAGTTCAGCTGCTCACTCAATTCCAACTCTTAGTGACCACATGGACGACAGCATGCAAAACCTCCCTGTCCATCATCAGCTCCTAGAGTTTACTCAAACTCATGTCCATTGAGTTGGTGATGCCATCCAACCTTCTCATTCTGTCATCTCTTTATCCTCCCGCCTTCAATCTTTCCCAGCATCAGGGTCTTTTCCAGTGAGTCAGCTCTTCACATCAGGTGGCCAAAGTATTGGAGTTTCAGCTTCAACATCAATCCTTCCAATGAATATTCAGGACTGATTTTCTTTAGGATGAACTGGTGGGATCTCCTTGCAGTCCAAGGGACTTTCAAGAGTTTTCTCCAACACCACAGTTCAAAAGCATCAATTCTTTGGCACTCAGCTTTCTTTATGGTCCAACTCTCACATCCCTACATGCATAACTACTAGAAGCCCATAGCTTTGACTAGACAGACCTTTGTCGGCAAAGTAATATCTCTGCTTTTGAATATGCTATCTAGGTTGCTCATCACTTTTCTTCCAAGGAGTAAGCATCTTTTAATTTCATGGCTGCAGTCACCATCTGCAGTGATTTTGGAGCCCCCCAAAATAAAGTCTGACACTGTTTCCACTGTTCCCCCATCTATTTGCCATGAAGTGATGGGACCAGATGCCATGATCTTCGTTTACTGAATGTTGAGCTTTAAGCCAACTTTTTCACTCTCCTCTTTTACTTCCATCAAGAGGCTTTTAAGTTCCTCTTAGCTTTCTGCCATAAGGGTGGTGTCATCTGCATATCTGAGGTTACTGATATTTTTCCCAGCAAATTTGATTTCAGCTTGTGCTTCATTCAGCCTGGCATTTTGCATGATGTACTCTGCAAATAAGTTAAATAAGCAAGGTGACAATATACAGCCTTGAAGTATATTTGAATTTGGAACCAGTCTGTTGTTCCATGTCCAGTTCTAACTGTTTCTTCTTGACCTGCATACAGATTTCTCAGGAGGCAGGTAAGGTGGTCTGGTATTCCCATCATTTGAAGAATTTCCCACAGTCTGTTGTGATCCACACAGTCAAAGGCTTTGGCATAGTCAATAAAGCAGAAGTAGATGTTTTTCTGGAACTCTCTTGCTTTTGATCTCTGGTTCCTCTTCCTTTTCTAAATCCAACTTGAACATCTGGAGGGTCATGGTTCACTTACTATTGAAGCCTGGTTTGGAGAATTTTGAGCATTACTTTACTAGCATGTGAGATGAGTGCAATTGTACGGTATTTTGAGCATTCTTTGGCATTGCCTCTCTTTGGGATTGAAATGAAAACTGACCTTTTCCAGTCCTGTGGCTACTGCTGAGTTTTCCAAATTTGTTGGCATATTGAATGCAGCACTTTCACAGCATCATCTTTCAGGATTTGAAACAGCTCAACTGGAATTCCATCACTACTACTAGCTTTGTTCGTGGTGATGCTTCCTAAGGCCCACTTGACTTCACATTCCAGGATGTCTGGCTCTAGGTGAGCAATCACACCATCATGGTTATCTGGGTCATGAAGATCTTTTTTGTATAGTTCTTCTGGGTATTCTTGCTACCTCTTCTTAACATCTGCTTCTGTTAGGTCCATACCATTTCTGTCCTTTATTGTGCCCATCTTTGCATGAAATATTCCCTTGGTATCTCTAATTTTCTTGAAGAGATCTCTACTCTTTCCCATTCTATTGTTTTCCTGTGTTTTTTTTTTTTTTTTTTTTTTTGCATTGATCACTGAGGAAGGCTGTCTTATCTCTCCTTGCTGTTCTTTGGAATGCTGCATTCAAATGGGTATATCTTTCATTTTCTCCTTGTCTTTCACTTCTTTTCTTTTCACAGCTATTTGTAAAGCCTCCTCAGACAACCATCTTGCCTTTTTGCATTTCTTTTTCTTGAGGATGGTCTTGATCCCTACCTCCTGTACAATGTTACAAACCTCCGTCCATAGTTCATCAGGCACTCTATCAGATGTAATCCTTTGAATCTACTTGTCACTTCCACTGTATAATCGTAAGGGATATTATTTAGGCCATACCTGAATGATCTAGTGGTTTTCCCTACTTTCTTCAATTTCAGTCTGAATTTGGCAATAAGGAGTTCATGAGCAATAAGGAGTGTCTGAGCCATAGTCAGATCCCAGTCTTGATTTGCTGACTGTATAGAGCTTCTCCACCTTTGACTGCAAAGAATATAATCAATCTGATTTTGGTATTGACCATCTGGTGATGTCCATGTGTAGAGTCTTCACTTGTGTTATTGGAAGAAGGTGTTTGTTCTGACCAGTGTGGTCTCTTGGCAAAATTCTGTTAGCCTTTGCCTCCTGTTTCATTTTGTACTCCAAGGCCAAACTTGCCTGTTACTCCAGGTATGTCTTGACTTCCTACTTTTGCATTCCAGTCCCCTATAATGAAAGGACATCTTTTTTGGGTGTTAGTTCTAGAAGATTTCTTTTAGGTCTTCATAGAACTGTTCAACTTCAGCTTCTTCAGCATTAGTAGTTGGGGCATAGACTTGGATTACTGTGATATTGAATAGTTTACCTTGGAAACAAACTGAGATCATTCTGTCATTTTTGAGATTGCATTCAAGTATTGCACTTTGGACTCTTTTGTTGACTATGTGGGCTACTCCTTTTCTTCTAAGGGATTCTTGCCCGCAGTAGTAGATATAATGGTCATCTGAGCTAAACTCACCCATTCCAGTCCATCTTAGTTCACTGATTCCTAAAATGTCGATGTTCACTCTTGCCATCTCCTGTTTGACCACTTCCAATTTGCCTTGATTCATGGACCTAACATTTCAGACTCCTATGCAATATTGCTCTTTACAGCATCAGACCTTGCTTCCGTCACCAGTCACATACGCAACTGGGTGTTGTTTTCCCTTTGGTTCCGTCCACCGACCTGGGGAGTTCATCTTTCAGTGTCATATCTTTTTTCCTTTTCACACTGTTCATGGGGTTCTCAAGGCAAGGATACTGAAGGATGCATGTCAAGTACATGCCTTTAAGAATTTTTCTTTTCCAGTTACTATCTTAAAGCTTGCGGTAATTTTAGCTGCTCTAAGTCTGCCTTCTAATAACAAATGTCATGCACACTCTTCATGTCGGAATATTCTCAACTCTTCCTTCCCATCCCCGTGACATTGCCATTGTTTATTTCACCTATCTATATATGATAATCAGCCAACACACTGTTGCTTTTATTATTTTAAATCAGCATTTAGCTTTTAAACCAACTAAGAATAGGGAAAATAAAAGATTTTTTCTTCATTTTATCTTTCTCTGAAGCTCCACTTTTTTTTTTTTTTTTTTTGGATGTGTGTGTGTGTTTGTGTATTTCTGATCCATATCAGCTTCCTCTACCTGCAGAACTTCTTTTAACATTTCTTACAGGACAGTTCTGCTGAAAACAAGTTCCCTCCATTTTTCTTTCCTTTTAATTTGTCCGAGAAAGTCCTCTTTTCTCCTTCATTTTGGGAGGATGCTTTTTCTGGATATAGAATTGTATGGGTTTTTTTCCTTAAAGATTTAAAATATCTTATTTCACTCCCTTCTTGCACAGTTTGTGACAAGAATTCTGCCATAATCTTTGTATTTTTTCTTGTACGCATAAGACAGTGTTTGCTCTGACATTTTCCCCAACATTATCTGCTTTAAATATGACATACCTTTGTAGGGTTGTGTGTGTGTGTGACCTACATGGTATTCTCTGTGCCCCCTGGATATGTGCTTTGGTGCCTGTGATTAATTTGGGGAACTCCATAAGCGTGGAGTTATGATTTGGACAACTGTTGCTAACGAGCTGGTGCCGGCTACAGAGGTCCACGGCCCTGAAAGTCCTCAGTTCTCGTCTGTTCTTCCCTCCAGCTGCCCTCCTCCGACCCTGGGAGCCACTGGCCTCTTGACTGTGTCCACATCTTGCCTTTCCTGGAATATCCCGTAGCTGAAATCATGTCATACGTAGGCTTCTCAGACTGGCTCCTCCCACTGAGTGAGGTGCAGCTTAGTCTCCTCCGGGTGCCGTCCTGGCTGGATAGCTCATTATTTTTATCCCTGGATAACATTCCATTCTCTGGATGGACCCTGTTTGTATATTCATTCAACTACTGAAGGGCATCTTGGTTGCTTCCAGTTTTGGGTGATTATTAGTAAAGCAGATATAAGCAACCTTTATATAGCACTTTACAAAGAACCCCCATTCTTATTACCTTAGTAGTTACTCACAGGTTTACATTAGAAACATTAATTGTGTAACTTTCTTTCAGAAAAACAGAGAGTCATGGGGGAAGCTTGGAATAAACCAGGTCTCTGATTCCCCCAACCAAATTATAAAAATATAAAATAAAATTCGGGAGTGGGGTTATGCATCCATGATTATGTACACATGATTCACAAGCCGAAAGATGGCTTAACTAAGATATTACTCTATAACTTTTAGCAGCTGAATTAATTCAGAAGATTCATTCCCCCCAGTTTTTTCTTTCATTCCTGAACCAAGTTTCTAGTCATTGTTTTCATTTGAAAATGTTTATTTTATAACTTTTAGTTCCTGAAATTTGAATTTCTCATTATAGGATATATTCTATTTTGCTTGAGCCACAATGTCAACACTGTTAGCACTGAACTTTTAAAGAAATGAGCCAAAGAGTTCAAGAGCTGTACTTGAAGGGATTCTGCAGGCCCCACAGTACTTGGGAGCTCCTCCCACCCTTGTTTACTGACTAAGGTGCAGGTTTTTTTGTGGATGGGCTGGGGTGTGGGGACCCCAGCAGATGGTGGAAACACGTGGTCGTGGTATGAGGGTGCCTCCAGGGATCATCAGTCAGGCTGACGTTCTCCAGTTAGGAGCACATCTCAGTGCCATGGATTCCCCAGCCTTCTCCCCCTCTCTGCCTATTCCACCAAGGCGGATATTTTAAAGCACCGAGTCTGTGTTGGCACGTCCAACTGTGTGTTCAGCTCACTAGGCTGTTCAGGGCTTTAGGTATTACTCACCCAGAAAAGGAAGCAGATCATGGAGAATTAGTCATGGCATCTTAGCCTTTGCCTTTAATATGATTCAGAAACTGACAAAAATACATAGTGTCCATGGGAACAGGGGAGCAATGCTTCTCTTTCCCCTTTGTTCCTTTTCTATGTCATGCTTTTTTTTTAGCCCACATATTATAGACTTGGCTTGAAGATTGTAGGTTTAAACCAGGTCTTCTTAACTGCGACTTTATTGATATCTGGGCTGGCTAGTCCTTTGTGGGGCTGCAAGCGGAGTCTGTGCCCTCTGGGATGTTTCGCGTCACCTTGACTCCAGACATGGGATGTTGTTAGCAACCTTTCCTCCGCAGTGTCCCGTGGAGGACAAAACCGATTCCACTGGGCTCACCTGTGAGAACCACTGGTCTGTGTATCTTCCCAGCAGTTTTGAAAAGAAAAATTAATTATCAGTTCTTCCCAACCAGGGCTTCCCTGGAAGCTCAGTTGGTAAAGAATCTGCCTGCAATGCAGATTTGATTCCTGGGCTGGGAAGGTCCCCTGGAGGAGGGCATGGCAACCCACTCCAGTGTCTTGCCTGGAGAGTCTCACGGACAGAAGAGCCTGGCGGGCTGCAGTCCAGGGGGTTGCAAGAGTTGGACACACTGAGCGAATCAACCACAACCAGGTGTCTCTTAAGATCAAGACATTTGGAGCCTCAGTAATGGGGATCTATTTTGTGTGTTACTCTATAGCTGATGCCATTTCTGGCCTGGTTAAGGTTTTTCTCTTCTTAAATCTTCTGAAAAATCTATTTCCTATGTTTTGCAAAACAAGAGAAGTTATTACATGAGTGTGTTCAGGGTAGGTGGGGACCTCTCTCCACCCTGTCTTCCCCAACCACCAACCACACTCAGAATTCTGAGTCTTCTAAGGGTGCCTCTCTGCAGACACCCAAGTCTTCTTTTCTCGGTTACCATTTCTGCACCCATTGTCTATCTTCATATTTTGAGATTTGCACGTGCGGATATTCCTAGTTTTGTTAAAAGTGGAGATTGAGTTTATTTTCTGGTTTTTATATATTTTATAGGAAAAATTTCTGAAAAGTCAGAAATGCGTTATTCTGCCAAACTTAACCTGGAAGGGTATATTATGTTTCTCCTGATGAAATCAAAGAGTCAAACATATAAATGGACAACACAGGAATCATCACAAAACATGATCCCTTGAACCCAGAGCGCCTTTCAGCCAGCTAAGTACTCAGGCTTGTGCTTCCAAAAGAAGTGCTTATAATTTCAAAATGGAAATCTCTGCTTTTAATTAGTCAACCTTAATTTTTGTTTTCTTTCTCAAGTGGAAATCAGGTACTGAAATTCTTAAGGTGGTAAATATTGTTTCTGTTATTTTAAATTAAGATAGAGCTGATTTCCTGGTGGAAGGCATGGCAACCCACTCCAGCACCCTTGCCTGGAGAATCCCCATGGTCAGAGGAGCCTGGCGGGCTACAGTCCATGGGGTTGCAAAGAGTCAGGCGTGACTGAAATGACCTAGTGTGCACACACGCACATAGCTGATTTACAATACTGTATGAACTCCGCGTGTGCGACCTAGTGATTCGCAGTTTGCAAAAGCTGTGCTGTTTATTGTCATTATAAAGTATCGTCTCGGTTCCCTCTGCTGTCCAGTGGAAACACTGTTTCTTGATGCCATTTGTCTGAGTCACAGAATCACAGTGTCAGGGTTTATTGTATCTGGAAGGAAGGGTTTCCTGACTAGCTAATGCGCATTTTACTTGTGCCTGCAAGGTGTGAAATGCCAGGCCTGGGGCAGGGCTGGTCCACAGGAAGGTGACATCCTGGGGACGAGTGAGCCACAGCTGCGAGCTTTGCTCTCGCTTCTTAAAAGCAGGCCTGGGACTGCTCCCCCATCCCTACTCCTCATGGGAGGCGTTATGAGCACCCTGCCTTGGGGGACATGTCCTTCTTTATGGAGGGAAGAAGAGGCGATGCGGGGGAGTGGAGCCCAGGTGTGGGGATTATCGCAAGCTCTGGGAGGAAGCTCCAGAGCCCCCACCACTGCTGCGTCAGGATACCCTGGTCTGGGGGCGCGGTGATGTTTACCCACTTTGTTGTTGTTCAGTCTCGACCCCAGGGACTGCAGCACTCCAGGCCTCCCTGTCCTTCACCATCTCCTGGAGCCTGCCCAGCCTCATGTCCATCAAGCTGGTGATGCCATCCAACCATCTCATCCTCTGTCATCCCCTTCTCCTGCCTTCAGTTTTTCCCAGCATCAGGGACTTTTCCAGTGAGCAGCTCAGGTGGCCAAAGTATTGGAGCTTCAGCTTCAGCATCAGTCTCTCCAGTGAATATTCAGAGTTGATTTCCTTTAGGATGGACTGGTTTGATCTCCTTACTGTCCAAGGGACTCTCAAGAGTCTTCTCCAGCACCACAGTTTGAAAGCATCCATTTTTTGGTGTTCAGCCTTCTTTATGGTCCACCTCTTACATTCGTACATGGCTGCTGGTTTTGACCATAGCTTTGACTAGACGGAACTGTTACCCACCTGATGGGCCCCAAATGTGTCCTGACAAGCTTGCAACCTGTGCTCCAGCTGAGGGTCTCCCTCTGCAGTGGTAAGGAGACATTCTCCCTGGAACCTGAATGTCTTCACACTGAGCAAAAGGAAGTGCGTGCGCTCTCACTCACTGGGGGCTTTCATCTCCACGTCAGCATTTTTGGACTCAGGCCTGTGGTCCTTGCTATCTGGTCCCGTAACTGTTGATATTAGAACAAAAGAGATGTCCTGAGCCTAGGGTGGCCCTTCTCCGTCCTTGATTATGGCGTTAGTGGGCACTGGGGCTCTATTGCTGGCCTGAGGGGGTGATTGCAGGGCACAGCTAAGAAGCACGCACAAACTCCATCCATTTCAGTCTCCAGCACACATGTGGGGGGTTCTGAGCACTGGTGTTCATTTTCCGTGCTTGTACCCTGTCTCACAATCTAAGGAGTAGAAAATGGCTGTGATGATTAATTTTAAATGTCAAGGTGGCTGAGCCAAGGCATGGATGCCCAGACATCTGGTTAGGCATTATCTCTGTGAGTGTGTGTGAGAGAGATGGTGTATCTGGAGAGCTTAGCATCTGAAATAGTGGACTGGGCACAGCAGGTGGCCTTCCCCGGCATAGCTGGGCCTCACCGGGTCACTGAAAGCCCACCTTAGGCAAAAGGTCAGAGGAGGGGGAACCTGCTCGGCCCACCTGGCTGAGCTGGGGTGCTGGTCTCCTCCTGCCCTTGGATCTCCAATTCCAGGCAACAAACTCCGCCACCTGCTGTCCTGGGCCTCCAGCTCACATATCAGTGTGAGGCGATGCCTTAAAATAGGTCACTTCATAAACACACACACACACCTATTGGTTGTTTCTCTGAAAAACTCTAATACGATAGTTGAACATAAAAGGCTTTATCCTTGGGCTAGAGGACTCCTCTGAGGGTGGACTGTCCCTCCTGCTCAGAGAGGTCACTCTTCTTGGCCACATCTGCATCTTCAAGGCTCTGCTCTTCCTTCAAGATTCTGTATTAAAGCTAAGGAAGAGATCAATATCCTGGGTGGCATGGCCACCAGGAGAATCTCAAGGAAAGATAACTTGAACTTTTCCAATAGGAAATTACTTCAATACACGTCACCCCAGATCCACTCACCATCAGGCCAGGAGAATGCTGTGTATTGCAAATGAATTTTGCAAATGACATTTCAAAGATATCAAATTTAACTTAATTTAAGCACATTCTGTTGTGATTTTCTACATATGGCTTGTGGATAAAAATTCAGTTACGGCAGCTAGACAAATGAGAGTTTTTCTGGATGCAGCCAGCAGTCTTTTTCTTCCTGGCTTCCTGAGGGAGAAATACCAAAGAGTGTTGCTTGATCTTTTAGGAAGCAGAGGCCAATATATGCAATCATTTGGAGGGTCTGAAATAATTTTCCTGTCCCTGTGAATTTCTGTTGAACCGTGTCTTGAGCCAGGAAGCCGCCTTGGTAACAAACAGCCAATTTGGACGTTGCTGTGTCCCTAACTGCCCCATAGGTTAACTATGTTGCCATCAAGTGGTGACAAGAAGACATAGTTAATCCATCTGAATTTTTTAATTGAGTAGGATGCTGTTCGTTGGTGGCCCAGCAGGAGAGAATCCGCCTGCAATGCAGGAGATGCGAGAGACACAGGTTTAATCCTTGGGTCGGGAAGAGCCCCTCGAGGAGGAAATGGCAACCTGTTCAACTATTCTTACCTAAAAAATTCCATGGACAGAGGAGCCTGGTGGGCTACAGCCCATGGGGTCTCAGAGTCGGACAGTGAGTGACTGAGCATACAGCACAAGTTATCAAGAAACTCACGTTTTATTTAAATTTTGAGCTGGCTATGTTGCATCTCTCACACATCAAATAAACCAAACGAGAATAAATAGTCCCCGTGTCGAGCCCGTTGAGTCCGTATAGAAATCTGGCAAAAGCCGCATCTCCTCTGCTCGGTCTCGAAGCACGTTGGGTTGGGCCGTGTCTTCTCCCTAGGGGACTCTATTTCTTTGCTCCCGGGTGTTTGCTTGGCCCCAGCTCATTAATCCTCTGGCTGAGTGTTTTGCCCTGCTTGAGGGATATCTTCCTTGTTTGTCAGTATCTGTTTTAATCAGGTTGGTACATTTCGGGGGTGGGATGGGGGAGAGAAATCAGGAGGGAAGGTGCCCAGAACTCAGGTTTAATTTATGTCAAAGACAAGGAGGCTGTTCTGGTTTTTTTCCGTCTGCTTAAAACAGCAATCCTGTTTCCTCTTTTTTTTTTTTTTTTTTCTGAAGTCTTTATTGAATTTGTTACAATATCGCTTGTTTCATGATTTGGGCCCTGAGGCATGGGGGGTCTTAGCTCCCTGACCAGGGATCGAACCCACACCCCCTGCTTCGCTGCTGTTAAGTCACTTTAGTAGTGTCCGACTCTTTGCGACCCCAGAGACGGCAGCCCACCAGGCTCCCCCGTCCCTGGGATTCTCCAGGCAAGAACACTGGAGTGGGGTACCATTGCTTTCTCCAATGGATGAAAGTGGAAAGTGAAAGTGAAGTCACTCAGTCGTGCCCGACCCTCATCGACCCCATGGACTGCAGCCCACCAGGCCCCTCCGTCCATGGATTTTCCAGGCGAGAGCCCTGGAGTTGGGGGCCATTGCCTTCTCCAATGGATGAAAGTGGAAAGTGAAAGTGAAGTCACTCAGTCGTGCCCGACCCTCATCGACCCCATGGACTGCAGCCCACCAGGCCCCTCCGTCCATGGGTTCTCCAGGCGAGAGCACTGGAGTGGGCTGCCGTTGTAGGGGGAGTCTTAACCCCGGGACCGCTGAGGAAGTCCCATGTTCTCTCCTTTCTTGACCTACGCTTGACCTGCCTTCCAGAGATTCAGCGACCTGCCTTCAGCTGTGGATCACAGACGTGTGGACATGGGCAGGGCAGGGCAGGGCGAGCGAGGAGGGGAGCGCTGACACAGACGCACGGCCGTGTGTGGAGCAGACAGCTGCTGGGAAGCTGCTGCATGACACACGGAGCTCAGCTCGGTGCTCTGCGCAGACCTAGAGCGCGGGACCGGGGGAGGGAGGGAGGCTCAGGAGGGAACAGATGCATGTGTACTTACGGCCGATTCGCGCTGTTGTCCAGCAGAAGCTAACACAACTTCGTAAAGCAATTACACTCCAATAATAAAACCGTAAAAAATGATCTGCCTTCAAGCTATTTTCAAGTTTTCCCTTCAAACTAACTGGAAAATTAGCATTATTAAGACAGGAGAAAATCAGACTGAGTTTTTAAATACTTAAAAAGGAGTTTCTCTTCTCTATTTAAATATTACAGTGTGTTAGTCATTCAGTTGTGTCCAACTCTTTGTGACCCCCTGGACTATATAGCCCGCCAGGCTCCTCTGTCCATGGATTTCTCTAGGCAAGGGTACTGGAGTAGGTTGCCATTCCCTTCTCGAGGGGATCTTCCTGACCCAGGGGTCGAACCCACATCTCCTGCATTGGCAGGCAGATTCTTTACCATCTGAGCCACCAGGGAAGCCCATTTAAATATTAAAGTGTCAAAAATAATCATAGTCATTGGAGAGCAAAGACCAGAAGCTTAAAGATGAGAATGAACATTTTTGCCTCCGCTTGTCCCCTCCAGCCATTCTGTGTATGTTTCAAACATCTCCAGTCATACACAAAGATACTTATGCAGAATTTCTTCTAACCTAAACCTTGTAAACCTTTGGAAGAATTTCTTCTTCTAAACCTCCTTTTTTAAAGCTAAGGCATCATATTATGTGCTCTTTTCTGCAATTGGCTTCTTACCATATTTCTTGGAAAACTTGGCAAGCTCTTATCATTCTACTTCTAGACATACTTGCTGTAGATCAGTGGGCCATAAATGTAACGGTTTATTTCTGGACTCTTAATTCTATTCCGTTGATCTGTCTATTCTCATGCCATTATCATTCAGTATATGTTGGAGATATTCACATATTGGAACGGTAAAGAACTTAATTCTCTTCTGTTGCTGGATCGCATGGCCTGCAGTTTCCTGAGTGAGTATGATTCTAAATTGGCCCATTGTTCTCACTGACAGTACATTGTCCACACTCCTTTTGCTGGAATGATTATACGTGCACCTTTTATACTGTGTGTGCGTCCATACGCCCCCAACAGTGTAAGTAGAATGACTTATCTGAATTAACAGAGGGATGTGGTTTTCTCGAGAGCTGGTGTGGGCCTGTATGCCACCGTGTGAATTCGTCTCCATTGAGCAGATGGAAACAACTGTACTCTTTACTTCTCATAAAAGGAAAACATTTCTTCCTGGCCCCTGTGCAGCTTTCCCCGGGTGGGGCAGGCTGTGTGTGCGATGATCTGCCTGAATCCAAGTTACGCCTAATTTTTTCCCCGGCTTCTCTTCATGGACTGAAATAGGTCCTTTTCCAGTAACCTAATTTTGTTTCTTGTCCCATAAGTGAATGAATGAAGTCCCAGACAGATGGAAACTCCCAGGATTCTCCTCCAGGCTTTAGCGGTTCGCCTGTGAGGTGCTCCGTGGGGCTCACACCTCGCAGGTGGCCCTCCGTGTCACCCGCTTCCCTCCCATCCTGACATGCTGACCGCCTGACACAGTTTCCCTCCTCTAGTCTCCTAACCACCCTCCAATTTTGATGCTTTTCCCATCGCCAGCGTACGGATGAGGACACAAAGTCTTGGTAACGTTCCGAGTGTGTCAAGAAGGCAAACAAATGGGCAGATCCGGTTTGTGGGCTCCCAGGGGGCACACGTGGGCCAGCGCGCTCTGAGGCCGGGGCCCCGAGCTGCTCTACACCCTGCTGGCCTCGCCGGGGCCGTGGTCAGCCCGTGTCACCTGGCTCTGGGCCCATCCAGGGTGCTGTCTCATCTCCTCCTTCCATCACCCTGCACACTCACCTTCCCCGTCTGCCCCTTAAAGCACCATTTGTGACTACTCTGCAAGTTAAGTTAATTTCTCTTGAGAGGAATCTTGAAAACTCAGTTCATCTCGAATGCATCTGTAAATCTTGGGCCCCTTTAGGTGCTGTTGGTGCCTCATGCAGCGTGTGAATTCACTGCACCGGTGGGACGGTTTTCCTCCTTTCTGCTTCTGCTTATTACCTTCAGTTCATTAGCGTAAAATTCACCCGGGCAATGTGCTGGTAGGAAGCAAAGAAAGTAAATTCTAATTTTAGTTCCCTCTTAACTCCTGGTCGAATATTATAAACTTCTTAAAGGAGTTACAGAAACCTGAAAGAATATCCTTCTGATTGTAGGAATTGTGTGGTGTGTTTTAAAATATTTTTCTGATGGAGATCTTAAAAGGAACAGTATCACTCAAGTTGCTGTACAGAACAGGACCGTGAGCCAAGGCGTAAGACAGGATCTGGCTGGGACAAACGATACTGTAAACACAGAGCGAATTAGGAGAGATTTTGATTTGAAATTTAATGTACAAGATTTCTGAAATACCAAGTAGCCTTCTTAAACTGGTGGGAAGAACACAGACAGCAAAATCAGTTTTGAGGAAAGAGAGGATTCTTCCATGACGGGGACTGGGTATGATGAGATGGTGTGGATTTAAGGCGGAGCAGATCACTTGAGGGGCTTCCCAGGTAGCACCGTGGTAAAGAACCTGCCTGCCAATGCAGGAGACACAGGTTCGGTCCCTGGGCCTGGGTGGGGAAGGCCCCCTGGAGAAGGGAATGGCAGCCCACTCCAGTATTCTTGCCTGGAGAACCCCATGGACACAGGAGTCTGGTGGGCTTTAGTCTATGGGGCCGTAAGGAGTCCGACACAGCTGAGCACACACGCGCAGATTGCTGGAAAGTGTATTAATGAAACGCGTATAATCCATGCATTTGAAACAAGAAATTGCCAGTATTCTACCATCTTTGAAAGAAAAAAATTTGTACTTTAATGTGATTTCATCTAACACTTCTTTACAGTCTGGTCCAGAAAGAGCCACACTAAAAAATTAGTTTCTTGAGCCCGAACGACTTCAGTGATCAGAACGTCCAAGTGTTTTTGTCTGTGAAGCGTCATTTGACCCTTCACTCTGACCCCTGCGTGCTCCACTGCCCACAGGAGTTAGCTGTGCTCCCAGAGGCTTCTTCCAGAGCTGGGGGCTGAGTGAGCTGCCCAGGGCTGGCTGTGGCGTGGACAGCCATGCCTCTGCTGTGACCTGGGTGGTGGTCTGTGTGACGCTGCCTTGACCCCTGCCCCGGCTCAGGCAGGGCTCCCTGCAGGACGCCCAGTGCCAAGGCGTTTCCGTTTGCGGGAATGGACACACTTGAGCCTCCTTCCCGCAGCACAGCAGCCCTTGGTCTGGAGAGCCTCCGGCCACTCGAGAGCTAAAATCGCAGGACGCTGCCCCCACGTAGCTGAGGTGCATCTCAAAGGACTGATCTCAGTGAGCCCAGGCTCTTTCATCTTCCCACACAAAGAAGAACACGAAGTTCCTCAACTTGGGATGTCTGGTTTGCTTTAATTTACAATAATCTTTTGATGTTCAGACTACCTGCCCTTTGTTGCAAAACTTCTACAGAACCTGGCTCCTTCCTGCACCTCCTAGAGCAGTTCTCTTAGGGCTACTAGAGCCGCTGCCTGCCGGGCTTGAAGTCATAAAAATTTATTCCTGTTGATAAAACCTAACTCTCGAAATAATTTTTAAGTCCACAGATCAGAGACGGTATGAAGATAAAGAGCTGTGGAGGCCTCCCTAGGAGTTTGAACTTCACCCTGAGGACAAGAGGATTAAATGCAAAGAAGGTTTAATATTTTCGTTTCCAGAAATTGTCTTTTAGGAAAGTTCCTCTTACCTCAGAGGAGCCATTAGGTATTTTTGAAAAGGGATAAAACTGAAGCAAGCACAGTAGGTTAGAGGCGTGTTTGGAAACGACGACTCTGCATTTCTTTGAAAATGATTTTCACTTTGCGTTTTCCCCTGATTCACGCTGGTTGCATCAACTGTGGAAATTTACCGTGGACCCTGCATGGCAGAGACGCACACGGTACCTCAGTCTGTGCAACTGCTGAGGCCAAACTGGATGGCTTTATCACTCTGGTGTGAAGAGTCTTCCAGAGGCGGTCCCTGCTGTTAACAACTGCCTCTGGGAGGGGAAGTCTGCACACCCCTGCAATTACTTCTGGATGAGACCAGCACCATTAAATGCACTCATCTTAGACAAAAATTTAGTTCACTTCAGTTCAGTCGCTCAGTCGTGTCCTACTCTTTGGGACCCCATGAATCACAGCACGCCAGGCCTCCCTGTCCATCACCAACTCCCAGAGTTCACTCAGATTCACGTCCATCGAGTCCGTGATGCCATCCAGCCATCTCATCCTCTGTCGTCTCCTTCTCCTCCTGCCCCCAATCCCTCCCAGCATCAGGGTCTTTTACAAGGAGTCAACTCTTCTCATGAGGTGGCCAAAGTACTGGAGCTTCAGCTTTAGCATCATTCCTTCCAGAGAAATCCCCGGGCTGATCTCCTTCAGAATGGATTGGTTGGATCTCCTTGCAGTCCAAGGGACTCTCAGGAGTCTTCTCCAACACCACAGTTCAAAAGCATCCATTATTCGGTGCTCAGCTGTCTTCACAGTCCAACTCTCACATCCATACATGACCACAGGAAAAACCATAGCCTTGACTAGACGGACGTTTATTGGCAAAGTAATGTCTCTGCTTTTGAATATGCTATCTAGGTTGGGCATAACTTTCCTTCCAAGGAGTAAGCGTCTTTTAATTTCATGGCTGCAGTCACTATCTACACTGATTTTTGAGCCCCCCAAAATAAAGTCTGACACTATTTCCACTCTTTCCCAATCTATTTATTTCCCATGAAGTGATGGGACCAGATGCCATGATCTTTGTTTTCTGAATGTTGAGCTTTAGGCCAGCTTTTTCACTCTCCTCTTTCACTGTCATCAAGAGGCTTTTCAGTTCCTCTTCACTTTCTGCCATAAGGGTGGTGTCATCTTCATATCTGAGGTTATTGATATTTCTCCCAGCAATCTTGATTCCAGCTTGTGCTTCTTCCAGCCCAGCGTTTCTCATGATGTACTCTGCCTAGAAGTTAAATAAATAGGGTGACAATAGACAGCCTTGACATACTCCTTTTCCTGTTTGGAACCAGTCTGTTGTTCCATGTCCAGTTCCAACTGTTGCTTCCTGACCTGCATATAGGTTTCTCAAGAGGCAAGTCAGGTGGTCTGGTATTTTCATCTCTTTCAGAATTTTCCACAGTTTGTTGTGATCCACACAGTCAAAGGCTTTGGCATAGTCAATAAAGCAGAAATAG
This sequence comes from Capra hircus, assembly GCF_001704415.2. NCBI lineage: Eukaryota > Metazoa > Chordata > Mammalia > Artiodactyla > Bovidae > Capra > Capra hircus. The sequence goes on along the minus strand of NC_030831.1, from coordinate 2,186,658 downwards.
ATGTTGTTTTGGAACTCTCTTGCTTTTTCGATGATCCAGCGCAAGTTGGCAATTTGATCTCTGGTTCCTCTGCCTTTTCTAAAACCAGCTTGAACATCTGGAAGTTCATGGTTCATGTATTGCTGAAGTCTGGCTTGGAGAATTTTGAGCATTACTTTACTAGCATGTGAGATGAGTGCAATTGTGTGGTAGTTTGAGCATTCTTTGGCATTGCCTTTCTTCGGGATTGGAATGAAAACTGACATTTTCTAGTCCTGTGGCCACTGCTGACTTTTCCAAATTTGCTGGCATATTGAGTGCAGCACTTTCACAGCATCATCTTTCAGGATTTGAAAAAGCTCAACTGGAATTCCATCACCTCCACTAGCTTTGTTCATAGTGATGCTTCCTAAGGCCCACTTGACTTCACATTCCAGGGTGTCTGGCTCTAGATGAGTGATCACACCATCATGATTATCTGGGCCATGAAGATCTTTTTTGTACAGTTCTTTCGTGTATTCTTGCCACCTCTTCTTAATATCTTCTACTTCTGTTGGGTCCATACCATTTCTGTCCTTTATCGAGCCCATCTTTGCATGAAATGTTCCCTTGGTATCTCTAATTTTCTTGAAGAGATCTCTAGTGTTTCCCATTCTGTTGTTTTCCTCTATTTCTTTGCACTGATCGCTGAGGAAGAAAAGAAAGGATACTTTCTTTTCTCTTCTTCCTATTCTTTGGAACTCTGCATTCAGATGCTTATATCTTTCCTTTTCTCCTTTGCTTTTCACTTCTCTTCTTTTCACAGCTATATGTAAGGCCTCCTAAGACAGCCATTTTGCTTTTTTGCATTTCTTTTCCATGGAGATGGTCTTGATCCCTGTCTCCTGTACAATGTCACGAACCTCTGTCCATAGTTCACCAGACACTCTATCTATCAGATCTAGGCCCTTAAATCTATTTCTCACTTCCTCTGTATAATCATAAGGGATTTGATTTAGGTCATACCTGAATGGTCTAGTGGTTTTCCCTACTTTCTTCAATTTAAGTCTGAATTTGACAATAAGGAGTTCATGATCTGAGCCACAGTCAGCTCCCGGTCTTGTTTTTTGCTGACTGTATAGAGCTTCTCCATCTTTGGCTGCAAAGAATATAATCAATCGGATTTCGGTGTTGACCATCTGGTGATGTCCATGTATAGAGTCTTCTCTTGTGTTGTTGGAAGACGGTGTTTGCTATGACCAGTGTGTTCTCTTGACAAAACTCTATTAGCTTTTGCCCTGCTTCATTCTGGTATCTCAAGGCCAAATTTGCCTGTTACCCCAGGTGTTTCTTGACTTCCTACTTTTGCATTCTAGTCCCCTATAATGAAAAGGACATCTTTTTTGGGTGTTAGTTTTAAACGGTCTTATAGGTCTTCATAGAACCGTTCAACTTCAGCTTCTTCAGCATTACTGGTTGGGACATCGACTTGGATTACTATGATATTGAATGGTTTGCCTTGGAAACGAACAGAGATTATTCTGTCATTTTTGAGATTGCATCCAAGTACTACATTTCAGACTCTTTTGTTGACCATGATGGCTATTCCATTTCTTCTAAGGGATTCTTGCCCACAGTAGTAGGTATAACGGTCATCTGAGTTAAATTCACCCATTCCAGTCCATTTTAGTTTGCTGATTCCTAGAATGTCGACATTCACCCTTTCCATCTCCTGTTTGACTACTTCCAATTTGCCTTGATTCATGGACCTGACATTCCAGGTTCCTATGCAATATTGCTCTTTACAACATCGGACTTTGCTTCTATCACCAGTCACATTTACAACTGGGAATTGTTTTTGCTTTGGCTCCATCCCTTCATTCTTCCTGGAGTTATTTCTCCACTGATCTCCAGTAGCATATTGGGCACCTACCGACCTGAGGAGTCCCTCTTTCAGTATCCTATCATTTTGCCTTTTCATACTGTTCGTGGGGTTCTCAAGGCAAGAATACATCATGGGCAAATTCTGAAGAAACAAACCTTAATTTGTCAGAGGTAGAAATGAAGAGCAAAACCAGGAAATCCCTGCTCAATGCCAGTTTGTTTGTTTGTTTGCTTTCTGAAAGCTATTGCGGAAGTTTTAACTCTTCACCGAGACAGCGTGCTGTGAGCGCAGCGGACAGGTGGTAGGGTCTGGACTTAGCTGGCCGCCCAGTAAGAGCAGATGGCTCAGGGACACCAGAGCAGCTGGAGTGAAGGGCCAAGTGAGTTTGATATTAGGAATATCACTTATTTTTAAATATTTATTTATTTTTAATTAAAGGCTAATTGCTTCACAATATTGTGTTGGTTTCTGCCAACATCAATATGAATCAGTCATTTGTCCCCTCCCTCCCCAAAAGACCCTGAAAAAAATTTTAAAAATGTTATACATTTTGACCTATCACAGTGCAACAATTGAAATGTTGTTTTGAAAACATTACCTTTGGGGAAGTCTTAAAGTTATAGAGTCTTATAAGTCAGAATTAATCATTAATAGGTCTGTAGTCCTTCTTAAGATTTTGTGATAGCTAGCTTTAACAAACCAACTCAACTGTGTAAGCTCTAGCCAGATAGTCAGGTAGAAAAGAGTGAGAAGAAATTCAAAGTGTTAGTCACTCAGTTGTGACTCTTTGTGACCCCATGGACTGTAGCCCACCATGCTCCTCTGTCCACAGGATTCTCCAGGCAAGAGTACTAGAGTGGGCTGCCATTTCCTCCTCCAGGGGATCTTCCTGACCCAGGGATCGAACCCGTGTCTCCAGCATTGCAAGTGGATTCTTTACTGTCTGAGCAGCCAGGAAAACCCAAGAAAAGATGAATTCTCTTTAAAAAATAATGAGATGAAGAAGACCAGCAGATGCGTGGATCTCTGACTGTGTCCCTGGCTGGGCAGCATCACTCCCATGTGCCTGGAAACACCACAGAAACCTGGGCACCTGCAGGCTGCTGAGTCAGGAAACCAGGGGTGCGCCCAGCCTGCTGGGTGGGACAAGCCCTCCAGGGGACGCTGGTGCCCACCCACAGTTGGGCTGAGAAGCTCTCCTCTGTGTTTTGCAATTTCCCATTCTGTGGCCAACCTTACCTTTCAGCCAAAACTTACTTTCAGGTTGGTGCTATTGAACGAAGGTCCCTGTTCAGGGAGGACTGTGAGCCACTTAAAGCAAAGGTTCTGTGTTAGTTAAAGCTGAAAGGCGTCAAGGAGAAGCTTAGGGCTTCAGTAAGTAGAATTACAAAAGTATACCCGTTATTTACGAAAAGTACATTAAGACTTGACCTTGTATTCAGCTGAGTTCACTGCTTCAGCTTTATTTTGCTAGAGAATGACTCCCTGAAAGGAAGGTGATGATTAAATCACTGGGTCATTTGGAAGAGTGGTCCAAGGATGGCCTGGAAGTCAAGTCCACAAATAGTTTCAGCAAAGCTGCTTGGCTGTCTCTAGAGATTTCTCCAGGATGAACTCTAGGGGGCGCTATAGAACCACCATCGAGAAAGAGCTAGCTGATGGTATTTGTGCTTTTGTGTGTAATAGAGGTGTATTTTGGAAAATCAGAATTACCAGCTCGAGGCTTTATTGTGTCAGCTATGGTGCAGGGGGATTTTATCTGTTGAACTCAGTGAGTTGTCAGATTAGGCAAAAGTTACCAGGTAACAAAGGCTCCAATGGATAGCAGTTGATTATATGCAAACATAGAAAAAATATTTAAAAATTACCGAATGATTGAAAATTTATCATTAAAAAATTACAAAATATCCACTCAATAAAACCACACAATGTGTTAGTGAAAACTGGAACAACGCCTTTCACTCTCTCTTCCTCTGGAGTTTGGTATGTATTCTTTTCCATGACTGCAGAAGGAAATGGCAACCCACTCCAGTATTCTCGCCTGGAGAATCCCATGGACGGAGGAGCTTGCTGGGCTACAGTCCACGGGTCGCAAAGAGTCGGACATGACCGAGCGACTTCACTTTCACTTTTTCACGACATGACTATATACATGTATTGTAGAGAGAATTATGTTCACACATCAAATGTTTAAAAAGACTGACAAGGCTATACCTATTGTTTTGGAACTTTATGTGTTTACTCCTAAGCACATTTCTTGCTGTGTTTCCTTGTTAGCGTAGGCTTAGGTGTGGATTCAGTTGCTTCAGAGCACTTCGCAGGCATGCTTCTCCCCAGTGGGTGGACAGAAGACCACGGCATGAATGGGCTGTAAGCAATGCTCCAGCGTTGGACAGGCGTTTAGGTCATCTCCGGCTCTCTCACTATCGCGTAACACGGCAGTGCCTCTCAGATGAGGGCAACGACGTGCAGTTATCTCCCTAGGAACGACCCCTAGAAGAGGCTCAGCCCACTTTTATCATTGCCGTCACTGCCTTTAGGGATGCGGTTTATTCCAGAAACCGTCAGGGCTTTCCTTATAGCTGACTCTTCCAGACGGAGTTTAGAACCACCTTAGTCAAGTTTCCCACCATCCCTCTACAGCTGGAATGAACTTTCGATTGAAAGTGCATTGAAGTTATGGATCAATTTGGGGGAAATTCCTATAGAGTACTTAAATGTTGCCCGCATTGTCTGCTGTCTGTGTGTCTATATGATGTGTCTGGATGCTTTGCACATACGAAGACGTGTATCTCATTTTTTGGTCAGTTCATGGGGAAGCTATGTTTTTCTGTTAGTCTTATGTTGAGCTGCTTTATTTTTAATTGAAGTACGGTTAGTTTAAAATATATTAGTTTCAGGTATACAACATAGTGACTCAACATTTTTATAGATCAGACTTCATTTAAGCAATTACAGGAATGGCTCTGTCTCCACGCTGCACAGAAGACCCTCGCTGCTTATTCGCCTGACACACAGTGGCCTGTGTCTCCTAATCCTCCGCCTCTACCCTGCCCCTTGCCCATCCCTCTCCCCCCGGTAATTGCTAGTTTGTGCTCTGTATCCACAAGTCTATTTCTATTTTCTTAAATATATTCATTGGTTTCATTCTTCAGATTCCGCATGTAAGTGATAATGTTGAACTATTTCATTGAACTCTTTAGTTTAAATGCTTGTTTCTTCTTGATACTTAGACAATCACCCCATGTGTGAAAACAGGACAGTTTGATTCTCCTTCCCTGTGTTCCCAGGCTTTTATTTCTTTTCTTGCCGTATTCCATGAGTGGCACATAGGATTAATGGTGTATGAGATTGTTTTATAGGCTCCTTTTTTGTGTACAGATGTTGCTATTGCCTCTATGTCCAGAAGAAATATTTCAGAACGTTCTGCTTTCTCTTTGCTCTGAAAGAGTTTAAATAACAAGAAAAAGATCTGAGCTCCTTGGGACCTTGATGGACTTCATCCAGTGCCCTAGTATTTTGTCCCATGTGGATGTACACTATTTCATTTCCTCCTTGTCATTATTACACTGATCTATGCAATAACATAAAAAGGCATGTACATTACTACTCAATATCCTTTCAAAAACTAATACTTAAGTATCATTAAGATGGAACGTTTTAAAAGTCTTTAATGAGCTTACTAGAATACTATTTCTGTTTTATGCTTTAGTCTTCCAGGTGGCTTTGGTTTTTTTTTTTTTTTCTTTTGGCCATGAGGCATGTGGGATCTTAGCTCCCTGACCGGGGATCAAACCTGTATCTCCTCATTGGAAGGGGAAATCTTAACCACTGGATCATGAGGGAAATATCACTAAATACCACATTTCATAAATTATTTTAGTCTTGTAGAGTTCAGTGAGACAAAAATGGGCAAAAGTCTGGAAAATATAAAAAGCAGGAGAGACAAAGTTAAATCCTTTAATTAAAAAAAACTACAATAAAGAATTAAAGAATGTCGGTAAATCTATACCTTAAGAAAAAAAATCGTGCCTTAAATTGTTAAACTATGTATTCCAAATAAAACTTTATTTTGAGTGTCCAACAGTAAATCAAAATTTCAGTAACTTTCTCAGGCTTTCTCAATATTGAAGGACAGAACTGGATTGACTCTAAAAGGCGGGGTCCCGGATCCCATGCTGTCAGCTGCTGCAGGACGGCATCAGGGCTAATAACTCACGGAGGTGACCGGCCTTTCTCTGCAGGCTCGTGTGGGGACAGCTGTGTGACTGCAAAGACAGCGTCCCAAGTGGCAACATCACAGGCATTCCCCAGGCAAGAAGTATGTTTCCATCGCCTGCTTAATATTCTGCCGTGGTAGAAATGTAATTTTTCCCTGTGAATTTCTGGTTGCTCTTTTCTTTCTCACTGACAGGAGCAGCACAGGCCTCTAACTCACAGTCAGATGTATCCAGTGTCTTCTTTATACTATATTGCACTGATCTTTTATTCCGAATAACATCCCTGTATAATGTCTTCAAGAAGTTATATAAAAAAGACTACAGTTTCTGAGTTATTCCACACTCAAAAGCACCTTTGCTTAGCCTTATCTGTGACAGGGCTTCCCAGGTGGTGCTAGTGGTAAAGAATCCGCCTACCAACTCAGGAGACGTGAGACACGGGTTTGATCCCTGGATCTGGAAGATCCCCTGGAGGAGGAAATGGCAACCCACTCCAGTATTCTTGCCTGGAGAATTCCACGGACAGAAGAGCCTGGCGGGCTACAGTCTGTGGGGTCGCAAAGAATTGGATATGACTGAAGGGACTTTGCATGTGTGCACGTGACCGATAATTTAGCCAGCAGTAGTGCAGGCAATGAGGGAGACCCGGGTTTGATCCCTGGGTCAGGAAGATGCCCTGGAGATGGAAATGGCAACCCACTCCAGTACTCTTGCCTGGAAAATCCCACGGATGGAGGAGCCTGGTAGGCTACAGTCCACGGGGTCGCAAAGAGTTGGACAAAACTGAGCAACTTCACTTTCTTTCTTTTCTTTAGGGCAGGCTCAGACCAGTCCAGCGTGTGCTGATCGGACAGCCAGTGCCAGGCCCTTTCTTGGTCATCGGTGGTGAACTTTCTCTGTGGAAGCTGCCACTTTCTCCTTCTAGTCTCAGGACACTCAGGCTGCGTCTACAGAGGAGTCTTTACAAAGTCACCTTACTTGTCTCTGAGGGAATCCTTTTCGATCTGAAAAACTTTGCTCTTCTTCACATGCGCTGGGCAGGGCTTCCCCGTTGTTTCTTGGCAATATCTCCACCTCTGTCGCTCCTTTCAAGGTCGTCAAGAGTCAGACACGGGGCGACAGAGGTTCTAGCTTCGTTTTCACATTTTCTTTCTCTTCCCTCTTACTCTTTTGTTCTCTGTTTCACGCTGGCGTACCTCCCTGACTCTACTTTGCAAGCCTGCTATACTTTAAAAAGTTATCAGCATATTTTAATGTCTAAAAGCCTTTTTCTTCTCTGGTTATTCCACTTACTAGCACACGAGTTCATTTTGTGACTGAAATTTTGTCTGAAGGGGGCGACAGAGAATGAGGTGTTTGGATGGCATCACAACATCAGTGGATATGAGCTCAAGTAAAGTCTGGCAGGTAGCGAAGGACAGGCGTGCTTCAGTCCATGGGTTTGCAAAAAGTCGGACACGAGCGAACAACAATTTTGTCTTGAATCTCTTGGCATATTAGTTAAGGTTAATTTTTTTTCTATTCCCTAAGCAATCTCAGTCTTTTCCTCATGTTGGTGTGTACTGATCCTTCTCTCTTGGGTCACCCCTTTTCTTTACACTCCTGATGGACTTTGATGACCCATTTATATGGGATTGATTTTCTAGATTGTGTGAGTATGATAGTGCCAAAGCCTCAACCTCATTATGCATTTTTCTCCTAAAAAAAGTTGCGATGCACCTAGCCAGTGGGTGTGGCTGCTTTGGGGCCTGGTTCTCCATCACTTGGTGTGGTCATGTCTCCTTCCGGGTTCAACCAGCTGTCAATCTGGACATGGAACAACAGACTGGTTCCAAACAGGAAAAGGAGAAAATCAAGGCTGTATATTGTCACCCTACTTATTTAACTTCTATGCAGAGTACATCATGAGAAACGCTGGGCTGGATGAAGCACAAGCTGGAATCAAGATTGCCAGGATAAACATCAATAACCTCAGATATGCAGATGACACCACCTTTATGGCAGAAAGTGAAGAAGAACTAAAGAGCCTCTTGATGAAAGTGAAAGTGGAGAGTGAAAAAGTTGGCTTAAAGGTCAACATTCAGTAAACGAAGATCATGGCATCTGGTCCCATCACTTCATGGCAAATAGATGGGGAAACAGTGGAAACAGTGTCAGACTTTATTTTGGGAGGCTCCAAAATCACTGCAGATGGTGATTGCAGCCATGAAATTAAAAGACGCTTGCTCCTTGGAAGAAAAGTTATGACCAACCTAGACAGCATATTCAAAAGCCTGAGACATTAGTTTGCCAACAAAGGTCCGTCTAGTCAAGGCTATGGTTTTTCCTGTGGTCATGTATGGTTGTGAGAGTTGGACTATAAAGAAAGCTGAGCACCAAAGAATTGATGCTTTTGAACTGTGGTGTTGGAGAAGACTCTTGAGCGTCCCTTGGACTCCAAGGAGATCCAACCAGTCCATCCTAAAGATCAGTCCTGAGTGTTCGTCAGAAGGACTGATGCTGAAGATGAAGCTCAAATACTTTGGTCACCTGATGTGAAGGGCTGACTCCTTGAAAAGACCCTGATGCTTGGAAAGATTGAAGACAGGAGGTAAAGGGGATGACAGAGGATGAGATGTTTGGATGGCATCACTGACTTTATGGACATGAGTTTGAGTAAACCTCAGGAGTCGGCGATGGACAGGGAGGCCTGGTGCGCTGCAGTCCATGGGGTCACAAAGAGTTAGACACGACTGAGCAACTGAACTGAACTGACTGAATTTGGGTCTGAATTGATTTTAGTTGTTTCCTGTGTGATTTGTGGAGATGCTCTCTGGCTCAGACAGCAAAGAATCTGCCTGCAATGCAGGAGACCTGGGTTCGATCCCTGGGTCAGGAAGGTCCCCTGGAAAAGAAAATGGCAACTCACTCCAGTATTCTTGCCTGGAAAATCCCATGGACAGAAGCGCCTAGCGGGCTACAGTCCAGAGCATCGCACACGACTGAGTGTGCGTGCATGCACACTCCCCTTTCTAGCCTGGACTTCTGTGTCTTCATGTCCTGAGTGTCTGTGAAGATTCTGATGGTTAAAAACCCTGGGTTGCTTGTCCGTGAGTTACTTCACACACTGGTGCTGACCCCCTGGCCTCTCCTTGAAGGCGACTCCTGTCCATTTGTAACACCACCCTTGGCCACGTTCTGCTCGCTCTTTACCCCATTTCTTCCCCACAGTTGGAAAGTCTGGAACCTCTGTGCCTGAACAGAGAGACACGGGGTGATGGGTGGAGGTGGTGGTCAGAGCGGGTGTGTGGGGTGAAGCACGGCTCACACTTAGGGGACAGAGGACGTCCGGCCAGATCCCTAGTCTCTGCCACCCCGCTTCTTCTTTTGAAAACTGTTTTTACTTTTTTATTTATGGCCACACCCACAGCACGTGAGATCCTGGTTCCCACCAGGGATCGAACCCACGCCCCCTGCACTTATTTCACAGAATGAAGTTTCTAGATATTTTGTATAATTTTAATATCTTTGAAGTATCTTCTCCATCAAGTATTTGGAAAAATAAAGTTTGTTACAGAGCTCACCTGGTAAAAACATAGAGCTTTTAGGGGGTCTATATATGAAGCCCTTTGAAAGAAATCTTGTTTTTTCTGAGTTCTGTTTCTTTTATCAGCTCTGGAGTATTTGGGAGCCATTGATTATTTCCAGTGGCTTAATCATTTAAAAAAATGCACACATATTTTATTTGGTTGGATTCAATACTGGGTTAATGTTACCTTAGTCACTATTAGTGTTACAGTCATTTAAAAATTGTCTTGTTTGATGGAGCTTCTTCAGTGAAACAGAAGAGAAGGGTGACTCAGACCTACACTGTTCAAATAGACAATGATTGGATTTAAACTTATGCATGATGAAACGACATCCAGTTGTTAAAATATCTTAGAATTATATGATTACTGACAGTAATTAACAGCGAAGGTACAGTAGGGAGAGTGTGAGAAGCCCAGCTAAAGTCGTCTGCGTGGCTAGTGGCCGAGCGGAGACCAGACTCCAGCCTCCTGCATCCGCTTGGATATGAACCAGCTCAAAACGGACAGACTCAGCACGGCCCACTTCTCCAGCTTCACGTATTAGCCCATTTAATTTTTACGGCATCCTTTGAGTCAGGAATTATGGCCACTGTTGTAATAATCACCACCATCATCTGCAGTGGTCCAGATAAAAACAGCAGGGCACAAAAAGAATTAAGCTTATTTTTTTTTCCTTCTGTTGAATTTTTTTTTTAATTCAAGTGGAGTTGAGTTACCATTTTTTATTATTTACAGGCATACAATATAGTGATCCAATATCTTTTCCTAATTATACTCTATTGAAAGTTATTACTACATAATGATTATAGTTGTGCTGCCCAGTTCATCCTGTTGCTCATCTATTTGATACACAGTAGTCAGTTCTTCTTAATCCTCTTCCCCCAACTCAACCCTCCCCCCTCCCTCTCCCATTCGGTAACCACTGGTTTGCTTTCGATGTCTGTGAGTCTGCTTCTATTTCTCATACACATTCGTTTGTATCATTTCTTAGATCCCACAAATCGGTGATCTCATCCAGTACTTGTCTCTCTCCGTCTGAACATGATAATCTCTCGGTCCATCCACATCGCTGCAAATTGCAGAATTTCATTCTTTTTTATGGCCACTGAGGTGTTTTGTGTCTCATCTCAAATGTCAACGTCATTCCACTGGGTATAAAAGATTACGCCTATTGGCCAAATTGCAATGAACTCTCTTAACAGCCCATGGCACTGAGTGGCAAAGCTGGAATTTGAACCTGGACAGTTTCAACCCATATTCATATTACTATGTTATAGAGAGATTTACCACCAGCTGGCTCGGTAGTAAATCTGCCTGCCAATGCATGAGACACAGGAGATGTGGGCTCGATCCTTGGGTTGGGAAGAGTCCCTGGAGAAGGAAATGGCAACCCACTCCAGTATTCTAGCCTGGAGATTCCCATGGGCAGAGGAGCCTGGTGGGCTATAGTCCATGGGGTTGCAAAAGAGCTGGACACAACTGAGCCACTGAACCCACACACAGACACAGAGATTTAAAGCTTTATATTTGAGGCACTGTTCGTTGACCACTTTCAATCGTGTGATTAGGAAGTTTTTCTTTTAAGAGTAGTTCGCATTATGCTCCGTGATAAATATTATCAGACCTATATTTCAAATATGACTGCACTTTTATCCTTATTGTCCTCTCCTGTGCAGCCAGTAATCTATGTGATGAAATTTTGATCAAGCGACTGACTTCTCACGTGGCTTATTTTAGGGGCATCCTCTCCTAGAGGAATCAGAATAGTGACAGAAGCTTTATGACCCCCACTCCAAACTGCACTCATTTTCAGAGTGAACGTGTCACTGTTATTAAAAGAAGTCCTCGTCTTCCCTCGCCCAGTAAAAGGGGGTACTTTGACCGTGTCAGGATCATGTGTTTGGACTTCCCGGGGTATCTCTTGGGAAATCTCTGGACTCTGGCTCTTCACTTCACAGAGTCGTTGACATCTTTGTGGAGTTGATAAAGCTAGGATGCTTGCTGCCCATGGATTCTGAATAACATCTCAGGAGCTTCATGGATGCAAGACGCCCATCAGTGAAGCCAGTCTGGACCCTGGAGGACAATGAGTTACCTGGGTGCAGAGCTGACACCTAGGCTGGCTGTTCCCTGAAGCTTTTGGCTTCCAGACTGCTAACCCTTCTGAGCCTGCAAACATGGCCTGGAGAATGCTAGAGATCCTTACCCCAAGTGGCCGGAAGCAAAGGCAGGGCCTCTGCTGTGTTAGACCCACCCCAGCTCTCCTCCTGCTGGAGCTGAGGGCTGCATGGCCCATCGGCGGGCGACAGTGTCGCCGTCCTGACACAAAAGGAAAGAGCTACCCCCAAGGGAGCCGTGTGGTCTGCCCAGAGGGCGCCGGTGGGAGAGGGCGCCACTTGGGGGGTGGGGTTCTGCAGCTGCCTGAGAATGAGGAGATGACTGGTTTGGGTTCCATCCCCAGTTGAGAACTAAGGTCTTGGAAGCCTCTCTGGACGGCCAAAATAATTTTTTAAAAGTGTACAATTTAGTGGCGTTCGGCACATACTCAGTGCTGGGCAGCTGTCCCTGCTCTGTGGTTCCAGAACTTCTGTAGCATCGCAAAGTGAAGGTCTGTACCAGTCAGCTCCCCCACCCCCGGCCCTGCCACCCCTCCTCGGATGGACTTTCTGTCTCCAGGAATCTGCCTGTTTTAGGTAGCGTTCAATTTTATGCCTTTCATCATGACTTGAATTGTCTAACCATCTGCGTGTGTTACTTTCATTTGTCACAAAATGTCAATATGGATTATGAAGGCAAAAGGGTTATGGACTATTTGCAATTCTTACGGATGCTTTCCTGTTTTAAAATCATCCCAATAAATGTTCTTTTACATGATCTCACGGAGAATGAGGTAATTAAATATACCTGGGTCAGACAGTGAACTAATGTACCGTTGCTTTTACATAGAAAGGAGGTACTTGTTTCTGTGTAATTCCCAGGGATATTGTCACTTTATTAGGCAGGTTGCTGGGCACATCATAGCAAAGAATTATTAGTACATTAATATGCAACGATTAATTACGTTAACCTTCATTGTAATAAGCTGATTAGAACATTAGGTCGTGAAACGTGAGAGATTTGCTCCACAGCTTTCAATGCAGTTGTTAAACTACCCTAAGAAATTAAAAGATTTGATATATTAAATTAGGAGAAAATATTAGGTAATTTTGGATGGCATAATTGCCGGTGGTTCTAAGCACCACGTATAATATCAAGCACACGTTTACATATTTAATCTTAAGGAGATCACCCATCAGAGAAAATAACTTCTACAAGCACAAGAGTTCATTGTGACCTTGCTCTCCATATTTCATTATCATAAGCAATCTAAATATTTAACAATAGAAAAGAACTTGGTGGATTAAAAGCAAGAACTGACAAGAGCAGAGAACAATGTCAGAAATTCTTTCAGGATCGAGTCAATAAAAGCCAGTGAATCCTTTTACAGGTGCTGTTTGTCATTATCTTTTTTTTAAATCCACTGAAACTGATCTTTGTTTAATCAAGATTTAGTCTAACTTCAATCTTCATTCCTCCTGGCCTGTTGAAAATATTACCGATGCTGTCAGCGGTCTGAACACCGAGGTTCTCCCTGCTCCCTGTCTCTCCCCTGTTCTCCTTCTCCTATGTGCAGGAAGATCCTTTCTCCGATCAAATCTTATTCCTTGAGTTTTAGGATTCCTCAAGCTTTGGCCATGCATCATCGTTTCTTGGCATTCTGCACACGCTCCATGGTCTGACTTCTGCCAGGGATGTTAACCAGGGTGGGCTGCCTGCAGTAAGAAGCAGACCCTAATACATCAACCCCTCTATCAAGAAGAGATCTCTTTGAGACTCAGTATTCTGAGGCTTTGTTCAAGGCAATGGGGCAGCTCTTCTCCTCAAGGTCTTCAGGGACCCAGGCCTCATTTTCCTTGGAGGGTCAGAACACAATTCCATTGGTGCTGTTTGAATAAAGCTGAATCTGTAGCTCAGGGCTCTCTGAGAAGTCAGACAGTAGATCAGGGAAGAGGGAGGAGCTTGAGGGAAGGCAGAGTTAGAGTTTCTTCCAGGCTGTGGCATATTTGCCGCGGCATGTTTGCAGACTGAGGAAATGGAGCCGAGCAGAGGTGGACCACTCCAGGACCAGGTGAGGGACTTGCCGGAGGAGGAGGCAGGAGCTGCTGGGACCAAGCGTCAGGCCAGCTTGGGAGGAGGTGTGTGCTGACTGCGCTCCCGGGACGTGGGTGCTCCTGGAAGTGTGGTGGGCAGCAAGGAAGGACTTGGTCTGCTTCACTGAGTCGTTTGCACCCAGAGTTTCGTGGTTTGTGTCCTCAGCTGGGAGGGGCTTGCGGACTCGGTTAGGGGCTCACGGCAGCCCCCAAGCACACCTGGTCCATAAGTAGGTCCCCTATCCGGTGGTGAGCCTGGAGTTCTGGTCTGACGACATTTTAAATGACTTCATTTGGATCATTTTGAGTGATTTTCTGGTAAAAGAGGAATTTCTACCTGTAGTTTTCGATTTATTGAGTCCTATGGGCTTCCTAGGTGGCTCAGACGGTAAAGCCTCTTGCCTACAATGCGAGAGACCCGGGTTCGATCCCTGGGTCGGGAAAATCCCCTGGAGAAGGAAATGGCAACCCACTCCAGTATTCTTGCCTGGAGAATCCCATGGACTGAGGAGCCTGGTAGGCTACAGTCCATGGGGTTGCAAAGAGTCGGACACGACTGAGTGACTTCACTTTCACAGTGACACTTTTTCTGGAAAGAGACTTGGAAAATGTCCTTCATTCTTTTAGACTAGAAAGTATATGTTTACTTCTCTTCTGAATATTTGAAAGTCTGGGTTTGAAATGAAGAATGTGGGAAAAGTAAAAACAGCTCAGAGCATCCAAAGTACAAATGTATAGCCCCCTCTCTCCTTTGTCAGGACCTCCTGGAGCCCCTGTCTCTGTCACAAGACTTATCATGAAAGTAGCCGGTACTTACGTGTAAGTAACAGGTTTTTGTCTTTTTTCCTCGTGGACTATGTATTCCTTGTCATCACCCACATTGTTAACCATCTCTCCTGGTGAGCGCAGCCTGGATGGGGAGGCACCAGCTCCTCGGAGCCTGAGATCTAGGAACACTGAGTGTGCAGAGGACGCAGGGATGCCGGGCTGAGCGCTTAGTCGTGTTTTGCGACCCTTGGGACTGCAGCCCTCCAGGCTCCTCGGTGCATGGGCTTCTCCAGGCAAGAACGCTGGAGCAGGTTGCCATCTCCTCCTCCAGGGGATCCTCCTGACCCAGGGACTGATTCTGCGTCTCCTGCATCTCCTGTGTCACACTTGAATTCTTTACCTGTTGAGTCAAACTGGCCTCCTGGGCCATACTCCTTTCCTGTTTAACAAATAAACACTTTGTGTGAGAGAAGGTTTTGGTCATGCATTGGCCGTCTGCAGGCTTCCTGCCCCGCGTTCCCTCTGGGGCCCGTGCCTTCTGTCCTCACGATGCTGGGTGCACGCATGGTGACGACGGAGCCGCACTGACGGATCTGGGCCCGCCACCTCCATTCTGACTCTGGGTCTCACCAGATTCCCCCAGCGTCTGCTTGGCCACCTGCCTGAGGCAGCGGCTGTCCGGTTTCTCCAACTTAAACTTACTCTCCGCCACCTGCCCGCAGTGTGGTCTTTGGAAGGAAAACGGTAAAAAGGTACATTTAAGGGAAGGGAGTTGCACCCATCTCTTTTATCCATAATCAAAGATAAGATCCATGAAATAAGGAACCTGGCTTTGTTTTTTGTTCTGTTTTCAGAACAAAATAGTTTTGGGCAAGTAGCAGGCACTGAAGGGTAACGAGTAAAAGAATAAAAACAGACCACATTCTTTCTTCTTCCAATTAAAGGGAAAAAGCCACCTTCAAATGCAATCCTAAGTATGACAAAAAAGAGGAGGAAAAGAAGCATGGAAATAGAAAACAAATAGGAGGTATTAGTGTAAAATAAAATGTTAAAACTTAGAGTTATAAAAGCTTATTATAACAATAAATGTAAACAGACTAAATTCACCAGGTTAAAAAAAAAGTTGAGATTATTAAGTTGGATTTTAGAGTAATTCAGTTATGTGCTGTTTCTAAGAGATATCAGGGAATCACAGGGCATAGTGAGATTGAAAAGGTTGAGTAGGCCAATGAAAAGCAACAGTGTTCGTATACTTATAGTAATAACAAAGTACACATTAAGGGAAATATAACCCCAACCATATAATATTAAAATAAGACCAAAACCCCACAGAATATTATTTAAGAACATACGCATATGCCATAAATGTATCAATAAGTGATCAATAGATGATACACTTAGGTTATCTGGAGATGTTGGGGTGAGGGTGAAGGTTGTGGCTGGGGAAGAATACAAAAGTGCTTTCAATTTTATTGATAATTTCTTTTACGATTCCAAGCTGCTGATGGGCACGTTAGTCTCGCATACAGTTTTATAATATCTGTTCCATGTTGAAAACAGTTCATAATAATCAGAAAACCCTTCCCCAAGTCTAATTGCAAACAACTTTCCGTGCAGCGCAGGGCACCGTCACCGTGACAGTGTAGGTCGGAGGGCCCCCTGGCCCTGAGGGTGATGGGCAAGACAACTGAACAAGGCCCAGCCATCCTCTTAGGGAAGGCAAGGGTGTTCCTTGCTCTACCAGGATACTTCGTAAGCTACTTAAACTCAATCTCGTCCTCTGGGAAATGGGTGGAAACAAGAAGGGAACTGCCAGCATTAAATGAAGCAAAGGATACAGGTAAGATGCCTGGTATATGGCAGGTGTTCTATGAACTGCGTCAGAATCTTTCTGGAAATGAAGCAGAATACAACTATCCAGGTAGAGTCGAAGAGAAATCAAACCCTACTCACTCCCTAAACTTCCGGGGCCAGGGCAGACGTGCCTCAAGGTGCTCGCTTCCCTCGCAGCACCTGCCCCGGGGGACGCTGTGCCCTGTTCCCCGCCGCATTCCCCGTCCTCCCCGCCCCGCCCCCCACGCCCAGCCACGGCGCCCAGCGCCTAGTGGACACTCGGGCGTCGTCTGGAGAATGGTGGAAGATGTGGGGACACTTGAAAGGGAACATGGACAGATCGCGTAAACACTGCGAATTGAAGGGATCAATTGCAGCCCCTTGGCTGCGAACCGGCAAGCGTATAGCGCTCACTCGCACTTCTAGACCTAAACAGCTCTTCTGCTGCAGTCGGCGGATCCACAGCACTGAAATGAAGTCCCTTCTTTCCATTCTACAAACATTTCGCGCCTTCTGTATACGTCACTCGGATGAGTAACACGGCAAAACTGACCTAAAGTTGGACGATGTAAACAGGGCACCTTCCCCTTCCATCTTACCCACGTTTATCACGAAAACTCCATCAGGCCACCCGTTTCCTTTCCAGCTAGTTCCCTCTCTAGCAGCCAGCAGGGTGGGGGTGGGGTCAGGGATTTTACAAAGCCCCAGGTAGCGGCAGGGCCAATCACCGGTTTCTGGGCTTCATTCCTGGGGCCGGGAGCGCGCGCCCCGACCGCCAGCCCTGGAGCGAAGGCACGAGCGGTTTTGATGGAGGAGGAGACCTGCGCACCGCCCGCCTCCCCGCCCAGCACGCCCTGATTGCGCGCAGCCTTGCTAGTCGAGGTCGGGGCGAGGGCTGCACCCAGGCGGCTGCTGCGGTCGCTGGGCGCTGGCAGGTCCGCAGTGCGCAGAGAAGAGCGCGCGACTGTTCTCTGAGAGGCGGTGGGCGGCGACCCATCCCAGTGGGATTCGTCCAGTCCCTGCGTGCGGCTCGACTTCCGGGGGGCGGGGGACCCCCGGGTAGCGCGGATTTCAGCCGCTCTGAGTCTTCGCTACATCTCAGCGGCACCCTGCGGACGGCGGCGAAGGCGCAGACAGAGCGCTCGCCCAGCTGACCAAAAACTAAGGGGAAAGCGGCGTCGGCCGGCTGGGGGGCGCGGCGAGCCCTCTCCACGAACCGCGCGGTGCGCGCTGCTCGCCCGGCTGCGTCCCCGGAGCGCCGCGGGAAGGGAGCCGCGCGGAGCAACAGGTGCCGCCCGCAGCCTCTCGGGACGAGGGAAACGACCTGCAGCGGCGCGGAGCTGGTAGGGAGCAGAGAGGGCTCTTTCCTCCCTCAGGGCTGCGCCGGCCGGTCCCTCCTCCCCGGCTCAGTAGCGGATCAGCGGACGCCCGGCGCTCTTGGGACAGCCTCCCGAGCGCGGGAAGGTCCAGCTCTGCGTCCTCTCCCAGGTGGCCCCGTCCGAAAAGTCGGTGCCACTCGGCCCGGGCGCCTGGGTTCTTAGTGCCCCGAGCTGGGTCACCCGGAGCCCCTCCTTCCCCGGCAGGCGCCCTTCGCCAGCGCGACCTAGCCGGCTGCCCCTGCGCGCCATGGAGCTGGAGGTTGGGAACTTCAGCGAGCGGAACGCGAGCGGGCTCGAGCCCCCGACCTCGGAACCCAGGCCGCTCTTCGGGATCGGCGTGGAGAACTTCGTCACGCTGGTGGTGTTCGGCCTGATCTTCGCGCTCGGCGTGCTGGGCAACAGCC
Source organism: Capra hircus (assembly GCF_001704415.2). Taxonomy (NCBI): domain Eukaryota; kingdom Metazoa; phylum Chordata; class Mammalia; order Artiodactyla; family Bovidae; genus Capra; species Capra hircus. The sequence continues at coordinate 2,168,452 of NC_030831.1, read as the reverse complement.
TGGTGATCACCGTGCTGGCGCGCAGCAAGCCGGGCAAGCCGCGCAGCACCACCAACCTGTTCATCCTCAACCTGAGCATCGCCGACCTGGCCTACCTGCTCTTCTGCATCCCCTTCCAGGCCACGGTGTACGCGCTGCCCACCTGGGTGCTGGGCGCCTTCATCTGCAAGTTCGTCCACTACTTTTTCACCGTGTCCATGCTGGTCAGCATCTTCACGCTGGCCGCGATGTCGGTGGACCGCTACGTGGCCATCGTGCACTCGCGCCGCTCCTCCGCCCTGCGGGTGTCCCGCAACGCGCTGCTGGGCGTGGGCTTCATCTGGGCGCTGGCCATCGTCACGGCCTCGCCGGTGGCCTACCACCAGCGCCTCTTCCACCGGGACGCCAGCAACCAGACCTTCTGCTGGGAGCAGTGGCCCAACCAGCGCCACAAGAAGGCCTACGTGGTGTGCACTTTCGTCTTCGGCTACCTGCTGCCGCTCCTGCTCATCTGCTTCTGCTACGCCAAGGTGCGGGGCGCAGGGCGGGTCCGCGGGCCCGGGGCGGCTCCTCTGTCCCCGCACCCCTCCGGGGCCCCGCCCCCTTGCCCTCGTCCCCTGCGGGTTTTCTGCCCGAGCCATCGCCTCCTCCGGCCGCGGCTTGGGCTCACGGGTCTGATGCTGCGTGAAAGTTGCTTGGAGTTTGGGCGACACTGGGAAAGTTTGCAGATCCGGGTATCCGTCCTGGCCCCCGCAAGCACTGGGCCCTGAGGTTGTCCCCAAAGGAGGCGGGGTTCAACACCCACTTCTCAGGAGGTTTTAGCCTTGTAGCCCGCTCAGCCTGCCTGATCGCCTGCATGGCCACAGCGTTATGTGAGCGCCCGGTCCTGCCGAGCGGGCCTCTTTGCTGGGTGGAGAGCCCGCACCCCTCAGCAGCCCTCAACTGGGGTCGGATGAGGGGATTTCACTGCCCGCGGGGTGCACGGGGCTGGGGCGCCGGCCAGGACTGCCTTTGTGAAACCGCTGCTCCTAGCGACAGTGCTTTGAATTTTATTTCATAACACAAGTTAGGCGTCATAAATCCAAATGGTCAGAAGTATTTCCTCGCGGATTCTCCAGAGAACGTTGGATGGATGGGTTTGCTGCTGCCATTTCCTCATTTCAGTGCTTTTAGAAGGAGGTAAAGTGTATTAAGCGGTTCAGGTGGGAGGTCTAAAGCCTCCGCTGGGAGACACGCAGCTGACACCTGTCTGGTCCCCCTACTCCGCACCTCCCTTCTCTGTGCAGTGCCCTTCCCCCCAGCTCAGCACAATCACGTTCTCTCTCATTAATAACACATGGTTTTGAAGATTTCGTAAAATCTTGAAAGTCTTACACCTTTTACACAACTTGTGTGTGTGTGTTAGTCACTCAGTCCTGTCTGACTCTTTGCGACCCCGTGGACTGGAGCTGGTCAAGCTCCTCTGTCCATGGAATTCTCCAGGCATGAATACTGGAGTGGGTAGCCATTCCCTCTTCCAGGGGATCTTCCCCAGCTAGGGATCAAACATGGGTCTCCCGCATTGTAGGCATATTATTTGCTGTCTGAGCCAGCATATCTGCTTAGTAATCAGGAGACGCGGTGCGGTGGGGTGAGACCCCCCCCCTCCCTGACACATCCTCTCCAATACCATCGCCAGTAGAAAAATACTTCTGTGACCGAATTCTGCCATCTGCACCATTTTATCTTCTCTCTCTCTCTTTCTCTGCTTCTCAATTTCTTTCTGATAAGCCTGTGATTCCAGGACTGTGAATAATCAGGTGAAGTAGAATAGCAATCAGTTCTTATGTTCCACTCATAGTTTTTTTCCCCCAGCAGAAATGTGGACTATGAGCCACTATGAGCCACCTGGTTTTGGCCCCTCCCCCCGGCCATCTGTCTAGAGCAGGGTCTATTTTGAGTGGTGGTGCTTTTGGATATGATCTGAAAGAATGTCCTGCACCGAAGGGCTGTGCATAAAGACATGCAGTAAAGGCAGGAAATTGGGAATCACTGCAGCTTAGCTCTTTGATAAATGACTGGCTTATTCCCTTTGCTTCTAGCAAAAGCAAATCAAAGCTTGGTCTGCACAGGGCCGTGGTCTCCAGTGTGCTCTATGTCACTTGATCTGCAGGCGACCCAGTGGGTTGGAGCCACTGTGCATATTTTATTGATAAGGAAGGAGGGTTTTGGAGGAGTGAAGCAGCTGACTGAGATTGTGAAGCTGGTAAAGCTTTCAGGAAGGATTTCCATGCAGGGCTTCCTAGCCCCCTGGGGGAGGCCAGCCTGTGGGGCATGGGCCTTGAGACTAGAGAGATTCTTAAAGTATTTGGCTTTTCATTCATCATTATATGGGTTTGTTTCCCAAAAGTCTTTGGTCTTTTGGAAATTCAGGTCTTTTTAATGGAAACAACAAGATAAACGTCTAGGAAGAAACCAGCCTACATTTCTGTCATTTGAGAATTTATAAAAGTCATACCTAAGGCAAAGTTTCTAAATTAAAAAATTCAGTAAATACATGATCATTGGGATTTTTTTAACAAATATGGAAATAGTTTGCCTTTAAGCATAACTGGAAATTTCTTTGAAACTCAAAGTAATATTTGCATATTCATTCTAGGGCTTGAAAAAAGGTAAAGATTAAAGACTTCAGTTACTTTCCTTTGATTCAGTCACTGTCTGCTTTGCATGGAAGGGTTTCACTACTTAAATGTTACATTCCGGATTGATTGTTACCCCAAGGCCCAGATCAAAAGACATATAAAATCACAGTGTTTTTCTTGTTATGCTTTTTTTTTAAGTTAACGAAGGAATTGCATTCCAGAGTTGCCTTCTGTCCCGGCGGGAGCTTAGTGGAGGGTCCTTTGCACCTGCCCTCCCCGGAGACCCAGAATGCGGGGCTGGAGGATGAGTCTGGGGCGCCCTCTGCTGCTGTGGGGCTGGCTCACTCTTCCCTCTGGGGAGTGCTTGTCCTGGGCCCTCCCTGGCCTGACACCAGATGAACTCATGACCTGCCCGGTTCCCGCACATTCCTGGAGACATCCTGGGCCAGGACTGGTATCGGTCTCCTGCACACACTTCTGAAAGTACGAGTGATGGGGAAGTGCCCGCTCACCACTCGCATCAGCTTCCAGAGAAGCGCGGTCATAACCCTTCCTCCTCTGATGGCGAGACCTTCGTGGGGTCTGTCACACGAGTCAGTGTGGGTCCATAGTGTGCACTCATGGAGTGGAACAGAGCCAGGAGAAACATGCTTGGGCGTTCTCCCTGTGGACCTTCCGCGGCGCTCCTTAGGCGTTTTGTAGTTATGAGATGTGACCCCCGAGTCTGTGGAAGGACTGAGTGGCCCCAGGCCAGGTAACATAGGGGTAACATCTGACTTTTCCACGTGGGGCCCTCTCCAGGCAGCCCTCGCTGACGCTGCCTTGCCATCTCTCCCTTTCTTTCAGTGACCGGAGCCCTCCTCTGGCTGTGGGGAGGCTGTCCCCAGGGAACCTGGCCCGGCTGGTCCTCTCTGGGAGGGGCCCTGTCCAGCCCGTTCCTTCCTCTTGAAAGTCCTCTTCATTTGTTCCCGCACAAGCCTCCCTTCCGTCGTCCTCTTCCATTCGATTTTCGATACCCCAGCTGCTGACGGCAGGACAGTAGACAGACCCATTTTTTCTGTACTGAGAGTGACCGCAGATATCCCCATAGTAAGTGAGAGGCTTGTCTTTCGGAGGATGCTGAGCCCTTGTGGGAAGTGAGCAGTATTTTGGTAGGGCTGGGAGTTTGGAGTCAGAAATTCACACCCCATGACAGCTGCTTGACCGGGGTAGGGAATCGTGAAAGTGAAGTGAAAGTGTTAGTTGCTCAGTCATGTCCGCTTCTTTGTGTCTCCAGGGACTGTAGCCCACCAGGCTCCTCTGTTCCTGAGATTCTCCAGGCAAGAATACTGAAGTGGGGTGCCATGGCCTTCTCCAGGGGATCTTCCCTACCCAGGCACTGAACCCACTGCAGGCAGATTCTTTACCATCTGAGCCACCAGGGAGGCCCAGGGAATCATGAAGTGGTGGATAAATCCCGCGGCTTCTCGATCAGGGAGCGCCCGATGACTCCAGAGGGTTGCATCCGCCCAGACAGAGCAGCTTTTGTAATACGTTCAATTTGATTAAATTATTTCCATGCTGTGGTGCTCCAGGGGGACAGGGAGGTGGCTGGAACACTGTTTCCAGTGTTTGGAGGGACTCACTGAGCAACCGATGGGCAGTCTCAAGCCCTTAGTCACCCTGAGCTGATTGTCCTTAGGTTTTTCACTCATAAGAATGAACTCAAGACCTGCCTGGAGTGTGTACCACCATCCTGATCCTGTTGTATGGCTTAGTTGCAAGGTCTTATGTGGAACCACACTGTCTCACATCATTTCTCCTGAGTATGACGCTGGCAAGAGAAGACAAAACTAGTTTCTCTAGGGAAGGAAACAAGTGTCTCCCTGGAAGCCTCCCCGATGGGACGTTAGTTGTAGAACCTTGCAGAATGGTGGTCTGTCAGCTATCAGCGTTGTTGGAAGGCAGTCTGTAGTTTTCCCGCATATCTAGGATTTAACATATAGCAGGGACCTGGGATTGTGGAAATGTAGACTCTTAGGGGAGGCCAACGGGGATGCAGGTATGGGCAGCGGAGTGGGTCTTTCTGGAAGAAACCTCGGAGCTACCCGCACCAGAGCTCTGCCTACAGGTGCTCCGGACACAGGTGGTTGGAAGACCAGACGCTCATGGCAATCCATAGTTGGTATTACTCCACCAGCTCATGTGAATTGCAGCTTGTGTGATTTTGTAAACCATGGTCTTCCCTTTTCAGAACATCAGGAGATGTCAGTGCAAAATGGACAATGAATTGTGTGGTCTGAGGCAAACCGATTTTATCAGTCTGTGTTTTGCAGGTTCTTAACCATTTGCATAAAAAGTTGAAGAACGTGTCAAAGAAGTCAGAGGCATCAAAGAAAAAGGTAAATCTCATGGGTTTCCATTCTCCGTGCCGTTTCTGGAGCTTGGTTTAATGTATACTCTTGGCTCACCTGCATCCTCCTGTGAAAGTATGGTCCCTGGGTTCAGCGATTTGAAATGAACATCTTAGCCCTGAGAGGAGACACGGAGAGTCAGCTGCTGAGGGTGAGCAGGCAACTGAGCTGCCTGAGAACGTGGGTGGAGGTCTCGGGAGGGGCCAAAAGGTGTGCCTTCTGGATTCTGAGCCTCTGGAGAAGGTGTGCTGTGGGTGACTGGGACAGGGTGTCAGGTGGCTGGACCCACAGTTTGCTTGAAACTGCAGGTAGTGCTCGTGGTAAAGAGCCCACCCGTAAGTGCAGGAGTCCCGAGTTCCATTCCTGGGTTGGGGGGATTCCCTCGAGGAGGGCACAGCAACCGCTCCAGCCCTCTTGCCTGGAGAACCCCACGGACCGAGGAGCCTGGTGGGCTGCAGTCCATGGGGTCGCAGAGATACGACTGAAGAGACCTAGCAGGCACACTTCTTTTGTTGCGTATTTACCATCTCTGATGTGGCTCCAGGAGGCCCCGTCTTAATTATCTTTCGAGCGAGTGTTGCTGTATCCCTCCCTGAAGCTGCGCAGCAGTTGCTGTGTTCTGCTCTCTTCCTCCCAGACGGGTGCTGGTTCGGCCCCCCGGGGGCAGAACTGAAGATGGGAGCGGCCTCAGGAGGGTCCAGCCCATCTTTAATTGTCTTTCTCATTCTCCCCTGAATCCTGGTTCCCACAAGCTTCCCCTGAGGAGTTTGACAGCATCTAACACCCTGCGATTTATTATGTTTCAAACCCAGTTTGAGGAAAAGCTATTTTACAAAGTGGGATTAATTTACCTCTTACTCAGATCATATCCTGGAGAAGGAAATGACAACCCACTCCAGTATTCTTGCTTGGAAAATCCCACGGAGAGAGGAGCCTGGTGGGCTGCAGTCCCTAGAGTCACAAAGAGTTGGACACGACTAAATGACTGAACTGAACTGAAAGATTAGTGAGCATTTTAACATTTACATTCTTTGGTTTTATATGTGTATGTGTACATATGTGTGTGTGTGTGTGTGTATGTGTGTGTGTATTGTTGTTGTGTTAGTCGCTCAGTCATTTCTGACTCTTTGTGACTTCATGGACTGTTGCCCGCCAGGCTCCTCCGTCCATGGGATTCTCCAGACAAGAACACTGCAGTGGTTGCTAAGCCCTTCTCCAGGGCATCTTCCTGACCCAGGGATCAAACCTGGGCCTCCCACTTTGCAGGCTGCTTCTGTACTGTCTGAGCCACTAGGAAAGCTCAAGACAGACACGCGTGAGGGAACATATTATATGTGCTTAGTCACTCAGTTGTGCGTGACTCTGTGCAACCATGGACCATCGTTCACCAGGCTCCTCTGTCCATGGGGACTCTTCAGGCCAGAAAACTGGAGTGGGTATCCATGCCCTCCTCCAGGGGATCTTCCCAACACAGGGATCAAACCCAGGCCTCCTGCACTGCAGGCAGATTCTTTACCATCTGAGCCAGCAGGGAAGCCCAAGAATACTGGAATGGGTAGCCTTTCCCTTCTCCAGGGGATCTTCCTGACCCAGGAATTGAACCAGGGTCTCCTGCATTGCAGGCAGATTCTTTACTGGCTGAGCCACCGGGGAACGTATGTGTAAATGCAATTCTTCCCACGGGAGAAGGTCTCAACATTTGGAGGAGGGAAGATTTTCTCTTCTATTCTCACAACCTCTGACCCTTAATAACCACTGAACAGATGTCAGATCTCTTTTGATGCTTTTAATTACTTCCTTGTTTGCACAGAACTAATAGTTTGTGTATGTGTATGTACATGCGTCTAGGCAAAGGCTGGCAGACAGGTGTGGGGAGTAGGGTAGGAAGACAGAAGCGGGAGACGGGGCGGAGGAGGGGAGGGCCCAGGGTGGACAGCCAGCACGCCTCCGCCCGGAGGCAGAGGTTGAATCGGCTCAGCTGGTGCTGCTCTGGGTCCAGGCAGAGAAGAGTGTTCCTGGGTGTGTACACACTCAGTTTCCGATGGGTCACGGAGTGATGTGAGAAGATCTTGGAGGTTTATTCGTTTCCGCTGTACCCATTTCTGGCTCCCCACCTCGGTGGCTGCGTAGGGCCCCTTCTCCTGTGCCGTGTCCATCCATAAGGGCGCCGCTTCATGAGAAGGCTGGTAGCGCTCCTGGGGTGGAGGGTTAGGTTCAACACAAACATGCTCAACAGCTCTCCTGCCTGTTTGGAGGAAAACAGAGAAGAAGAGTGTGCTTTTCTTTGCCAAACTAGTAGTGACCACAGTACAGAGCCCTGCCTTGATTGGCTTGGCTGGACCTAGAGAAACGTTTTCTGGCCCAAGGCTGATCAGATAGGAAAACAAGATTCTTAACAATTTCTGGAAGACTTCCCAGTGGGGTAGACTTCCCCAGGATGGTTCCTGGTAATAGGGAGGTAGATGTGAGACCCTCATGGCACCTTCTTAACCACGAGGTTCTCTTAACAGCTGCTCTTTTTCCCCATCTGGCTTGGAGTAACTCAGCAAGCTTTTTGGCTGTCATTTGTACAATTTACAAAATGTTTCTCATCAGTCTCACCATTTAGTCACTTTTTCCTTCCCTGCCAAGTTCCATTAGATGGATTATGAGTAAAATTTTTTGAAGGGGAAAAAAAAAAAGTCAGATGTCTCAGATGGCTTGAAAAAGAGCATCTCACAGTAAGAGGAGAAATTACTATTTTTCAGATACTTTCAGTGCAAGAAGTAAAAAGAAGGCAGGCTAATAAAAGGCCCAACCTTAGGTATAAGAATTCATGCAGAGACTTGGCATGCAACCTTCAACGAGGACTTCTTCCCTATCAAACAGTGATGCTCTGGTTCTGCACGCCACATGGACAGACAGGGAGCGTAGGCGATGCATCGGGTGTAAACCCATCTGTGATTCAGGCAAATGATACTGTAAGAAACGAAAATAGCCCCCATCCCCACAGAGGGCCTCGTCTCCTCACTGTCTGACTTTTCTAAGGGGAAGAGCGGAAGCGGGTTTGGAACCTTTCTGAGGAGACAATGTGGGTCAGCCCGGGTGCGGTCAGCACCGAGGAAGCTCCTCAGCCTTCTCCTCGAGGTGGGCGAGGCTGCTTGCTTTTGTTGTGGCTTCTGCGGAATTCTTCACTGATTCTGCAAGCACTCATGAGCTATGTAGGAAGGCAGGTTCCTGGGCGGATACGTCATCCGCACGACCTGTGGAAGCAGCGCTGTGGGCCGTGAGACCCCGATACCTGAATTTTCATGAAGTGCTGCGTGACGATGGCTCACTGAGCTGCTGGAAACCCAGGTCTAGGGTTGTTCAGTTGCTCAGTCGTGTCCGACTCTGTGACCCCATGGACTGCAGCACACCAGGCTTCCCTGTTCCTCACCAAACTCATGCCCATTGAGCTGGTGATGCCATCCAGCCATCTCATCCTCTGTCGACTCCTTCTCCTCCCATCTTCAATCTTTCCCAGCATCAGGGTCTTTTCCAGTGAGTCAGTTCTTTGCATCAGGTGGCCAAAGTATTAGAACCTCAGCTTCAACGTCAGTCCTTCCAGTGAACACCCAGGACTGATCTCCTTTAGGAAGGACTGGTTGGATCTCCTTGCAGTCCAAGGGATGCTCGAGAGTCTTCTCCAGCACCACAGTTCAAAAGCATCAATTCTTCAGTGCTCAGCCATTATTTTGTTAGTACAGTGAGTTGTTTTGACCAGATCTTGACCTTGAGCTGGTGTGTTCCAGGCGCATGTTTTCTGAGTTGGGGGTAGGTGAGGGCACTGTTCTGTGGGTAGATGTCTTTCTGTATCCCTCCCACGTCTTCCCAGTTCTGTGGTCCTGGTTCTCTGACTTGAGGGAGACAGAGGAGGGAGCCATGCCCGTCTCTCCCTGGGCACCTTGATGTGCCCGCATCGCGTGAAGCTGTGGCTGATATGGAGGCCACTGGGGTGCAGGGCTGAGCGCCAGTGCCCATTTGCAGGGCACCCACTCCTGTACCAGCTCGGATGGGCTGAGATGCCTGTGAAATAGGCAGAAAATAAATAGTGAACCTTTGCCGACAGGTAGCTGGGAGCACAAACATTGTATTAAACAAGCATTCCGTTAAAATTCTTTTGGGAGCATCATTTGGTGAATGATAAAGTTTATGTAAGTACCCATTGATATTCTTTCCTGATTTATATTGCAGTCTTAAGTCACTCATATTTCAAAGCTACAGGCAGACCAAGGAAAGGAACCTCGTTCATGGTTCTGAAAAGACCAGTAGACCTGCTAAAATAAAAGGCAGAATTTGAATGAC